>NC_089776.1:20103178-20325678 GCF_040412425.1 Macrobrachium rosenbergii | reverse complement strand
GTTATTTTTTTTTAAATGCCCAGCCTACCCTGCTTCGACAGAGATGTCTTCTTGTCTTTGTTCATGTATCTTTTCTACAATTAAACGCATAGAGGGCAAAAAGCAGAATATTTATGAAAGCTCCCCCCCCTTATGAGGGCCTTCACTCCCTTTCGGGCGTGAAGGTCTGTACTAAGCAAGCTGTTCGCCTCTATTAGGTTACTCTTCTCCCCTGAGCAGATTTGTCCTGTGCAGCCTAACCAGCTACGGATCTACCTAACTCTAGATAGGATATGAGCTTTGATCATTATATTACAGACTTCTAACTGTACTGGAAGATGCTTACGGTTATTAAATGCTACCTCCTACAATCGTGATGTTTTAGACCTAGCCTAATGGTACATTCTATGGTATTCCCTAGCCTAACCTATCCTAACCCGACCATAGCACCAACATGAAGGATAATGTCCTAACTAAATTACAAGGTTTTTGTTTTCAATACAATTAATAATTACTGGTTAATACATGAGGTTTGCCTCATATGATAAATGTTTGCCTCACTGAGGTCTTAGGCCATGCGTGTCATGAGCATAGTGGCTCTTTTCACAATGGTTTAGATTTTCTGGTTTTAGCTACACTACTTACATGATTACTGCGGCTCGATGGTAAGTGGAAAGGAAAAGGCTACTACTCTGATGTACAGTACTTAATCTGGTCTAGGCTATGTATGAGAAAGAGATCACGCTGGCTACCTCCTCTGGGCAAGGGGCCAGGATCACTCTAAGATGGTAGGGCACTGTGCCAAGAAGGCACTAGTGCCAGGATGAGCTCATGGCTTGGCAACTACTGGGCTCTCTTCCTCCCCTTCTTCTTGTTCTTTGGGTTCCTCCAAGGCCTATCTGTGTCAGACCTAGGTGGTGATGAGGGCACCGACTCTGGGAAAAGGCCAGAAGGGCTAGCGGGCGTGAAGTCATGGGTAACTTTGGACGCTACAGGAGGACTCCCTACTCTGGCTGCTGCGACAACCAGAGCGAGAGCGATCTCGACCTCTGCGTCCAAGGAGGCCAGTTCCTGGTCTCCCAGAGAAGGTGTAACAGTTTGATCCTCCAGGGGTTCATCCCATGGAAACAGAGTTGGTGAAGAAGTGTCGGGTGCTGGAGGCTCTACGGTTGCTATGAGTAATGCGTGGGGAATCCTGAATCTTCCCGAGGAGGATCCCCTCATGATTTGGACCCGGCACAGGGTCCTTTTCAAGCGATGGCTCACCGTCCGTGCCGGACGGAGCGTGGCACTGCTCAGTGCTCGCAAGTGGCACTGGCAGCAGTTGAGGGTCAGGCATGCCTGACAAGGGGTCCAGAGGTACAACACCTCGCGGATGGCTTGAATTTGGCTGCGGCAGAGATTCCTTCCCCAGCTGGAGATCAGAGCCTCTCGGAGAGTCTTGCTCGGGGGCGTCCTCTGGCCGTTGCTTACTCGGGCAGCCCTCCCAATTTGTGGAGTGGCCTGTCTGCTGGCACGTCCTACAGCGGTACTGCTCCTCCTGAACATCTCTTCAGGGAGAGGGAGGACCTCTTTGTTGGCTGGCCCTTTGCAAATGGAGAGGGCTAGGCCGAGAATGGTTCAGTGCGTGCCCCTTCCGCTGACCACTTCGGTGGGCGGAAGGTGGGGTTTCGTCTTGATCAGGTTCTCCTAGATCAGGTTCTCCTGGAGGAGATAGCGTGGCTGCAAAGTGGCGTTGGTGAAGGGCTTCCCCAGAGAAGGTCCCAACCCAACAGGAAGTCCACTCTGGGCCGAATTCCACCCACCATGAACACTGGGGTAGCGTGTCCCAAGGTGTCGTGACCTGGAGCTTGACCGTGGGAATGGTAATGGTGTGGCCTTCTATCCACTTCATCTCCCACCGGGTTTTCTCGTAAACCAAGGTACCGGCTAGCACTTGGGCCCTGGAGATCAGGCTAATGTCTGCCACAGTGTCTACTGTGACCGGAATGGTCACAGGCAGGCTAGAGCTCTTAAGATGGGCCACCGAGATGAACTGGGTCTCCAGTCTCTCGGGGTAAAGGATCTTGTGCGGCCCGGTCGCAGAGAATGAGGTGCTAATGAGGTTGACGAACTTGGTGGTGGAAACATGATGTGGACAGGCCGGATGTCCAGCACTGTAGTGGCTGGCACCACAGGATTTGCACGGGCCTCTTATAGGGGCTCGGTGGCCTGCAGTAACTGTTGTTGGAGAGGGTTGAGTGGAGGAAGAGGGAGAGGAGTTCTGGCTGGTAGTAGGAGGCTGCTTGTTAGTGCTAAGCTTGTATCGACAATCAGCTTCAGCGTGCCCCACCCTCTTACAGTGGGTGCACGTAGGCTTGCTCGGCAGTCCATTCTTCGGGCGAGTTGAGCTTGAGAGGTAACCAGGTGGCACGATGCGTCTCTGAGATGTGCTGTGAGACTGGTTGAAGTTTCCCATGAATTGGCCACGCGGCAGGCTTCCATAAGTGTGGTGGGCTGCTTATCATTGAGATATACAGCAAGGGGACCAGGCACACATTGGTAAGGTGTTCCAGCATGGTCCGATTGAAGAGGTCCTCAAATGTTGTGCAAGATAAGTCAAACCAGCTGGTACCAGACTGGGTCTTGTGGCAGGCCCATTCAGTCCAGGACCAGCTGACTTCCTTGGCAAGACCTCGGAAATGCTGTCTCCATTTCTCCGGGGTTATTTCGTAGGCCTTCGTGATGACTCTACGAAGTTCAACCATGTTGCCTCTCTGGCTCTTCTCCAGCGAGCGAAGAGCTGCCTTAGCTTTTCCCTCCATGTGCTTGGCTAGTACTAAGGCCCTCTCTGTCTCGGTGGTGCTGTAGTTATCGAAGAGTGCCTCAATTTCCTCCAGCCATGCTTCTGGCTCATCCTCAGTCCACTTGGGGACGAGGGAATTGATGCTCGAGCTTGGAGCATTTGGTGCAGCAGGTGTGGGGCTGGAGGCTTGCTGTCTAGCCATAGCTTCGGCATTCTCTCCTTGTTCTTTCCAGCTCGAGCTCCTTTTCCTCGAGAGCTAGCTCACTCTCCTTGCAGGCTAACTCATGCTGTCTTCTCCTTTCTTCTCTTTCTTCTTCTAGCTGCCTCTGTTCAGCTTCATACGCCCTCCATTCTTCTTCATACCTCCTCTGTTCGGCTTCATAATTCCGCCGTTCGAGTCTTTCTTCCTTCTCTCACTTGGCTAAGTCATCCATCTGTTCCTTGACCCATGTGGCAAGGTCCAAACCGGTGACACCTGCCACCGTCCCCAGCTCCAGGAAGGCTCTGTAATTCTCTGCTGCCATGGTTCTGGTGGGGAAGGGTGTCTATCCGGGTCGACTGGACGTACTTGGGCAGCGAGGAAGTGTCCCTTCAGTGATGTGGCACCCCTCCAATAAGGTGGCACTGTGGTTGGGTGTGCCACGTAAAGGTTACACTAGTGGCACTCAGTATCCTTATGTACTGGTGCAGGTTAGGTACCAGGACTTTTCTTCTGTGTTCTTTTTGTCTGGTTTTTTGTTCTTTTTTTCTAGTTTGCTTGGTTGGTGGCACTATGGTGCAGTGCGTTCCTAGGAACCCTTTACTTGAGTCCAACTAGGCTATATTTAAGGAAATGCACTCTACCCCAGCAGAGTGTAACAAATCAGAGAGAGAGAGAGAGAGAGAGAGAGAGAGAGAGAGAGAGAGAGAGAGAGAGAGAGAAAGCTATTCGGTTGATGACAGTGCTTCAAATTAGTGGCACTGTGAAAGGAAAATTGAATTACGGTTGCTTTTTAAGGCCCTCGTGAGTGTCTGGTCCCAGTACCCGCTGCGCTACAACCCCATTCTCATGCAGAGAGGGAAAGGCTACTGTCTGCTTAGGTCTGGATAAAAGGCCTCACTCGTGACCAACAGGTTATAACTGAAATTAATCTTAACTTGTCCTCATCTATTTGTGGGACAGAGGGGTTTCTTTTATTTGGTTTAATGTTATCAATTATCCCGATGTCGGCCCTTCTTTCCTTGAAGAGGGTCACGTCCACTGGCTAGGCTACGTTGAATGCTTACTTGAATATATGAGAGAGAGAGAGAGAGAGAGAGAGAGATATTCAGTCAGCCAATTTGTGCTGCCTGAGAAAAGTTAAGTAAAATTTGTATAAGTGCACACTGGCAGGGTTCTTATTTGAAGATATGTCGTCTTTGGCTTCCTTAGGGGATGGTTTTAACAATTGTAAGTTTCCCAGTAGCCGAGTCAGACGTCTACACTGAGGAGTTCTTTTCTTTATATGATTTTTCTTTACGTCAGGTATTTGTATAGGAACTTGTTACTGTATATTTCCTAACTAAGACCTATCATTCCCTGACTAAATTATATCTTGTTTTTATCTATTGTATGGAACCCTATCCTAGCCTCTATCTATCGAAGTCTATCTGGCTAAGATTTTGCGAGGGGATTACTACGCACAACGATGTAGTCCCTGAAGTGGCAATGAGGCAGAAGCTAAAAGTGACTGGGCTACCCAAGTCACACAGACAAAACAACAAAGGCTTTAAGATGGCGGACACAGGAAGTGGTCAACCAAGATGTCGTGCGAACCCCATTAGCATAAGCAAATTCAAAACAACTGGGCTAGAAGCAGCTCGGCGGATGAATACACTGATCTTGAAGAGCGCTTTTTTTTTTATTTCTCAAGTGAATTACACAGAGCACTTGAATTCCTCTCACAAAACGAACAAAGCACATGCAGGAATATAGATTTACTCTATACCAACAATGCAAAGGATTTTACGTTAAGGGGATGGAAAACAAAATTACTATCCTACGCTTGTTTCTCTTTTTATTGTCTTTCTTGCGCTGAACTAGCCGTTCGCTGCCGAGACATGGGGAACAGATTCATGACGTCCTGACGGGACTGAATTTACGTCACTGACAAATGCAAATTATGATGAAATTAACTATTACCGTTCGTTTGCTATTTTAATGACACGGGATTTTGATATGATTCCCACAATATGCACATTTATTAACTCTGTCACGCTCAATACAGCCTCTTTGGTAGTGGCGAACTCGGTTACTGAGTTTGAAATTCAATGAACTCAGCAAATTTTGTCCCCTACCTACAAGAGACACGTTAGGCGCACTTTCCCTGCTCGTTGTCGCGCACTAGTTAACTCGTTTAAAAATCAATATCATGCATTAATCCAGGCCGGGGAAAATAGCAAAATATTAACAATTACACGATAACTCGGCCCACGACCTTCGCTGGAATGTACAGCCATGGTATCTGAATGCGGCAAAAGTGCGTCTTTTAAGATTTTGCAAATTGTTCATTATACTGCTCTCAATGCACACTTTCCTACCTACGCTAATTTCTTAATTATAACTGGTATTCTTATTACTATTATGCCCTGTGCTGTCTCCTTGTTTGGAAGAATAACATTAAATTAAATATCTGACTTTTCTCTTTGGAATTAATGTGTAATTAATTTTTACTCCAGATTCTTTTCTCTAAATTAATTAGATCCTAGGCTAGATCACCACTGTTATGTGTGGGGGCTTGGCTGATGAGTTTATTAATTAATTAATGTAATGTATGAGGCCCTGAGTGCCAAGGACACAGGTAACCTGTCATTTAAAGCTAAAAATTAACCTCAAAGACAGACAATTAAATTAATGGAATAAGGTCGCCAGTCGAGAAAAAAAACCGACACAGAAAGAATATGTAGTTAGCGAGGAAATTACATGAACAATCGCCCACCCTCGGACACAGTCATTCTTCCCTTTGCTTCACATAAGGTTTTAACACAATGGATTATATCGTAAGCAATTTAGTACTGGTAAAGGCTATTTCTCTTCCGAACAATGGGATCGATACAAAGGCTGCCTGAATGCTGAAAAGTACTTACTTAACCTTCCCTTATTCCTAATTACTACACGGGAATAGTTGAGTGTCGCTAAGCATTATAAATTATTCTTACTCTACACTTCATAGTGTAAACTGGTTACATGGATTACAGTAAATGGTGGCGAAGAGGGAAAACAAAGGAATGGAAATACAGAAAGAGATACTAGCGAGTCAACGAAAATCTGGCAAATTTCAAACTTACCGTGGACATAGGTTGCTGCGCATACAACGGACGATCGGAAGTCTTGATAATAGCCGTCGTCTCAGCTCACTAATATCAATGAAAGCAGTAAGAGGGCAAGTACAAAGAAGTTAGTACACACGATGCGTGTGTCTCGCATGCTCTCGAATCTCGCTCTGATCCGTTGCCGGTCAAAACAGGGCAGTTGGGAGCACATCAGTATGTCTTTATGCCTCGGGGCAGTCTGAAATTTTGTCAAAACATCACCAAACATAGAACAGGGAAGATGAAGCTTTAAGACCACCTTCAATAGAGGTTACTTGGTGAAACCCTCCCTCTGGGTTTAGGCCCCTAATGCCAACTATTCCTGCTAAGGATGTTATTTTTTTTTAAATGCCCAGCCTACCCTGCTTCAACAGAGACGTCTTCTTGTCTTTGTTCGCGTATCTTTTCTACAATAAAATGCATAGAAGGCGAACAGCAGAATATTTATATATAATATATATATATATATATATATATATATATATATATATATATATATATATATATATATATATATATATATATATATATATGTATATGTTAATGTCCCTAGGTTCTCAAGGGCCATCTTTTATTGGTGTATCTGTTTTAAGAACAGAACCAATCATCTTACTGCTTTAAGATGTTTGTGGTAGCCCTGGCTCTTCCTTGGGTCAGCAGATCCCTTCTCCTTTGTCAAACTTCTCTCACTAAGCCTCTCTTTACACAAAGGATTACTGAAATGAGACACTGATATACAAAACTAGATTTTATTGACAAATTTAACGAAAGTGATTCAGCAAAGGCTACAGTCATGAAATGGTGTGATGCACACCCCCTGTCAATGGAAAACATAACTAGAGGAAATACTATTTAACAAACAAGCATAGTCATTATTCTATGCTAAGCAATACTAGTGAGTAACACCCTGGTCATCAAGCAAAGTAATAAGGTCATAAAGACCACAATAACTGTCAAATCATATGTAAGAGTAAAAACACCACTTCCAAATATTCGTCCTCCCAGGACGATGTTCGAATTCCTGTAGAAAGGAACATATCATTATATTAAACCCTGAAATGGTGTTGTGAATGAACATACATACATATTCCAACAGAAAAATGTACAAATGGGAAAATTCACTGTGTAGACATCATCCAGCTTCACTGCTTCCCAACCGGGGGTTTTCCTTCTAACATCTGGAAAAGATATAAATGTCACAGGCTGATTTTACTTACTTTTCTTTGGCTGTAAATAATGTATCTTCATAGTGGTGATCTTAACACAATTCACCACTAACCAAATAGACCCAGATCTCTTAATGTAATCCACTTGCAAGAGTCTATCCCCCGGATAATATACTGTGGGAGATTGCACACACACAGGCACATACCCCGCTGGAACCTGGGGACTTCCGGTGCATCAGTTCAATGTTCTATCATGCAGTTTCCATGTGCTCAGACCATGATCAAATAGGTCTCTGCATCCAACTGAGCAAACTCCAATGTGAGCACAAATGCACCTGCAGCAAAGAGCCACTGATAGGTCATCACATAGTTCTCACTGTTGTCCAATGAGAACCAAGACACACACACACACATATAAATATATATATAAATAATTATATATAAAAATTATATACTGTATATAGTGTATATATTATAAATAAGATATTTTATATATATATATATATATATATATATATATATATATATATATATATATATATATATATATATATATATATATAATATATTATATATATATATATATATATATATATATATATATATATATATATATATATATATATATATATATATATATTTATATATACTGTATATATATACATATATATATATATATATATATATATATATATATATATATATATATATATATATATATATATATATATATATATATATATATATATATACTTCCCACATGGGCAGGGATCCAACATATCTCTATATTTTTCCCTTTACATAACTTATGGAGTAATAACTTTCTTTCTTGTGCAATATTATTTTTTGTTTTGTAACTCTGAATGGCTTCGAAGGCGCTTCTGGAGTCTCTAAAAAGTATAAAATTGTTACATGAGGTTTCTTTAATAATTTTTATGGTTGATGCTATTGCGCATAACTCAGCTGTAAATATCAAGGCATTATCAGGTAGAGTGGTTTGATCAATTTTGTCTTGGGATACTACAGCATATCCCACTCCGTACTCTGATTTAGATGTCTGTGCATATTGCGTGATGTGGACCTTTTTGGCTTATATGATCTACTGTATGTTGTCTATGGTGTTCTGGGGTATATGAGCAACTTTTTAATAAATATTTTAAGTGTGTGCAAATCCTTATTTTATTCATAGTCCAAGGAGGAGGTAATTTGCCTATTGAAGGCAAATGCACATTTATATTCAACAACTCAAACAGTCTACTAGCTCTAAGAGGGAAAGGTGGTGAGTGATTAAAAACATCTCTTAATTCAAACAGTTTTTTTGGTTGGAGAATCACTTGTCTGAATTCTCAGGGCACTCTTCATTGTTACAAACTCTCTATGAGAGACAGTGGTAGTTCACCACATTCAACTTGTAAAGATGATTTTGGTGATGATCTAAAGGCCCTGAGCATATTCTAAGGCCTTCATTATGAACTGGGTCTAACGTTTTCAACATTGCGTCTGATGCTGAGCCATATATTTCGCTTCCATAGTCAATGATAGACAGTACTGTTGCTTTATACAGCATAGTAAGATTGTCTCCTGGCTCCCCAAGTAGTGTTTGATAGTTTTTTAATTAGATTTAATGTTCTTTTACATTTTGATTTCATGTATGTTATGTGAGCATTCCAAGTTAGGTAAGTATCAAATACTAATCCCAAAAATTTTGATGTTTACTAATTGGAATGGAGTGATTTCTGATTTTTAAATCTATTTCTTCACCTTTCTTCCACTTTTTATTTTTATAAAACACGACTTCTTGGCTCTTAAGTACGGATAATTTAAAGCTTACAGATAAGGTCCATTCATCTATTTCTATTATAGTTTTATCAATGATTCACTCTGCATGTTTCATGCAAGATGTTGAATTTAAAGGTTACCTTTCATTCCAATAGGTAGATTATTATTATATCATTTATTACTAAAGTAAACAGTGTGCCACTAAGGACGTTGTTTGTGGAATACCATTTTCAAGTGGAAATGTACTTAACAATACATCATCATTTCTCACTTGAAAAATGCGATTTGTCAGAAAGTTTTGGATAATCCTGAGTAAATGTCTACAAATGCTGTTTTTATGTGGTATCATATGCCAAAAAAGACAGCTATAGTAATTTGTTTTCGTTCAAATCCTCTTCTTATGTGGTCTTCTAAGTTAGATGGAGAATCCAATGTAGATCTGTTACACTGTGACCCAAATTGAGTGGGAGTCAAAATTTTATTTTCTCGAATGTGCCATGTTAGTTGAGTATTTACCATTTTCTCTAGTAATTTGCATAAACAACTTGCTAAAGAAATTGATCTTTAATTGTTTACATTACTGGGATCCTTTCCAGGTTTTGGGATAGGAATAATTATAGCTTTACGCCACTCATCAGGATATATATTTCAAAGCAATAAGCGATTATAAAACTGTAATAAGTATGACTTTGCCAAAGGTACTAAGTGGCCGAGCATTTCAAAACAAGTATTGACACCTCCAGGGGCAAATTTATTGCTGTTCAACAGAGCAAATTCCAACTCTTCCATATAAAATTTTCAATTATAATATTTATCTTCTATTGTTTCAAAATTTATTGTTATTAACCCTCTGGTGATCCGATGACGCGAAATCGCGTCAATAAATTTTTTGCCGTAAGTGCTCCAATGACGCAATTTCCACATCATCCGTGAGTTATTTTCCGGGGAAATTCACCAAAAAAAAAAAAAAACAGTCATCCAAAGAAAACGAGCACTACGCCATTGCGTGGGCAGATCTTGGAACTACAAGAAAATATAAACAGGAAACCGATAGGTAACGCACATGCGCAGCAGTCCTCCCTCAACTCAAGCCCTTCACCTCCTGTTTTGACTGAGTTCAGGACGTCTTTTTAGCACTCTCGCTTTTTTTTTTTTTTTGCTTTGTCGTCATTTACCTGCGTTTGTGAAGTGCTTTCGCTTTTGTTATTGTTATAAAAGTGTTTGCAAGTGATTGTTGAGTATTTTGAATAATATTTCAAGTGTTTTTCGATAAGATAAATAGTGAAGAATTTACTTTTTTACATATATTTCTGTATTTCAACAACATTTCCATCTTTCAGCTTCAGGGGAACACTTATTGCTTTTACGTGGGCTACTTATAGAAAATTTATTCAGCTTTCCATTGCAATTTTCACTTTTTTCTTAGCATTATTCATTACTGAGTAATTACGAAAAATGTAAGCATAAATATGAGCACTCGAAAACCAAGTCAAGCCGCGTAGTTCGGCCTGGGGTTTACGAGTACATGAATAATTTTTTGTACGCCTGTTTGTGCATCTGTAACTTCAATGCGCACGTATTATAAATCATTCGAACGGCCATTCTTTGTACTTTATCTTGATGAACGGCAAAATGTAAAAATATAATTTCAATATAAAAATCTCTAGCGAACAACTGACTTTACGTGAAAAAAAAAACAGAACTTACGTCTTTGAGCTTCAAATGCCCAATTATTTACTGGGAACAACTACTGATTTTAGGTAATACAGTAGACACCCTGTATTCGCGGGGGATGCGTACCACATCCCCCCCGCGAATAGCTAATATCCGCGAATACTTAAAACCCCCTCTAAAAACACTTATAACTGCCTATTTTGAGAGTTTAAGCACAAGATAAACCATCTAAAAGTGCTTACCTGAGTATTTAAATAGTTTTATCACAAAAAGTGCATTTAGTCATGAAAACGATATGGAAATACAGTAGTTAGTGAATATTTCTCAGTGAAAAATACCGGGAATGGGTGAATTTTCCATGAATAATAGGTAGATATGTTCCACAGAGAAATCCGCGAATACGTGAGTTCGCGAATCATGAGAACGCGAATACAGGGGTTTACTGTATATATATATATATATATATATATATATATATATATATATATATATATATATATATATATATATATATATATATATATAGGAAATTTATTCAGCTTTCCATCACATTTTCACTTTTTTTCTAGCATTATTTATTACCGAGTAATTACGAAAAATGTCAGCATATATGTATACGAGTTGAACGCCGTAGTTCAGCTGGATTTTATGCATGCGTAGATCATTTTTTGTGCGCCTGTTTGTGCATCTGTATATAACTTCAATGTGCATGTATTATATATCATTCGAACAGCCATTCTCTGTACTTTAACATGCTGAACAGCAAAATGTAAAAATATCAACGTTTCTATACAATAATGGTTTCCGTATATTTTCTTAGGAAAAAAACTGTTCGTAATCTAACGACAATTGCTCAATTTTATTCTAACAATACATATATCTTTCTTTTGTGCATTTTATAGGAAATTTATTTAGCTTTCTAATGCCACATTTATTTTTTTCTATCTTATCCCTTACTTAGGTATGATATGAAACGTCAACATAAGTACGTTGGAAAATCTGAAAATTGCACTCCGTTAAAAATTTGCATTTTTAAATCGGTAACAGCTAATTAGCAAATACATTTTCTCTGTACTTTAACGTGCTGAACAGCAAAATGTAAAAATATCAACGTTTCTATACAATAATGGTTTCCGTATATTTTCTTAGGAAAAAAACTGTTCGTAATCTAACGACAATTGCTCAATTTTATTCTAACAATACATATATCTTTCTTTTGTGCATTTTATAGGAAATTTATTTAGCTTTCTAATGCCACATTTATTTTTTTCTATCTTATCCCTTACTTAGGTATGATACAAAACGTCAACATAAGAACGTTGGAAAATCTGAAAATTGCACTCCGTTAAAAATTTGCATTTTTTAATCGGTAACAGCTAATTAGCAAACACATTTATAGCAAAATGATTACTTTCACGTAAAATTTCAAACATTTCCACACAATTTACGTATAAAATAAACTCCCCAAACCTAATTATTATATTTTTCATGATTAAAAAAAAATCTACAATTTTCCTTAAAAATTTCATGATCATCACATCTTTTTTATTATTTCTAAGCCTTGCAAAGATTTTCTGATTGCTTTAGGAAAAAATTCAATCATTTGCCAACATCATAAAACAAACCAGAAGCCTATATCAGTTATAGTTTGGACGTATCGATTTTTACACAGAAACTTTTCCATGCGAGCCCCATTTTTCCCTCCACGGCATAAGTCACGTACCAGGTAGCACTATAGGGAACCCCATAAGTGCGAGAGGGTTAATTCTATATTTTTCTTTGTGCAGAAGTGTTCATCTAAATTATTATCACTTATATTTGCCAAGTTTTCTCTTATTACATTACTTATTTCTTTCAGATGACGTATGCTTTTCCCATCTTTTAACTAGATGGTTTAACATGGGTACCATTTACTTTCCTGAATTTTTCCCATATTTTTTGTATGGTACTATTACAGATCTGATGCATATTTCCTCCATGAAATTATTCTTCCTTGAATTACTTCTTTTTTAAATTTTGCAGATATTTTGTTGTACAGAGGTTTTAATGTATCAATTTCTAATAATAATATAGTTAGCTTTTGTATATTTTCTTCAAATATCGGTAAAGTTTTACTTATTTTACTTAACTTTCTATTCAAATTATCTAATCATCTTCCAATCTGGTGTTTCATTTTTATTAATTCTGTTTTGTTGGATGAGATTTTGATTTTGGTATTGCATTATCAACAGCATTTTTAACGAAATCAACAAGAAATCTATTTGTTTCATTATGATCTTGTACATACTCAAATGGTGGGATATTCCTACTGTGGAATTCATAATGTTCCCAATCTGATTTACAAATGTTATATTGAGGGACATGCTTGGCAGGATTATTTTGTAATAATGTGTGAAATTAATATTGGGAAATGATCACTGGTACGCAAGTCATCAACAGTATTCCAATCTAATGTCTACTACTCTTGTTGCACATACAGTTAAGTCTACTGAAAAAAAATGTTCCATGTGTTTTTGAAAAATATGTGCTAATTTCATTATCCTTTATACAGCACATGTCGTCTGAATATCTGAGTTCTTCTATTTTGCTTCCTGCTCTATTTGAGTTTGTATAACTACAGTCCCACATCGGGTTGTGAGCATCAAAATCACCCACTATTAATGTAGGTTCTTTGGCATTCTTCAATAATTTTTTTAATTTTATCAATGTTGTAATTTTAATATTAGGTTGATTGTATAAATTATATATTACATAATTATAATTTTTATTCCTATTCAAATACTCGATATTTGCAGGTCAGTAAGGTTTACAGGTACTTTGTCATAACATGCTTTGTTATATACATATACAGCAGTACCTAAATTTCCTTCTTCCTCTCTAGATGTAGATGCTAAGGTATATTTACCTATTGTTGATATTGTTTTGTTGACATATTGTAAACATAATATCACTGGTTCATATTCTTTTATTAATCTTTGTATTTCTCCTAGGTACAATCTGGTTGGTAGACCATTTACGTTCCATTGTATAATATTGTAAAGTCCCCACTCAAAGCGTTCTCTGTGGAGAACATCCGGTTTTCTGCAGTGCCTTTCTGTGACCTAAGGTCTAGCGGAATATATATTTATCATCACAATTGTAAACTGTGTATATGTTGTCTTTCCTAGCAATCATGTATTATGTACAAGCAACAAGTTGTTATTTCATATGTCAGACATTGTTTATCACTATGTTCTCTGTATGAACCTGTCCTGTTTTTAAGGAAATAGTTTGACCTCATGTCACCTGTAAATCTTTGTACCAGCGGTCTCTGCGAACAACACAGACGTCCGCATCCCGCTTTACAAGCAGCTAATTTCATCAATAAAGCAGCAGTACTTGTCTCCCTGCTCATTATTTTCCACCTCTCTCACAGTGGTGACCCCCGGAGTGGTTCCCAAAAGCCATTAACGGACCTAAACAGTGACTAAGTCTTGGCCCGGTGAACCTAATCCACGCCCCTAACGGACAAGCTACGGTGCTCTAACAAAGCGTTCAGGCATTAACCAACCCTCGTTGGCAGGTCGCCAACATCATTAGCGGACCCACACGGCACACTCCCCCAGCGTGTATTGGTGTGAGTGTTCCCACACACTCCAAGTAAGAGCGCAAAGAGAGCATGGATGGAGACGTTCCCAACCACATAAAAATTACCGCGAACCTCTTGGAGGCGGACACCTCCCTCTCGCAACCCCCTCCCGCACGCACCTCCACACCAATACCGCCCCACATGATGACCCCCTTGACAGACCAACCAAAGACGGCCCTTAACATAAGGCTGCCACCATTCACCAGAGAGAATGCGGCGTCTTGGTTCTACAGGGTCGAGGGCCAGTTCAGAATAGCAGGCCTGACTGACAAGGTGTTGAAGGCAGACATCGTCATTAACGCCCTCCCGGAGGAGATTTATGAGAAGATCTCCCCATACTTAATGACCACATCTTAGAAGACGAGATGTCATGTCTTCTACACCAAGCTCTAAAGACTGCCCACTTGGCTTGACAGACCTTAAAGCCTTTGAAGCCGCTCTTGAAAACCCCTTCTGTCTGAGGAGTTTCCTGACAGTCTGAACCCTGTCAGGGTTAGAGTGGACAATCCTTGGTGGAACTGCCTGAAATAGGGCTGTCTGAACAGACTTGGCCTCTGTGGTAACAACCTCAGGAAGTCTATCAGCAGCCTGAGGAGATCTGGAAACCATTCCCACCGCGGCCAGACCGGGGCAACTAGAGTCATCGTGATGTTCATGTGGTTGCAGAACTTGTTGAGGGCTTCCCATACCATGCAGAATGGCGGGAAGGAGTAAAGATCTTTGTTTGACCAGTCTTGAAGCATGGCATCCGTCGCACATGCTAGAGGGTCTGAGACTGGCAAACAAAATACTGTACTGGAAGACGATAATTCTTGGACGTCGTAAACAGTTCTATAAGAGGTCTCCTGCCCCAGCTTCCAGAGATCCTTGCACACCTGCGGATGAAGAGTCCACTCTGTGGGGAGCACCTGTCTGTGATGGCTCAACCGGTCCGCAAGGACGTTGAGTTTGCCCTGGATAAACCAAGTCACCAATTTGGTCTGGTTGTGGTCAGCCCATAAAAGGATAGTTCTCACCGCTTCTTTATATACATCAGGGCCGTAGTGTTCTCCGAATGTATGGTCACTATTTGATTGTAGACTAAACAGCTGCTAGAGATTGATCCCTGGGGAATCTGATCCTCATCAGGAACAGTCAGACAAGTGCTATAGTCAACATTTTTTTTATTCCACTGGGGCATTTCAGCTTTAACACACTAACCCATTTTTGACCTAAAATAAAGCTGAAACGTTCCAGTGGAATAAAAAAATGTTGACTATAGTGCTTGTTTGGCTGTTCCTGATTGTAGACTACTTTTGCAAAATGTTGTAGGCTCAGCCGAATTGCTGTCAGCTCCTTGAGGTTGATGTGCCAATGCATCTGCCCCTGGGACCATGTTCCAGACGCTTCTTGGTTGCCTACAAGCGGCCCCCCAACCTAGATCTGACGCGTCTGCATAAAAGTCTAAGTTGGGGTTCAAAAGGAAGAAGGGACCTCCCCTCTGACAGTGTCTTCTGATTTCCATCACAGCAGATCCTCCTCTATTTCTTGTGAGATCAGAAAGACACGTGTCTGGATGAGCTTTCCTGTCCCAGCTGGCCCGCAGGTAAAACTGAAGAGTTCTCATATGGAGCCTTCCTAGGGAGACAAATTGCTTCTTGGAGGCTAAGGTACCTAGAAGGCTTGGCCATTGGTTTGCTAAGCATGTTTGACGGGGGAAGAATTCGTCAACTTTTTTCAGGTATGACTGAATTCTTTTGGGGGATGGAGAAACCTGAAAACTCTGATAGTTTATCATCATCCCAAAACAGAGAATCGTCTGTGATGGAACCACCTGGGACTTCTGGAAGTTGATTAGCAGACCTAACTCCTGTGCTAAGCTAAGGGCCTTCAGAAGGTCATCCATGCACCTCTCCTTCGACGGTGATCAAAGGAGCCAATCGTCTAAAAAGAGAGATGTTTATCCTCATCAGATGTAGCCACTTGGCGAGCGAGTGAAGCAAGGAATCAAGTGAATACTTGTGGAGTGGTCGGTAGCCCAAAGCATATGGCTCGAAACTGGTACACTCTGTTGCGGAACACAAATCTTAGGTACTTCCTGGACTCTGGGTGTACAGAAATGTGGAAATAGGCATCCTGCATGTCTATGGTTGCCATCCAGTCGCCCCGATGAATGGATGACATGACAAGAGTGACTTATTTCTATACTGAATTTTGTTCTTTCAACAAAGAAACTCAAGGCGCTTACTTCCAGTACTGGCCTCCATCCCACTGATGACTTGGGGACTATGAAGAGACGGTTGTAAAAGCCGTCTGACCTGATTTCTTTGACTTCCTCGATGGCTCTCTTCTCGAGGAGGGATGCGACTTCATTCAAGAGGCCTGAAAGACACTCGGATCCTACCGAGTAGGTGGTCAACATGATGGGCGTGTTGACTAATGGGGGCTTCTCCTTGAATGGGATGGAGTAGCCCTTCTTCAGCACTGACACAATCGACTCCTCCACTCCCCTTGCACTCCATTTCTCCCAGTAATGGAGGACCCTGGCTCCTACCAGCACGTGGAGGAAAGGATCCTCACTTCTGAGCAGAGGGCTTGGAGGAGGACTTCTTAAAAGGTCAAGAAGAGAACTGCAGGTTTGTTCTGGGTCTTGACTGGGTTCTGGTTCTGCTACCATGAGAGGGCTGAAGGGGAGAAACGGTCCTGGTACTTGGAAACAAAGGATCCCTGGGGCATCTAGATGAACGAGCTAAAAGGTCTTGTGTGCTTTTCTTCTGAACCGCCAAGGAAATGTCACTGACTGTAGACTGAGGGAAGAGGTGCTGGCCATAGAGAGGAGAGTATAAAAGGGCAGACTTCTGTGAAGTCATGACGCTCTTTGTGGTGAACGAGCACCAAAACACTCTCTTCTTCAGTACTCCCATGGCGTAGAGAGAGGCTAACTCTCGACAGCCATCCCTGATGCCCTCATCAGTGCATGACAGGACATTCAGCCAATCTGCCACAACCTCCTCAGGTAGCGAAGAGCAGTTCTTGATCTTTCGGGCTAATGCACCCACTGACCAATCCAAGAAGCTTATCACTTCAAAAATTCTAAAAAGATTCTTCAGACGATGGTCAAGCTCTGTAAGGGAGAGCAGCACCTTAGCAACGGTGAAGGCTGACCTCTGAGGCAAGTCAATAAGTCCCAAGAAGTCCCCCTGGGAGGAGGCAGCCACTACCAGTGAGGGAGCTTCCCTGGTGTCATCAGAAGAATACCTCAACACAAAAGATGGGAGGGAAGATAACTAAATGAAGACTTCCTCTGCTGTCTCTTCTCTGAGAGCCAACTCTCCAGCTCATTGAGAGCCTTCCTAGTGAAAGATGAGAGCACCATCTTCAGTAGCCTGGAGGAGTCAACAGGCTTGTCACTTATGAAAACGGTCGAACCTGGGGAGGCCGGGGCCGCAGGCGAGACGAATCCCAGGAAGTTTTGCGGCAAATACTTCAATAAGGCTACATAGGCCGATGGAGGGGAGCCCTCATCCACGTAACCTCCTTAACCTTCTTCCTCTGACGAAACGGGATAGATGCAACTCCTTAGGGGCCTGAACAGAAGAAGGCTCTCTCTTAAGAAGACTTAAGATGTCAGCCAGCTGTCACTGAATCAGTACTAGTGATGGGTCTGTAGTATAAGTAGTGGGAATAGAAGGGCTACAAGTCACCAAGCCTTTGGCATCTGGTGCCAGATGCGTTGGAAAAAGTGCTAAGAGCTCCATGAAAGGCAAAGTCCGCCCTGTAAAGACGTCTTCTTTACCCATTAATTACGATCATATATCGCATCTATCAACGCAGCAATAATCTCATGTATATATTTGTATGTAGAATTTCCTAGCCTTTTCGCCAATATATATTTTATCACTGTATGTACATTACAGTATGTCTCTTGTTATTGTTATTTGATTGACTATTAACAAACATAAATTGCTCTCACTCAGCGTGCGGGTCACAGAGACCTGGGGTCGGGCACCACGTTTCCATCCGCACACTGCTATGTATTATGCCCAGGTAATAAATCAATCAGTGCCCAGTTCTGTCTTCTTTGACCTCACAACTGGTGACCCGAGGAGCGACGGTAAACACAGCGGTTTTGGCTTTGCCATTAACAGACTCACTACGGCCGCTTTACCTTCAGAGAGCCTTTAACGGAACCATACATCGACAAAGTCTAGACCTCTGAAAGCTCCTTCCTCGGAGACCACCCACACCACTAACGGACTAATTACGGCGTACCTTCTTCAGGTACGTTCTGGCATTCTCAACGGTTTGGCCCTGCCATTTACGATTCACGTCGACCATATTCAGAAGTCATTAACGGAACCACATGGCGTATAGTTTTGACTTCTGATGAGCCCCAAACACCATTATTTCGCCTTTTGGTGCGAGTCAAAATGTCAGACACTGAGGTAGAAAGCCGTTCCAAGGACACACAGATCCTCTGCATCCCCCTCTCGCCTTCGAAGGCAGCAATAACCCAGGCGATGAAACTGCCACCATTCTCATGGCAAAATACCACATCCTGGTTCCTGCAGGCAGACGTCCATTTCCGTGTAGCTAAAATCACGGACAAGGAAACCAAAGCGGATATCACCATGACAACGCTGCCAGAGGAGGTCTTCAACAGAATCACTCCATGGTAGGAAGACCTATGAAAGAAACACATTGACTCGTACTCCATGCCTGTCCCAGAGAGAGCCCAATGTGCCCTTGACCTGATGAACCACCCCTGGGGGACGCATCACCCAGGGATGCCTGGGACGAACTACAAGGTCTCCTGATGCTGCCAGGCTTCGACTCAGACGGACGGCGGAGGGAGATCAGCTTGTCGCAGGAAATATTCCTGCGGCACCTTCCGCAGGAGGCGAGGGCACAAATCATGGAAGCAGACGCGCTTTCAATGTACAAATTGGTAAGCTTTGCACATAAACTCCATGAGGCCACCAAGGCCTCCAAGCACGCCGCAACACCTGCAGCCTGGTAGCAGAAGAAGCCAAAGAGGGGGACACGAAGGCGGTATGCAGGAAAAAGGCGCCGCTGCAGCAGCAAAAGACGAGGACAAATCCAGCCTGGTGTTACCTCCATCAGAGGTTCGGAAAGGACACCAAGAATTGCAGAGCCCCCGTTCTTTCACAAAAAACTAGCAAGGCAGCCACCCATAGCAGCAGTGGCCGTAAACCTTAGAGAATCCCAGCCAGTAGGATTCTTCATCCACAATGCCATATCAGGACGACGGATGCTGATAAGACATGGGGGCTAAGCAGTCTGTATTTCCGCCATCAGGGTAGGACCACGACCACACATCTGGAGCTGCAGCCGCACTAGTGGCCGCAAATGGAAGCCCCATCCACTGCTACAGAACTCGGACCCACAGAATATACATCCTGGGCCATAAATATGAATGGCCCTTCATCATCGTAGATGTCAAGTTTCCATTACTAGGCGCTGATTTCCTCGCACATCATGGGCTGCTGGTAGACGTTGGCCAAAAACGCCTACTGGATACCGGAACCTGCCGCTCCTGACCGCTCTCCGCCAGACCGGGAATGCCCACCGTATGCTCCATCTCATTGAATAAATACAGCACCCTCCTGCACGATTCCCAGATGTCTTCAAGCCAGAACTGAGTCAGGTGCCAGGTACCCAGGCCAAGCACGGCATCCATCACCACATCACCACCACACAGTCCCGCCGACACATGCCAAGTTCCGCCGCCTGCCGCCCAAGAAACTCCAGGATGCTCAACAAGCATTCGCCGAGATGGAAAGGATGGGTATCTGCAAAAAGGCGTCGAGTCCACAGGTGTCCCCCCCCTCCACATGGTGAAGAAACCAGACACTTCCTGGAGGCCCTGTGGGAACTATCATCAGCTGAACCTAGTGACAACACCAGACCACTATTCCCTGCCAAATATGCAGGACCTAACAGGAGCCCTGCACAGGGCCAAGATATTCACAAAAATGGATTTGCTCAAGTCCTATTTTCAGGTGCCAGTACATCCCGACAACATTCCAAAGACAGCCATCATCACACCGTTCGGGACATTACCCTCTCCTACTCCACCTTCAGCCTCGGGAACGCCGGGGCCACATTCCAACGCCTGATGGACAGCATCTTGGGGGACCTACCTTTCTGTGTCTGCTATGTGAACGACATCCTGATCTTCTCCAGGTCCCCGGAGGAGCACCTGGGTAACATCCGGGCTGTGCTGAAACGCCTTCAGGAGAACGGACTGGTCGTCAGATTCGACAAATGTACCTTCGGAGTGGAGAAGGTAGACTTCCTGGGACATGAGGTCTCTCCAACAGGTGTCTGCCCATGGCCTCCAAGGTGTATGCAGTGAAGGATTTTCCACTACCAAAAACAATCAAGTCCCTCCAGGAGTTCCTCGACATGGTCAACTACTACTGACGATTCGTGCAGGACATCGCCCACATCATGTATCCCCTAACTGGAGTGCTGAAGGGGAAGCCAAAAGCACTGACTTGGGAAGTCCCACAGCAAAAGGCGTTCGAACAGACGAAGGCAGCCCTCGCCAAAGCCACCACCTTAACATATCAAGACCCCACTGCATCCCTGAGACTTACCACTGAAACCAGCAACGTCGCTTACTGAGTGGTGCTGGAGCAGACAGTAAGACGGTTTCCCCTGCCCACTTGCGTTTTTTACCCGCAAGTTAAAGCCGCTAGAGACCCATTACAGTGCATTCGACAGGGAACTGCTGGCAATCTACCAAGCCGTGCGGCACTTCAAGTACCTCTTGGACGGCAGCCCATTTACCATCCTGACAAACCACAAGCCGTTGGTACATGCGTTCACGAAGGCGGGAGACGCAAGGTCAGCAAGACAGCAACAGCACCTGGCTACTATCTCCGAATTCGGATGCACCATCAGTTACGTCCCCAGCAAGACGAACCCGGTAGCCGATGCCCTATCAAGGATTGAAATAAATTCAGTCCACCTGGGCATAGACTACGAAGACCTGGCGAAGGATCAGGCCGCAGACCCGGATATGGCAGCTTACCGCACAGCACTTACCACACTGAAGTGGGAAGACATGCCAATAGGTGAATCTGGATCGACACTTGTCTGCGACACCAGCACAGACCGCCCACACCCCGATACCTGCGTCATGAAGAAAGCAGGTGTTCGACATCATCCACGGGTTGTTCCATCCATCAGGATGAACAACAACGCGCATGATGACAGAGAAATTCGTGTGGCACGGGATCTGGAAGGACATATGAGAATGGACGAAGAACTGCATACCGTGCCAGACAAGTAAGATTACAAGGCATACGGAATCAGGCATCAACCACAATGATGTTTCAGGCGCATCCACGTAGATGTCGTAGGACCTCTACCACAATCAGGGGACGCCAGATACCTCCTGACAATCATAGACTGTTACACAAGATGGACGGAAGCAACCCCAATGGTAGAAGCATCAACAAGCGCCTGCGCAGAAGCCCTACTATCAAGTTGGATAAGCCGTTTCAGTGTGCCGGACGATATAACTACAGACAGGGGCCCCGCATTCTTTCGGAACTCTGGGTCTCCTTGGCACGCCTGAGGGGGACAACACTCCACAGTACGACGGCATACAACCCAGCGGCCAACGGTATGGTGGAAAGGACCCACTGTTCATTGAAAGCAGCTCTGATGGCACGTTGTACTGACGAGAATTGGAAGGCACAGTTGCCCTGGGTCCTGCTGGGTCTCCGCACCTCACCTAGGGCAAACAGTGAGGAATCTCCCGCAGAAAAAGTCCAAGGCGAAGCATTGGCCGTACCTGGAGAATTCTTCCCCACGGAGCCGGACAATCCAGATATATCCCTTCCAAGACTAAGAGAAATTGCAAAGAAGTTCGTGCCCTGCCGGAAGACTTTCGCGGCCAAGACCCATAACTTCAGCCCAGAAAGCCTGAAAACCTGTACACACGTCTTCATGAGGAACGACGCCCACCCTTGACCAGACCATACAGAGGACCATACCAAGGCGTCAGTAGAACATCCAAGGCCTACCTTGTCAACATCCATGGGCAGGAAGACTGGATATCTATTGACAGGTTAAAGCCAGCCTTCCTAATGGACAGCGGAAGCCGGGAGGAAACCGGCAGACATCCCAGAATTCCTCCACAAAACAAGACCTCAGATGAAGAGATTGGCATCCCAAAACACAGCCGAGGACGTCCCAAGGGCCGCATTAAGGATGTCATCCGCCCGGCAAAGCCGCCAGTTGACTCAGCAGTCGAAACCGCCCCACAACCGCAGGTATCAAGAACTCGGGGTTGGCTCCTGCTCCCAAGAAGATACCATGATTACCATTCAACAAATCTTCCAATCAGAATTTCATAATAATTGTCTTGGGGGGGGGGAATACTTGTAAAGACGTCCTCTTTACCCATTAATTGTGATCATGTATCACATCTATCATCGCAGCAAGAATCTCATGTATATATTTGTATGTAGAATCTCCTGGCCTTTTCGCCTATGTATATTTTATCACTGTATGTACACCATGCCTCTTGTTATTGTTATTTGATTGACTGTTAACAAACACAAACTGCTCCCACTCAGCGTGCGGGTCAAGGAGACCTGGGGTCAGGCACCACGTTTCCGTCCACACTCTGCTATGTATACCTTATGCCCAGGTAATAAATCAACCAGTACCAAATTCTGTCTTCTTTGACCTCACAGCCCGTGTACTGAATTCTTGGGCGCTGTAGGGAACTCAGACACTGAAGGGCGTAACCAGAGGCTCGGGCACTGCTTGGCGCTCAGGCGCTGCTGGAAGCTTGGCTGCTTTCTTAACTAGAAGATGGGATAAAGAGATGGAGGAAAAAAAGTTGGTCTATTGTAATTTGGTCTCTCTGCCTGCCTGATTGTACGCTGCTGCCTGCACCAGCGAGAAGTTTAAAAATATTTTGTAAATATTGTCATGTCGGTATTAATTGCTTACCCCATCGCAGAATTGAATTATCGTAAGGCGAATTATCGTAACTCGAGCCCTACCTGGGTACCTGAGTATTTTAATAGTTTTATCACAAAAAGTGCATTTAGTCATGACAATAACATGAAAATACAGTAATTAGTGAATATTTCTCAGTGAAAAATACACAAATGGGCGAATTTTCAGCTAACAATGCGTGCATATGTTCCAAAGAGAAATCCGCGAAATAGGTGAGTCCGCGAATCATGAGACCGCAAATACAGGGAGTTTACTGTACAGGTTCATGTGTTTCCTGTTCTTTACTGCTAAACCCTAATGGATATCCAGAATGAAGAAAACGGTTGATAACCTGTGACTTTACCTTGGATCAGAAATCCCTGAAACACTATTGCCACAAAAGTAGTGGTCATATTGAAATACTACCGGAGAAGGCACACTAATCCTGCAGCCAGACCCAGGTAAGTCACCTTAGAGTCAAAAAGAATAATACTGTACATATACAGATTCTTGTGTTGTTTCCCTTTGATCAAAAATTCCTAAAACACTACTGTCATGAATGGTGGTGGTCATGCTGAGATATTGCTAGGGGAAGGTGCAATAATCCTGCAGCTAGAACCAACATTATTTGGTAAGTCATCTTATGACCACAAAGAATTTAATACAAATACAAGTTCTTGTGTTGTTTCCTGTTCTTTACTGCCAAACCCTAACGGGTATCTAGAATAAAGAAAATGGTTGATAACCAGTGACTATACTTCACACCAAAAAGTGATCTGGGTTGTTGGGATTGATTTATAAGGAGCTAAGCCATTTCATCATCTGTCAATTTCTTTAGTACGCCCTTTGAGGATGAACAGCGACTATGCTATAACAAAAAAAAGAAAGGGTTTTGATGTAGGAAAAACCTACCTTTGGTAACTGCTGTGAGTCCTTAAACCCACCCACTTTCCCTAAAGAAAAGGCATGGGAAGGGGGGGAATATTTATCTTGCACAGACCTGGCATGTAATGAAGAAGGTAGCCAACATAAGCATTGTCATCACATCTGTGTGAGGATAAAGGAAAAATCAGACATAGTCATTGCAGGACAGGAAATAAAGCTCCCTTGTCCTGAGTCCTTTATATTCTATCACTGTGCCAACTAGCACTATTCTGGCTGAGACCAAATATAAGAGAATTCTTTGAGACTGGTTGGTATGTCTTATGGATAACACATGGAGACAAAATTGTTCAGATGAAAATTACACCATTTTTGCTGAGTCTCGCCATGCTGCGAATAGAACTTACCACACAGCTGAGAGAAATTACTATAATTCCTTGAAAAGGAAACTTGAAGGAATTACTCAGCCTCATCTGTGGTGGACTGAATTGGCATCATCTGTCTCTGGGTCAAGCTCAGCTTCCATTCCAGCACTATTAACAGATGATGGTAGATTGGTTACTGGCCTTAAGGGAAAAGGGTGAACTACTTTATCGAGCTTTTGAAGCTAAGCAATTAGTTGAGGATGTCCCTCTCCCTGATACTTGTCATCTTGAACCTCTTCTTCATTTTAACATGCTTTTTCCCTTCTTTTTGAAGGACTTTGATTTGGTGTTGGGGTAGGCCGTAGCCTCGATCGGCTGCCCTACCTGACATCGCTTAGACCCCGGTAACAATGTGTATGTGTATCGTACCAATCCCCAGCTCCCTTTCTCCCAGCAGCGAGGAGAACTGGGCGGTTAGGTCGACAGTTTGAGACATGTGAGGCGTCTGTTATGTTTTTAGATGTTGGAGTGGCTTTGTTTATGTGTGTATTAGTCTGTAACACCCATTTGCTTTCAGCAAACCTATCCGTTGATTACATACGTAATCCCGGGGTGTCTACACGGATAGCAAAGTGTCCGCCTTCTCTGACCAGTCGGCTGCAGATTTGAACCTGTGCCACGGACCTCTACGAAGTCCTACGCTGCTGCTCTACCGACTGAGCCATTGAGGCTCCACTTGTCATCTTGAACCTATTCTTACAAAATTACAAAATTTGCATTTCGTGCTAGGGATGTTAAGATAGCTGGGGTGGAGAAGATCCTGATGGTTTCTTCCCTTTGTTTTTAAAAAAAAAAAGTTACTAATGTGTTGTCTCTCAAGATTAGTAGATTCCACAGGTTTTTATGTCAACGTAGTATCTTTGCGGATGAGCACAAGCTTTGTAATGCAGTGCCTGTTCCAAAGAATGACATATATGCAGACTGCAGTCACTACAGGCCAATTTCTATTCTCCCTGTACACTCTGAAGTGGCTGGAAACATATTTTCAAGCCACTATATAAGTATGGGAATCTAAAGGATTGTTAGCTGAGAGTCAATATGCATATGGGAAGCAGTTAGTGCCTGCGATGCTCTTTTAGACTTGACATGCAATTTGCAAGAGAACCTTGATAAGGGCTTTGAGTTTAGAGTACGGTAATGAAAATGACATTTTTTTTCATAATAAAATTGGTTTTATATATACTTACCAAGTAATTATATAGCTAATTTATTTACCTCAAGCAGCAACTTTTTTTTAATTTAGTGGTAGCGCTTCTGTAAGGAAGGGTGTTGTCTAGTTTATTAGTGGTTCCTTACTGAATGCATGTACAGAATCTTCGAAGTTGTTATTGGCTGGTGCAAGCTGCAAAGTAGTTTCTACACACAGACAGAGATCATGTTTCGGACATCTGTGCTTGTCGACAGACAAACAGATGGCAATGGTGAGAGACATAATAAACATACAATGATAAAACATATATCAATGGAAAGGCCAGGAAATTCCACATATGGACATTTGCATGAGATTCGAGACAGACTAATGAATACAATGCAGTAGCATAATATATGTGAAATGGTGAGACATTTGGAGTCTTCACAAACAGAAACATACATACATTTTGATACAAAAGATTTGGTGGAACATTATGAGTACATGATGAGTACATTATGAGTACATGATTGGAATGCTTGCATGGCAATGCAAGCATGCCAATCATGTACTCATAATGTTCTACCATACAATCCTCCTGTCTGTTTCTCTCTAACCATTGTTGTCTCGATTCATGTACAATTACCACTACTTACATTGCCATGCTACCATACAAGTTGCATTCCTTCAAGCGCTCCCCTCCAGCTGACACACGGGAGGGAGAGAGAGAAAGCGGGATGCTTTGTCTTGTTTTGTCTGATGGATGATTCACACACACGTGTGCCCATAGGACCGCCATGTGGTCCCTTACAATACCGCACCCCCCAGGCAGGCCCTGATGCAGAAATCGTCTTGCTGACAATTCGAATGGGCACGAAGGGCTTGGGCTTTGGGCAGGCAGGAGGCTGAAAGACAGCCCCGGCCAGCAGGAACTTGAGGAGGACAGCGGCAGGCTGAAGGATGACGTCAGCTGGTCCTTCATTGGTCAGGTCGTCCGGTACGAGTTCAGGGGCGGCGGCAGGCTGCCTGGAGGAGGCGTCCAGGGTTCCTGCGGTGGGGTGGGTCATTTCGGAGGGTCAGACATCTACTGAAGGCTCAGGAATGGTGGGAAGCTGAGTCGGGGAGGCGGCGAAGGGTTCGTTGGTGCGTGGGTTGTCATTGTGGGTCGGACGTCTACCATTGGCTCCTTCGGGTCACTCTGGGGTCACCAGTATAAGGAAGGTATTGAGTGATATACTGGCTGAGTGTTGTCTAGTTTATTGGTGGTTCCTTACTGAATGCATGTACAGAATCTTCGTAGTTGTTATTGGTGGTGTGAGCCGCAAAGTAGTTTCTACACACAGACAAGGCAAAACAGAGATTATGTTTCGGACATCTATGCTTATTGCCAGACAAACAGATGGCGATTGTGAGAGACATAATAAACATACAAAGATAAAAAATATATCAATGGAAAGGCCAGGAAATTCCACATCTGGACATTTGCATGAGATTCAAGACAGATTAATGAATACAATTCAGTAGCATAATATATGTGAAATGGCAAGACATTTGGCATCTTCACAAACTGAAGCATACATACAGTTTGATGCAGAAGATTCGGCGGAACATTATGACTACATGACTGGAATGCTTGCATGGCAATGCAAGTAGTGGTGATTGTACATGAACCGAGACAACAATGGTTAGAGAGAAACAGACAGGAATATTGTATGGTAGAAGTTGCGTTCCTTCGAGCGCCTCCCTCCAGCTGACGCACAGGAGGGAGGGAGAGAGAGAAAGCAGGATGCTTTGTCTTGTTTTGTTCGATGGATGATTCACACACGTGTGCCCGTAGGACCTTACACTTCTTTTGTTTACATGTAGGTGATGCCCCACCCACTACCAAGGGAAGTAAGAACAACTTGGCAGCCAATAACCAATTTGTTTGTGCCCTCACATCCATAAGAGGGGAAGAGGGCGGGCTCTGATTCTGAAATTACTTGGTAAGTACATATGAAACTAAATTTTATTATGAAAAATGATAGAAACACGATATTTTCATAATAAGATTAAGTTACATATATACTTACTAAGTAATTACATAGCTATAGTTCCTAACTCACATGGCAACCCTTTTTTAAAATTTCACGGTAGTGCTTCAATTGCTTTGTCACCTAGCCCCACCCACTACCTGGAAACACTGGGAATGACTTGGCAGACAACTTCAATATGTTTGTGCCCTTATGACCACAAGAGGGGAGGAGGGTGGGCTCTGATTCTGTAATTACTTGATAAGTACGAGTACCATCCTACTTACAACCGAGCTTAGTTCCAACCAACCGGTTGTAAGTCAAAATGGATGTAAGTCGAACGTTAGAAAGTGGCTGACATACTGGGTAGGGAATAATATCAAACCTTTGCTATATAAAGTACCTACATAGCAATGTAATGTAATGTACAATCTTTTTACCATAATATACTGATATATTTTAATCATTTATGCAATGTATATTATGTACAGGTAGGCATCAAGTTACAATGGGGTTAGGTTCTTGCATGCATGTCGGAAGTCGATTTTAATGTAAATCAGTTTGCAATTCACTCTATAGACAGTTAATACCAAATAATACTGCTAATAAGGCAGGGTAACTCAAACTGATGCTGCCTGAGTGATGACAGAGCTCTCGCGAGATGGAGCATTGGTGAGTCAAATCAGTGGTCAACTTCCGTACTGCGTGTACTGTTATGCATCAGCCTGCCCAGCCCCCCGCCAGAAGTACAGTTGTAAGTACGAGTGGTTGTATGTCAAGCAGGTTGTAATTCAGATGGTACTTGTATATATAAGTAACTTACCCAGTAATTACATAGCTGAATTCCACATTGAAAGGTGGGATACATGGGCATACTCTTCTTCAAAACATTAAGGAATGGTAATGACTTTGAAATAGAAAGTTTGCCAGCACTGATACAATGCTTGTTGTTTCCTTACCTGGGAAGAGACCTACTGCAGGAAAATACTGCCTCTAGTTGGTGCTCATCTTAACCTGTAACAGTGTGGCGGTTGAGCCATGGGTCACCTCTACTTAAGTGGGAGCCTTGCAGCAGAGGATAGGCCTGATCGCTAGCAAAGCATACACAAGTCCCCTTGCCCTGGGTGCAGTACCAACAAAAAAAACAACCAGACAATGCTGTCACCTACACTGAAAAGACCACCAACCATTCACTAAGACTGGAGGGTACTCCTGGTATAGTGTACCCCAGGCTTCCCAAAACTCAAAACCTTACGCCAAGGCGAAAAGATAGTAAGATAAAAAGAGTTCTTCCTATGATTCTTCCCCAATACTATGCCAACCACCAATAATGGCCCCAAGGTACTGCAATTTTCAAACACTGTTTCAATTCCTTTCAAATAGTGTGACACAAAGATAGATTTGCACTTCCACTACGTCGAATGAAGGATGGAAGTAAGGGATATATTATGCCTGAAAGCAAGGGAGGTAGAGACTGCTCTGACATCATGAGCTTTCAGTTTGAAAGTAGGAAAAATGTTCTCCTGACTCTGAGAGTGAGTCTCAGGTCCATCCTCTAATGGACGACAAACTCCTAGAGCTCCTCAGATAAAGGAGGAAGTCCGCAATTTGTGTTAAAGATGTCTCAGAAGAAGGGACTTTGTGTCTGAGACACCATCAACGGAAAACTGCCCAGTTTGCTAGGTAGACCCGCCAAGAAGACTGATGCCTGCACCTTGCAACAGCCTCTGCAGCTTCTCTTGAAAACCCTTTCACTCTGACAAGCTTGTGGACAGTCTGAGGACTGTCAGAGCAAGAGCGGACAACCCTTGGAGGTATCTCCTGAAGTGGGGTCGTTTGAGTAAAAACAGTTTTTGGGGAAGGAGTCTCGGAAAGTCCACGAACATTGCAGAAGGTCAGGGAACCAAACTCTCAGAGACCAGAATGGGGCTGTGAGGGTCATAGTTATGTTGCAATGGGAATGAAATTTGTTCAACACCTCCCTGACCATCCTGAAGGGCGGAAAGACATACAGGTCCAAATCGGACCACTCTTGCAGCATGGCATCTGTTGCCCATGCTAGAGGGTCTGGAGCAGGAGAACAAAGAGAGGAAGGCAGTGGTTCCTTATCCAGACAGACTAGGGGATCCAAGGTCCACTCGTTGGGATGGATCTGCTTCCGATGGCTCAACTCATCTGCCAAAAATTTAGTTTGCCCTGAATAAATCGAGTGACCAAAGTCACTTGATTTAGATCTGCCCACGGAAGAAGGTCTCTTGCTGCCTGGCACAGAGAGAAGGAATGAGTGCCATCTTGCTTTGGTATGTATGTTAAGGCTGCGGTATTGCCCGAAAGAACTACCATTGTCTTGCTGCAGACCACACTTGAGAAAGACTGAAGTCCGAAGTGAACCGCTTTCAGCTCTGGGACATTTATGTGAAGGTTCTGTTCTTCCGGGGACCAATTCTCTGAAACTTCCTGATTCCCTAGAAGTGCTCCCCTGCCTAGATCTGATGCGTCTGAGTAGAAGTCTAGGTCAGGGCTCAGAGGACAAAGAGACTTTTCCTCCAAAAGTCTTTCTTCGGACAGCCACCATCACAGGTTCAACTTGAACTCCTAGGTTATAGGAAACACGTAGGTGTCCGGCTGTCTTCCTGTTTCAGTTGACTTTGAGGAAGATTTGCAGGACTCTCATTGATGCCTGCCCAATTTGACAAACGTCTCAATGGATGACAGAGTCCCCAGCAGAGTCTACTGACAGGGCTAGCACGTAGTCCACTTGAATATTGCAATATAATATGGACCATCTGAAGGCAGCTGGCAATTCTCTTGGATGATGGAAAAGCCCAAAAAGTTCAAGAGTTGAGAGTCACCCCCAAGTAGAGGATCTCCTGCAACGAGGTCAACTGGGACTTCTGGAAGTTGATGAGAATGCCCAGTTCCTGAGTGAGAAGAATCTTGTGCAAGTCCTTCGAGTACTTCTCCCTCGAAGGGGGTCAAAGAAGCCAGTCGTCAGGTACAGAATGACGTTTATGCCTATCAAATGAAGCCATTTTGCTAGAGGAGCGAGGACTCGAGTGAACACGAGGTGCAGTAGAGAGGCCGAACCAATGAGCCTGAAACCGGAAGACTTTGTTCTGGGAGACGAATCTTAGATACTTCCTGGAGTCCAGATGGATGGGAATGTGGAAGTATGTGTCCTGCATATCCACGGTTATCATCCAATCACCCTGGTGATTGGATGATAACCGTGAACTTCGTCTCCCAGACAAACAGACTGAGGACGCTGACATTGAGGACTGGTCTCCAACACCCCGATGTCTTGGGAACCACAAAAAGACTGTTGTAGAAACCCTCTGAGCTGACATCCTTGACCTCTTCTATAGCCCTCTTTGGAATGAGGGAGGAGACCTCCTCCAAAAAGGGCCGAATGTTTCACCGAGCCTCTTGAGTAGGCCATCAATATGATGGGAGAAGTGACTACAGGGGGGCTCTTCGAGAACAGGATGGAGTAGCCCTCTTTCATAATCCACGGTTCTGCATCTCTGATCTTCCACCTCTCCCGAAACTCGAGAAGTTCGGCTCCCAATGGCACACGAAGGACTTCCTCCTCATTTCTTAGGCACAGGCTTTGTCGAGAACCTCCTGATGGATCTGGCCGAGAAGCGGACACTGGGCGGGACTAAAGCTGTGACTTGGGCTTACTTCCATGAAAGGACTGCTGGTGTGGAGAGGCTGTCTTGGGAGCCAATGCAGACGAATCCTTGGGGCATTTGGAAGATTGTAACAGAAGATCTTGAGTAGACTTCTTTTGGAAGTCTGAAGCAATTTCCCTCAGTGTCCTGAAGGAAGAGGTGATGAGAGTCCAATGGCAATAACAAAAGAGCAGATTTCTGGGTCTGAGTGACTCCTTTAGTAGTAAAGGAGCACCAAAGTTCTCTCTTCTTTAAAACTCCCAAGGAGGAAAGAGCAGCGAGCTCAAAAGAGCCATCTCTAATTGCCTTGTCTGTGCATGACAGAACTCCCAGCTAGTCCGAGGCAATGTCTCCCGTTAAATCATTAAAATCATATATCTTCTGGGCTAGTGTTCCAACTGTCCAATCCAAGAAACTAAAGACCTTGAAGAGATCCTTAACAAAGTGGTCTAGTTCCAAATCACGAAAACATTATCTTTGCCGACGAGAACGCAGAATGACGGGAAGAGTTGATGAGGCTGGAGAAGTCCCCTTGGGAGGAGGCAGCGATTCCCAAAGAAGGAGCTTCCCCGATGACATAGGAAAGATATCTCCTACGGACTAAGTGTGAGGGAGGGAAGGTGAAGGATGCTTTGCTCCCTCTTAGCAGAAAGCCAATCCTCAATCTCTTTGACAGCCTTCTTAGCAGATGAAGAGAGCACCATCTTTGGGAGTCTAGCTCTGTCATCTGGATGACTCCTCATCAGAAAGGTCAACGCAGGCAAGACTGGGGCAGCTAGGGTGAAAAGGGAAGGAAAGGTAGCCAGCAGATACTGAAGCAGAGTTGCATAGGCTGAAGGAGGAGCAGGTTCTTGCTCAAACTCCTCTTCTCCTAAAGATACTGGAGACAGTGTTGTATTACGAACAGGCTTGGAGATGGAAGGAGCTTCCTTCAATAAGCTCATTATTTCAACCAACTGTTAACAGCTCATCTTGATCTACAGATGCTGGAGACTGGTACTGAAGAGTTGGCGCTGGGCACTCGGGGGCTGAGACCAGCACTTGGGAGCTGGCACTGGGAGCTCAGGAGCTGGCATTGGGAACTTGGGAGCTGGCACTGGGCACTCAGGAGCTGGAGTCAGGCACTAGGGAAGTGGTGCCGAACGCTGTACAGGAGCCAGGCGTTTGGGACAATAATGATGGTCACCTGAGAGAGAGTTGTGCGCTTGGGAGCCAAGTGAGGGAACTCAACAGCTGGGCACTCACAATTAACTGCAATTTTCACTGTAAAAGCAAAAATTGATATACCAGACTCCATTTAGTAACAACAAAACAAGGAAAGAACTCATCCTGAAGTTTTTGGTTGAAGCTGCTCGACTTTCGGCTTGAACACCGAAGTCCGGTAAATAACCAGCACAAAAAGAAAAGCTGCTGCCAACACCTGATGTTAACACCAGCCATCGCAGGGGGCAAGACTAGTCACCTATACAGAACATCGCAGGGGGCAAGACTAGTCACCTATACAGAACATCGGTGTCGCTACCGCGAAATTTAAATTTAAGCTACTGCAAATAAACGAAATTAACAGCTATGTAATTACTCGTTAAGTTACTTATATAAAAAGAGTGCTTCCTATGATTTTTCACCTAATACCATGCCAGCCACCAAGAGCGGACCCAAGGCACTGCAATTGTTAAACAGCATTTATACTTCCTTTTAGTGAGAAGCAAAAATGGACTTGCACCTCCGGTAGGTAGACTGGATAATGGAGGTAAAAGACATGTTAAGTCTAAAAGCCAAGGAAGTAGACACCACTTTCTCTCACTTTACAGTTTGGTAAAATGTCCCCCTGGATCTGGGAATGTACTTTTTTTCAATTAAATCTCTTAGGAAGAACGACAAGGTGTTCCTTGATAGAGGACAAGATGGGTTCTTTAATGAACAGCAAAGATTACTAGATGGGCCCCTAATGTTTTCTGTCCTATTCAGGTAATATCTCAATGCTCTGACCGGACACAGTATACTCCCTCTTCTTCCCCTGACTAAGAAATTCCATTAAGTTCTTCACAGTGAATGACTGAGGCCAGGGCTTGGACGAGTCCTCGTTCTTGGCCACAAAGCCTAAGGTGAATGAGCAAACGGCATCCCCTTCAGAAAATACCCACTCTTTTATCAATCGTTTGCATTTCGTTGATGCGCTTAGTTGTAGCTAAGGCAAAGAGGAAAAGAGTTTTATGCATCAGATTCCAAAGAGAAACAGAGCAAAGGGGCCCATCAGCCATTTCAGGACCACACCCAGATTCCACAAGACCAAAGTGTTGTCTCTCTCGTGTTCCATCATATCAAACGACTTTACCAGGTCTTTAATATCAGAGGTCAATGAGAGATCCAGGTCTCTTTGCTTGAAAATGGAGCCAAGCACTGCTCAATAGCCTTTAATGCTAGAGGAAGACAAGTTCTTGGTGTACCTCAGAAAAAGAGAGAAAAATAACATTTTTATAATAAAGTTTTAAATATACTTACCAAGTAATTACATAGCTATAAGTTTCTGTTAACCAGCAGCTAGAATTTTTGAAATTCATTGGGGGAGCCGCAGTCCTGTCCCAGGAATCCTCGCGCTGACAAATCGGAGTGAAGTTCGCCATGAAACAAGAGCAATCACAACTTGAAAAGGAAGACCCTCGCTGCCTCCGAAGCGTGAAACTCCTGTACCTCTCTCCCTGGAAGGAGACCTTGACAGATCCCAAGAAATCCTCCTCAGCTACCTGGTTGTACTACAAGACAATCAGGGGACTGACACTGAAAGCACGCCAGGCAGCTGAACTCTGAAGAAAGACAAATTCATCGGAGCTCTCTTTATCCGTCTCATGCCCATCGGAACAACCGAGAGGAAAGAGAACAAGTGAGGAGAAAGAGTGCCCCTACCTGTCCTGCCAGGAACACCAGCAGGAGAGGCAGACCGTGAGCAATAACCAACCAAAGGAGATGACTGCCACATGGACGAAGACTGCTTGTGCTGTGGCAAAGCGCTTTCCTGGGAAGAACAGAAAGTTCACTCGAACCGTGCCGAGAACCCAATTTGGAAAAACTGAGCGGGGCCAAGCTGAGCCGAGCCAATCATGCAAACACGATCCAGACTGGGTGGTAAGCGGTGGACTGAGAGGCAAGTGGAGCGAGCTGAGCCAAGCCGAGCCGAGCCAAGCCAAACCGAGCCAAGCCAAGCGAAGCCAAGCCAGTCTCACGAACATGACCAGGGCTTGGGAGGGGCAAGAAAGCTGAGAGAGCTGAGCTGATCAAGCGAACGCAATCAGAAAAGGACAGGGCAGAACTCGTCCGCTGTGAACTAGTGCTAACATCCCAAACTCTAAACCCCTTCAAGGACAAGGCCCATCGAGAAGAAGGTTTGAATGGGGAATTCTGTGTCTGCTATCCTGCATGCTCAGACCCTACGGTTCAAGACACAGGGATGAAACCCAACCAAGCAACCGAAGCAGCTGGCAGGCTGTATCGAGACACCTGGGTGTCTCAGCAACGAGACACCCGGATCTCGGCACTTTCTCTTCGTCCCGTGCCTCTCACCAGGAGGGCGCTCATGAGTCATAGACTTCAAGCGATCTACGAGACTCCCAAAAATCAGGAGAGGCTGCTTTCGGTTTCCTAAGAAACTGAAAAGAGCCAGGCACAGAACCAGTCTTAGATGCAGACTTCTAAGACTGGCAATGAGGGCGCAGCCTCGCGGCCCCCGAAACCTGAGACACCAGAGGAGAATGCAAATCGGTTCCCATCCGACGGTGGGAAGAGTTAATGAGAGAAAATTGCCTCCCAGAAAAGAGGCAGTCCCTTACAAGTCCTGCAGGACTCCCAAAGGGAACCTCTTCCCTGCTTCTGGTGTTCAAACCAACAGGATCGAGACACCACGCTGGGAACCTGACTGAGCACTGGTAAGCACTTGGCAGGAAGAGCTGAGACACCTGGGTGCCTCCGCCCTTTCTCTCGCGCTGCTCCTGAACTGGGCCAGGGAGAATACTCTCCAGACCAGATTGGGATACTCGATATTCCACAGAATCTCAAGCATTCGGAGTGGCTCGCGAACGAGCACCCAAAGCAGCATCTGTCTTAGAGGCAGAACCTCTAGGACTGGGAACTGGAGCACAAACCAAGGTCTGCATTCCCGCAGCTCCCGAAACACAAAATCCAGGGGTATGCAAATCGGTTCCCAAACCCGAAGGTCAGGAAGAGCCAACGAGAGACCCACTGCCTTATCGGAAGGAGGCAGTCCCTAGACGCCCAAAGGGCTTCAAGGGGTAAGAGCAGCCTTCCTCTCCTTTGGCCGACGGGGTTTATCTAGTTTCCAGGGATCCTCTCAAAGATACGCTGAAGATAAGCTGAAGAAGACAGCGGCTATCTTCACAGGGCGACTTCCTTCACCTTCACTCTTGACATCTTCTACAGGATGGTGGCCACAAAACATCATAAACTCCTTGAAAATGTTCAATAATCCTGAACTTAATCAGAATCAGAATTTACAGAATTACCATGTGGGATATTAGAATACATCCCTGGATTTCATTCATTTTGAAATTTTCCCCACCAAAAATCAGGTTTCCCACTGCAGTCTCTATATTTATAGGATAAAAGAGGGTCCTGTATCTTTACAACTACTAATCTGATACTGAAACAAATATCAGTTATATTAAAAAACATAATAATAAATTTCATGAGCAATTTTGCGATATAGCCAAAACAATCCAAGGAACAGTAGTTACACATCTACACCAAGGGAGCCATGACTGTGAAGTCAGTTATTTCAAACATCTGAATTCCAAAATAGCATTAAACTGGTGAAACATATAACAAAAGAACCAATCAGGTTTCAACATTGTCTATGTACCTACATTTCCAGATGAAAAGCACAAAAGACTTTCAAAATACATCAGCCATCCTTCTGATAATACACCAGGATAAACAAAACCCAAATGAGAGCACCACTTGCAAGTACAGTGCAGCATAAAGAATTCAGAAAACGTTGGGGGGGGGGTAACAATATTCATCAGCAAATATCTTGGTAGCAATTCATTTGCAATTGATTTTACAGATCCACCCTTAGTTAATATTGTCCTACATATGTTTTTTAATTATTTACAGCAACAGAGAGAACAAACCTGTAAACCAAAATACCCACTCATAAACAAACACTAAGCAGCCAGGAAGCATCTGCATCCCTCTTCTCTCAGTCTCCCATACAATACCTCCACTACGGTATTGTACGCTGCTACTGATTTCTTTTGGTAGAATTTTCCTTTAAACCATAATTGATTTTTTACTTGAAAGTATAAATTTCCTGTTTTAATGTGTACTCTGATAGTTTTTGACATTCATTTTGTTAGCAAAAAGTAGTTACAGAGCTAGTGGACCCAGCCCTTACATCCTATAATTTGGGGGACCACAGTGGTCAAGTGAGGTTTTTGGGTGGGGAAAAAACACATGTAAATACAGGGAGCAAATTAACCTAACCTAACCTGGGGGCCATGTTACCTGGCTGGGGGAAAGAGGGTTGCCCTTTCCCCTTGGACCCCCCCTAAACCTAACCTAGAATGCTGAGTCCTTACCTAGAACTAGACCCACTACCTAACCTAACTTAGAAGACTGTGTTGTTACCTACTCGGGGGCTTTGTTACTCCTGAACCCCCCACCTTACCTAACCTAGAATGCTGGACCCTCACCTAACCCTACATCCACCAGCTAACCTAACTATTAATAAAGTTACTAACTACCCAACCACACCTCACTTAACTTATGGCACCAGGCCAGACTGTGGAGGGTTAAACAGTGGTTCACATACAAAATTAACTTCCATGTTGAGAGGTGAGAACATTTCCCAGAGGGTACCCTTGAAATAACTAAGAGAAATTTCAACACTTGTTTTTTCTTCGACTTTGAAGCTTCACTGTAACCACTACAATACTATTAGTGTCATTCTTTCCTATAATTAAAGGAAGAATTGGACTTGCAACACTGCAAAGAATCAGGTAAACATTAAAAAAAGTTGGACAAGAGTGTCTGTGAGGAGGAAGAAATTTTAGATGGAATTGAGGGTTCTGCACCCTACATTAGGCTTAGTTAAATACATCCCCGTAGTAATTCTAGAAAAAAGCTTTCCCACTGGGGTCCCCATAGCTGTCAGCCAAGGATACTTACAGGATATAAGGAAGAGTCCATTATCTCTATGACAATTGACGTTTTTCGATGTTATTTTATTTTGCTTTATACTGAATTTAAAGTAATATTTTGTCGGCTGGCTGTAACTGAACTGTAACTGACCTTTGATGACTACACGACTTGAATTACCTAACGTGGGGTAGGGCTAAGCCAGCATCCCGCGGCGAGCCCACCACCCCCCTCCATAGCTAATACAGCAAAAATTGTATACAACCAGTAAACACCCTACGGTACGTTAGGCTGGTATTTTTAGGGGTGTTTACTGGTTACAATTTTGCCGTATTAGCTATGGAGGGGGGTGGGGGGCTCGCCGCGGAATGCCGGCTTAGATCTACCCTGCTGGTAGTGTAGTCTCCAAAGGTCAATTACAGTTTAGTTACAACCGGCCGACAAAATATGACTTTAAATTCTTGTAAATCAAGTAAAATAACATAAGAAAACGTCAATTGCCATAGTCTAGCTCACCGCAGACAGCCGGCTTAGAATTACCCTTAAAGCTAGTCATTTGCTACCAAAGTGAACATCAGAAATATTCACACCTCACATTAAAACAAAGGAAGACCACATTTTGAACTCCGAAATGCGATTATGATTTACAGAACAAGTTATCACTTAGAATCCATTATAGCCCATACCATAAAAATTAACAAAAACAAACCAAATTTCGGTGTTACTGAAAATAATGAATTAACCCCGGGTTACGTTTGGATTAATATGCTCCACTGGCGTACAGCATGGACGTCTCCTAACAATTTAAATGGCAAAGGTACAACCAAGGGTAAAAAAAAAACCGTAACCTGTAACGAATTGCAGTCAACTGACTGGTCTACGTTTAGGTTAACTAAAACTATGGAGCTTTGGCTATCCTATTCTTGGGGTCAAAACCAGGCTAGCCCATAGGCTACGAGTCAATTTCTAATTGTTAGGCTACATCCCAGGACATAAACCGATTTCGCTTTTCACTATGTTATTTCAGGCTAGTCAATAATTTAATTTCAAACTTGTACTCTGAAGGACTACTCACAATTCGATTTCAAATTAGACTGGCTCGGCTCAGTACTTAGGCCTAAGTAATCTGATTCTAAAACACTAGTCTAACCTACCTGGCCTCAAGCTGGAGCATGATTAAATGTCCTACTTTTGCTGTATGTAGTTGAAATTTGCCTTATTAGAAAATTATATTGTTGCGAGTACTCACATACCTTTTTGCTACCCGAGGTAGATAGTTACAATTATTCAGAAGGCAGTTTCTCGTAAAGATCACACGCGAGACGGACACTAGGTATACTTCAACCACTGAGGCAAAAACGTAACTGACAAGTGACTAACTGACAACACCGGGAGGTAACTAGAAATACATTCGGAGTTTGGAGGACTCCTGTGACTTAATTATTACTATAATATTTGGTACTCGATTGATGTCAAGGAAACCTGATATAATGTTCCTAGACACTGTGGTCTATATGACTGAATATAACTAAAATTTTGGATAATCTTTGGGGTTTTATTACAAAAAAAAAAAACACAAATATACCTTCAAACGTGATGATCTAAAACATTCCATGATACGCCAGGTGTTTTGAAAGCAACAAATACATCCCAAAACCTACACACGTTCTTTTGCATTATATTATTAAACCTACAAACGTTCTTTGCAACATCTGGATACTGTTTAGTTAAACATAAGATAATTTGTATGCATAGTTATTTGCCCCTATAGACGATTGGCCTAGGCCTATATTCTGTCTCACTGTAATAGCCGTTCGTCTACGGTATATACTTTTCTTATGCTATATGTGCCGCTGCTGGTTTACCGTCGTAGAAGGACAGTGTTTTCTTGCCCATTTTCCCTTATCCCTGGTACTCTGTCGCGGTAACATTAACCTTGTTGGTCATTTTTAATTGAATTTCTAAGTGTTGCAAGACTCCTTGTAGCAGGGTAGACCTTGATTTTTTATGTAAAAGCCAACGTAGTTTAACTACTTTCCTAAAACCTTAGGAATGATGGAGTGTTGCCAAATGTATTATAGGTACTGAAATCCGTCAAATGTGGCCTCAAAATCCGTATTATTCACCCCACATCCGTTAATCTTCCATTGCAGACGAACCTGCTTCCATTTTCTTTTCAACAGAAGAACTTGCCGCACTATAAGCTGATATTGTTCCCGTTTTTTCCACAACACTATAGGAATATCGTATGAGTGGCAATTTTTGTTAATTCTTCTAAGTCCTTTTCTTTCAGTATGGACTGTATTGATAGATTTTAAACTTAGTCTGTTTCTTAGCTCCTTCCTAGGTTTCTGTAAAAGAAAACTATTGTGCCGGCTTTGGCCGTCCGTCTGCACTTTATTCTGTCGGCACTTTTTCTGTCCGCCCTCAGATCTTAAAACCTACTGAGGCTAGAGGGCTGCAAATTGGTATGTTGATCATCCACCTTCCAATCATCAAATATACCAAATTGCAGCCGTCTAGCCTCAGTAGTTTTTATTTTATTAAAGGTTAAAGTTAGCCATAATCGTGCTTCTGGCAACGATATAGGATAGGCCACCACCGGGCCGTGGTTAAAGTTTCATGGGTCGCGGCTCATACAGCATTATCCCCATAGAACGTCAATAACAGAGTGCCGATCTCCCTGCCGAACGTGTGACCTTGGCCATATATATATATATATATATATATATATATATATATATATATATATATATATATATATATATATATATATATATATATATATATATATATATATATATATATATATATATATATATATATATGTGTGTATATATATATTGTTACATTCTGGGGCTGGTTGGGATAATGGAATGGGGATTTTAATTAACTGCCTTGAAAGCCAACACAAGCACTCAGAATGTAAGTGATAAATGGAATGAATAAACTGACTTACCTTGATATCACATCTAAGTAAACAGAGAACGGGGTGTCGCCATGGGGATAAAATTTAACCAGTTATGTAATTCAAAGTGAATTTATTTAAAAATGAAGCAATCAGGAAATTAATATGAAAGGGCTGCCTGAGCAGCAAGCAAGCACATACAATGTACACTCGGCAAGAAAAGTGAAGATATAGTTTTCATTAGATTTCGTTCATCGAATTTCAATTTTTTTCTAACAGAAAACACATAATCTCGGTAAATTTACTCTAGAATATGAAAATACAATGCAAATTATATCATATATGTTAAATCTACAAAAAAAAAACGTTCAGATTCTTAAAAACACCATGCATGTATGAAGTAATCAGAATTTCTCAGATGACTTCGTTCATAGAGATCTAAAAGATAGTATGTGGATATCTCGGCGTAGTACTATTCATCAGAGCGGCAATATTTACTCGTTTTCCGTTATGAACAGGCTTATTATTGCATCATCATACGAGGTAATGTTAATTTCTTTAATTTTTACACATTCATGTTTGTATTTCACAGTGTTAAAAGTCAGTTGGAATTAATGGCAGTAAATGTTGTGACACCTAGGGTAGGTTGACCAAATCTATTTAAATCTGCAAGGGCGTTCTCTATGATGTGAAGGGCAGCGCAGGAGCTTCGGGGGAAAACACAAGTAACTGGACGTTTCTTGACGTTGCCATAGTTTCTCTCTCTCTCTCTCTCTCTCTCTCTCTCTCTCTCTCTCTCTCTCTCTCTCTCTTGCCATTACTAAAACATACTATACCAATATAGTGTAGCTCAATCTCTAAAAGAAAAAAACAATGAAATGAGTAGCTCTACCGATAGGCCTAGGCTTACACAACAGCAACTCTCTCTCTCTCTCCATTGCTAAAACATACTTTACAAATATAGTAACGCTCATTCTCTAAAAGAAAAAAAATAATGAAATTAGCTCTACAGTACATATAGGCCTAGGCTTACACAACAGCAGACTCTCTCTCTCTCTCTCTCTCTCTCTCTCTCTCTCTCTCTCTCTCTCTCTCTCTCTCTCTCATCATAACAATGCATTCGTTCCTTTTCGTTGGACATTGCTCAAATTTAACTCTTGATTTCATTATGGAAGATCGCGTTTCCGATTATGCAAGCATTCCGTTCATTGTGGTGTCATAAATTCATTTGTGTAAGGTTGCTTGGTAAGTTACGTCGAAAAATGTTTATTTTGCTCAGAACTGTCGTTGCAAATTACAACTTGAACGAATACTGTGAAACTTACTACTGCATTTAAGTATCAATGATTTCATTATCGTAGACTATGATTGAAAGTTATAAGAGGTCAAGCAAAAAACAAACACAATAAGACGGAAGCTCCTCCCCTTTCTAAAGTTGCCAGATGTCGCATTATTGAGCAACATATGTCCGAAGATTTAAAAAAACTGTACCCTCACTTTCCTTGCTGAGTGTACAATAAAATTAAACAATATGCAGCAAATTGCTGAATCTGAAAAGGCTTTGGCCCTGAAATAGTTTAACACGCAAATGAACGTGAAGGTTGCTACTGGTTAAATGATTTTTGTTGGTAACTCATCTTGGTTCATCAAGGTTGGGGAAGCGGGGGCGGGATGGCCAGTGCCCCGAACTGCTAATCAGAAGATTCTTGCACTTGGCAGGATGGCAGTTAATCGTCTACGCTATTTTTGTTTCACAATGCGTGGAACAGGCCGCCCGAGGTGCTGGATAACAGGTTCTGGAAGAGAATTCCAAGTTAGCATTCAAAACCAATGACTTTCTCTCACATAAACTTAATTATGCACGTTGGAGGAATTGATCAATTAGATTTAATTAGCCCGTGGTGACACTATGGAGGGAGTAATCTAATTCTGATCACTGAATTAATTTAATTTGAGTCTGGGGCGAGTCATGAGGGGCAAATGGGTCTGATTTGACAAAGGGGGCTTTGTTTAGGAGAATGAAAGTTGGAAATTCGGAAAAATGGATAGAAATTCACGAGAAGAAAAACAGAACTGGCATGGTTGCACTTCAAGATGTACCTGATTGCATCTGTGCAGAGAGCTCACTTGCACAAAACGAATTTCAGCTGCAGGAGTTCACAATGCCAGCGTACAAAAGAAGAAAGGACCACTCCAACTAAATGCGGTCATGTTCTCTCTTGGAGTTTCTGGGTGCGTCTGAGGTCTGTGTGGGCGTGAAGTGTCTCATATTTTTGTTTTTGGCGTCGGGCACAAGACATCGGTCGACCTGAAATGCAATTTCCACCAGTACAAAGTTCGAAGGGAGATAGATCTTATGGCTAAGACTCTTAAAGGTAGGAGAGCAGCCCACTTACATCCCTGATTCGCCCTTTTGTACTTAATGGCTATCTAACAACACCCCCCCCCCCACCGAAAAACATCTGATGGTGGGGCTAAGAGGTCGGTATTGTTTTCCCCCAAATCAGGTGATCTGGGGGATAGGCCTACATAAGTTCACCTCCCTTTCATGGCGTCTCCTCCAGCTGCTGGTTAAATTTGATTTTTTATCTAACGGGCCAAATGGGATATATATGGAATATGTATATATATAAATATATATATGTGTGTGTGTGTGTGTGTGTGTGTGTGTGTGTACATATGTGTAAAAAGGTCATATAGCTGTAGGCTTCTTAGGTGCAATCAACGGGGGCATCTAGGAAAAGGCACAAGTATATCATATCACAGTTTATTATTTAGCAATGCCACATTACATCATCAAGGCTAAACTGAGCTAAAAAGACTCCCTTCTTTTCAGCTCAGTTTAGCCTTGATGATGCAATGTGACATTAATAAATGCCGTCGGCAATAATAAAGTGTGATATGATATATGTATGCTTTTTCCTGGATGCCCTTTGATAGCAATATATATATAAATATATATATATATATATATATATATATATATATATATATATATATATATATATATATATATATATATATATATATATATATATATATATACATATATATACTATAAATTTTTCAAGGGTTAATATGATGGCCACTGTGCAATTTCTTCATAATTCTCCCTGAACTTACACAACGTAGGGTGAAGAACTCCTTTGACAGGCTCCTTCCACCAGGCACTAAAATCCAATCACAATTTCTTTTGTCACCAGTGTTCATTTAAATTAAATAAGTCAACAATCAGTGACCTGGACTCAAAGAAGAATAACAATACTGTGCCAAAATTAACGTGGATTGATGCAAAAGGAGTTTCCAAAAAATATTAATATTTAATTACCTAAACCTCAAGACAGAAAACCCCTTGGCTTATACAGAAAATGATGAACAATGTGGATTAATTTAGATATCCAGAACCAAAACTTTTAGAGGACTAAAGGACAACAACACACTAAATTTTTCAGCAAGAAGATCCAAGTAGTAACAGCTACAACTCCTGAACTGACTTCAAAAAGGTGATGAACTGTATTCCAAAAGAAAGCACTTTGACAAATGAGGCCAATCACAAAGCGATTGACTCCACTGACCAAATCATTTCAAATTAAATAGGATAATTATAGTTATATAACCTGGTCTCAACAAACAAATCACCAGAGAGGAAAAAAAAAGAGTGGACTGAAATTTACTGGACTAAAGTATTTTACCAAATTTTAAATATCATTATATTACAGGAAAAATTAAGCAACAAGTTACCAGTCCAGGAAGCACGCTTGGAGTGGGAAGGACACTCCGAAATCAAACCAGTGAGTGGAATGGACCCTTTAACCATGGTAGGCAACCTTCCTAAGAGAAGATTACTCTGAATGCAAACCTTATTATCCAACCTTGGACTGTGCCCTAGCCATTGTATCATGGCCTTCCATGGTCATGGGTTTGAGTTCCCTTGCTTGAGGGTTCAAACAGGCATTTTCCCTCTTATTTGTTCACTTTCCTGTTTTTTCGAAAGTGTGTAGGACAGGCTAATATGAAAGCAAATGTTCCTTGGTGGATTAACAGGAAAGCACCGTTTTCTTTACCAAATTTTTTCTTCTGGGTATTTTATAATTTAATTTCTTAATCCAACCTGACTTTCCTCCCCCAGTTGTTGTGGCAAGCTTGGCTGGTTTCTTATTTGCCTTACAAGGTGTACCGGCTCCATTTCATTGACCAATTTCTTCTGGGGCTTCAATATATATATATATATATATATATATATATATATATATATATATATATATATATATATATATATATATATATATATATTGCGACGAAGAAAACTTCTTTCCAAGCAACCTCACCTGTTTTTACATCCGTAATGTAACAGAAAAAGAAATAAATTTCATTTCAATTGTTTTAATTACTAGAACTGTGGGTTTTCATTCGCCCCTTCATAAACTCTCTCCTTCATTTCCAAAATGGTTAAGCCTTTAATCCTTCTCTCTGTTCAAATGACTGCCTAAGGCCTTGTTTCCAGGTGACCTTCAAAGAGGACTTCCTCGACGATGTCAGACAACTAGAAAGGGAGGAGCCAAGAAAGAGAAAGTTGGAGCCACACCGCTCTGGCAGGGTAACCTCTCCATGAAGCCTGACTATCCCATTTGCTCGCTAAGGAAAACAAGGCGAAGATTGATGTTTTGCGCCATCTATCTGGATGCCCAGATGTAATCCCCTGAAGTTAGAAATAGACGATGCAACAGCAGTTGAGCGAGAGAAGTGCTCAGAACTCCACCAAGGACAGATGCCCTTACCTTTGCCTGTCCCTTGTATCCTCCACGTGTTTGACCCAGAGGTTTGAACCAGTATACTTTTGTTGTGGCATCCCTTTAATTCCCTCCTCCAGCGTCAGTTCCTCATTGGACGGGTTGGTATCGTTCTCGGCTAGCATTCTGCTGGGCCCGCGTTCGATTCTCCAACCGGCCAATGAAGAATTAGAGAAATTTATTTCAGGTGATAGAAATTCATTTCTCGTTATAATGTGGTTCAGATTCCACAATAAGCTGTAGGTCCTGTCGCTAGGTAACCAACTGGTTCTTAGCCACGTAAAATAATTCTAATCCTTCGGGCCAGCCCTAGAAGAGCTGTTAATCAGCTCAGTGGTCTGGTTAAACTAAGGTATACTTAACTTTTCCTCCAGCGTCGGCACCCTATTGAACGAGGATATCGTCATCTTGACAAAGGTAATGTACCGGAATAGGGTTTCGTAGTCAGTCATGATTCCTGTTATTTCTCTGTCTGATTTATTTTCTATTTCCACTGTGCGATCACCTTCAGTAATTTGTGTTGGAGCATCAAGTGTTAAGGTAGTTATGAATTTAGTGTTGAACTGAGTTATCTGGCACCATCTGTGCATTCCCTCAGTTCCCTTTGAGCGTCTTATTATTCATGAAAGTAACCGTCTTGCATATTTTGCAGATCGGCCCTTGGCTGTGGAACCACTCGGCTCTATCCCATGTGCAGTGGCCTTATGCCATCCCCTTCTACCCCTCTGCGATGTTTCCTGTTATGAAGAGATCATCGGCGTAGAATATTTCTCCTGTGCAGGATTCATTCATTTAGCAGGCCCCTATTATTACCTGCCCAGTAATTCGTCATTCTTCTGATCTGTGTGTATTATGTAAATATAATTAATTAAGAGAACCCTTGAGTTTATGTAATCTTTCCTCACATGAAGAAGGCCCTAAGCCACAGTATTTCCATTGATTTGTTTGTCTTCAGAATTGCCTTAATCAGTCTATTTAGTCAGATGTCTTAATGAAATACAGTTGATTTCTTGATAATGTGAAGAACTCCCTGCGATTATCCGTTGCCACCCAGAATCAAGAAAGTATCGGAGGTATATTCATAGCATACATACAGTACATACACATATATATGTGTGTGTGTGTGTATGCATATGTATATATATATATATATATATATATATATATATATATATATATATATATATATATATATATATATTGGTATAGCTCTTATTGTGCTTACCGTAATGCTAAAGCCTAGTACTAGTGAGAGATGTTGTTCAGGCGTCTTGTATAGTTTATTGGGTACCCAAGAAACAATTCTCTCATGAGGCACAGTAATTTCCCTCCTTCGGGAGACTACTCTATTGCTTCCTTTCTGGTGAAGCCCCAAACATTCCCTTTCTCTTCTTCCTTCATTTATCGGAAACATTCCCCCGAAAGCCTTTGATGCTCTTCGTTTAGTCTTTTCCCTCGATGCCAAGAACGTCTCTCTCTCTCTCTCTCTCTCTCTCTCTCTCTCTATACATATATATACACATTATGTATATACATTATATATATACATATATGTGTGTATGTGTATATATATACAATACATATGCACACATATATATACATATATATGTATGTGAATATTTGTGTATATATATATGTATATACACATATGTATACACACATATATATATTATATATATTTAATTTCCAAGTCATAGAACGTCAATCACTGGAGTGGCGATCTCCCTGCCAAACGTGTGACCTCGGGCGGCCATATTGAAAGGTCCCAGTCCAGCTTATAGTCCTATACTTTATTATTATTATTATTATTATTATTATTATTATTATTATTATTATTATTATTGTTATTATCTTTTTTACTATTATTATCTTATTATTACTATTAATATTATTATTTTTATTATTATTATCATTATTATGATGATGATGATGATGATAATGATTATTGTTATTATTACTTGAGCCAATTTCACAGAGAAAAATAACCTTACAAAAATAGGTTGGCCTGAGCACTCCAACCATTGTGGTCAAGGACTAAGCATCTGCTCTTGGCTCTATGCAGTGTTTAGCATAAATGGTTCCTGTAAATTACAGGACTTTCTTTGTATACAGTCACTAAACACTAGCTAAACAGTTACAATATAAACACTTATTATTACACTTATACTATACACTATTTAAACACTCACACTATATACACTCACACTCACTAAACACACATATTACTATACACTTACCAAAACATTATTATTATTACATTACTAAACACTAACTGTCGTTAAGTGATTTTACTGGTTATTATCTTATTATTACTTACCTTCAAGTTTTTTTTTTTTTTTTGATGTTTTTCAGTTGCCGTTTTTCTTTCTTCAGTCGGGTTTTATTTTTGGAGTCGACGCGTTAGTTTTTCAAATTACGCCTACGAAGTGAGCACGTCGTAGAGGTGATGATGATGATGATGATGATAATGGTTATGGCGTCTCCATCGGAGGTTTTCTGGTTTTGGATTCTTGTCCCTGTCGTGCAGCTGAGGGCTGTCTTTCCCAATGGAGGACGTATGTTTGGTTTTTTTTCTGCCTGCTGTTGTTTATTTTTTGCCTTTTTGTTCAAAGCTACTTTTTGTTTATAAAGTTATTGTTTACCTTTATTGTACTTAATCTTTTTGCCAGACCTGACTACTTGGTAAATAAATTAATTTTGGCCTTTATTGTTTTTGTTGTTTTCCAACCATTGCATCTGCCGTCAGTCATGACTAGTATGTTAAAGCATCGGTGCTCAATGGCGACCGTGACAGGATGGCTCTGGCAGTGTTTAGCATTGGAAATGTAAAAAAAAAAATAATTTTTTTTTTTTTCTTTTAGGTGGGTAGGTGTCACAGTGACTTTCGGAACTGCTGGTTATACAGTTCTTTGTGGAAACACTCAAGTTTTTTTTTTTGTTTTGTTTTGAAACAGTGAGCTGTTTTTCTTTCTTACAATAAGCACTAAACACAGGCAGTTTTTGGAGTCGACAAGTTTTTGAGCAGCAAATTGGACACGCCTTTACAGTGGAGCACGTCGTAGAGGTGGAGTGTGACCATGAAACGTGTGACCACACTTATCTTTGATGACACTGAGGCTGTTCGTCTATCGGGTTTTTTTTTTTGTCGTTCTTGTCCCTGTCGTGCAGCTGAGGGCTGTCTTGGTCGATGGAGGACTATACACTTTTGTTTCTACTTTTTGTTTATAAAGTTAATTGTTTAACTTGATTTTGTTTACTGCCTTTTGGCCTTTATTGTACTATGGTTTTTATCTTTTTGCCAGACCTGACTCACTTGTAAACACTTAAATAAATTAATTTTACTTTATTGTTTTTGTTGTTTCCACTCCTTTGTTTGTTGCATTCAATAACTGAGTACTAAACACTAACTGAATGCTCAAAACTGAATGCTCTAAACGCTCACTAAACACTCACGAAATACTCACTGTACCCCAAACACTCAGTAAACATTCACTAAACACTCACTTAATCCTAAACATTAATTAAACACTAAACACTCACTAAGCGTTCACTAAGCACTCACTATATACTAAACATTCACCAAGTACTCACTATACACTAAACACTCACTATACACTAAACACTCACTAAACCTTAAACACTCATTAAAAACTAAATACTCACTAAACCCTAAATGCTCATTAAATCCATAAACAGTCATTAAACACTGAACAGTCAATGATCATTCACTAATCACTCGTTAAACTCACTAAACACTTACACACTAAACATTCACTAAACACTAATTTTCACAAGACATTCGCTAAACACTCACTAAACATTCACTGAATACTTACTAAACATTCACTAAACACTAACATTCACTAAACCTTAAACACTCACTAAACATTCACTAAACACTTCCACATTAAACATTCACTAACATTCACAAAAAGTTTACTAAACTCTAAACACTGACTAAACATTCACTGAATACTTACAAACTAAACATTCTCTATATACTAACATTTACAAAACATTCACTAACCCCTAAACACTCACTAAACATTCAATGAATATTTACACACTAAATATTCGCTGAATACTTACACACTAAACATTCACTAAACACTAACATTCACAGAACATTCATTAAACCCTAAACATTCAATAAACACTTACACACTAAATATTCACTAAACCTAACATTCACAAAATATTCACTAAGCCCTAAACACTCGCTAAACATTCACTGAGTAGCCTACTTAAACACTAAACATTCACTAAACTCTAAACATTCACTAAACACTATTTAAACCCTAAACGCTCACTAAACATTTGCTAAACACTTACTCATTAAATATTCAGGATAAAAAAAATTTACAATCGCACTAAGCCCCTGTTCAATTTGCGCGGTTACCAGACCTTTAAAGATGGCCGCAAGGCTTTGCAGCATCGCCCTGGTGGAAGACCACCGAACTACAGTGCATAGTGCTGGTACACAGATAGCATCTCTAGATATATACCTTCTACGATTATACCGAGACCACCGAAAGATAGATCTATTTTCGGTAGCCTTGATTATACGCTGTAGCTGCTGTACAAAAAGCTCGATTGCGCCGAAGAAACTTCGGCGCATTTTTTTACTTCAAACATTGAGCTGCTAAAATGCCTTTTCACTGAAGCAATTTTGATTGCGGTAAGAATAATATACTAATAGCCAGCTCATGTAACTCCCAGAATGGTTAATTCCGGATGCGACTTTGTAGGTTCCTGCTTCAATCCAGAACTTTTCTTGCTGTATGACTATTGATAAACTGCGCCGCTGTCTTTCAATTTCCTCAGTATCTTCAGCACTGCAACCAAGTAATTCTGCAATATTATCGATGGGATCCTTTATGTGGTTTAAGCAGATGTGACTGAAGATACCGTGATGGATTGGGCGGGGGGGGGTGGGGGCAACGATTTGGAGGAGGAGAGCATACAAGCCCCGTTTCATGTAATTGTGTTCCAGCTGCAGTGAATGTTTCTTTACATCATTCAAGCAACCAAACAGCACTTTGAGTTGAATGCTTTAATATTTTTTTTTCATCACATTTTCTCCTGCCTTCTTCCTCATGTGTTCCTGTGCACGATCTCCCCCTTCTGTTTCACAACGGCACATCAAAGAAATCTTTTTTCCTTATTAAACTTCTCATTTCCTCACCCCACCACTTGCTACAGTGTATTTATTCTCTCCTCCCACCCTCCTGTACAAAAAACAATTCGCTGCTACAGCATGAAATATTTAACTCGAGCACCCAATTCACCGATGTTCTCTTTATACGCTCTTCTCACTTCCAAATTCAACTCACTTTTCTTTATTGCATGTACAGCCACGCTTTCACCCTTTCTTCTCCATTGTAAACTTATATCTATTTTAACTTTTGCACCAATAAGATAACAATTAAAAATACTTCATCTACTCATGAAATTCCAACCGCCAAGCCCCTTACCAAAAATATTACTAAAAAAAAAAAATCCGCTCTCATTTACTCTAGGAACTTTACACTTTCAAATATCGCCATCTCTCTAGCAGGATTTCAGTCACCCTAGCATAATCACCGTTTCTTATTTTCCAAACCGAGCTAGGTATGCATTGTCTCACAAAAACATTCTCATTTCAACAACATAAAATCAACCTGGGTCTAAGAACGTTCGGTGTAGTTAAAGATATACAATTTTGCACAATTTGGTAGTTACCCTGTAAAAAGGTGCTAGTAGTTTGCACAGAGGGATTTAAGCAAACGATACACATCAGGGTTTTGGGTTCCCCTGTATACACTGCACTTCTTATACAATTAATTAGTGCGATCTAAGATGATTAAGAATGCCAGCGGCATTCTTCGCTGACAACTCAGAGACCGTAAGTATCTTGTGTAAGACTTTTTCTGAACTGCCATGACTAATCGTCGAGTGATGGTTTCAGGAAAGTTACAGTATGCAACTTATCGCAGAGGACCACCATATAACTATATATACATTTGTTAGTCTCTCTCTCTCTCTCTCTCTCTCTCTCTCTCTCTCTCTCTCTCTCTCTCTCTCTCTCTCGTGTGTGTGTGTGGGTATGTGTGCGCGCGCGCTTCGTTTACACAAATTTGAAGTTTCCTTTACTATTATCATTAGTTTCCAGTTTGAAATCGATACTTTTATTAGCTTGAATATAAATTGAAACGCCATAGCGGGTGTGGGATCAGCGTTAGAAAGAAGTTTACCATGTAATTTAAGATATAACAATCTTGTTGAAAAGAAATCTAAAAATATAAGTCTGACGAGTGTTGTGAAATCTAGTGAACAGCCATAATAGGTAGTTTACATTGCGTGAAATAACCCGAATACCATGGTTGCAAGTTGATGAGGAAAATTCACTAGAATGGCTATAGCAATAACAACGTACATTTTTTTTTATATAGAAGAATCATTATTGCTAAAATTATTATGATACTGTGTTCTAAACCAAGGAAAATACTGACCAATGTCTAATGTTAAATTCGAAAACACTACACTGTATCATTCATTTTTGGGGCCAATGCGCATGCCTACATTGTCTCTTCTGTCATCGACCAGGCAGTGCGTGAGTTGCCATGAATTATTTTGTTGATTGCATCAGCGAGCTATTGCGTGAACAGAAACATGAGGAAGATATTCTTTAAACTACTTAGTTACAATTTGATTAATTTAAGGATAAATAAATACATTAAATAGATCTGAATAAGTGGAAGAATGAAAATAAATGACTAAAGGGCAACTGTATGAACGTTTGGCGGGCTGTCAAGTGAGAAAATTACCAGAGTTGTGCATACCTCCGTAGTCGTTGGTTGTGTCGTCTCGTTGTCGGAGTTCCGTTTCTCTGTAGTTTCATGATCACCACGTCGAGAGATTCTCAACGACATCTGTTCCCATTTATTAGTGAGATAAACTATTCTTTTGTAAATAAATAGTGTTGGACGTTTCGCCATCATGTCCTCTCTTCTACGAGCACTCTTCAATGGGACCAGTAAACATAAAAGTAAGTAACGAATGAATTGTACGGTGTTTAATCAGGCCACCTTTGTTGACCGTTTTTTTTTTTATTTTTGATGGCTTAGTGCTGAAAGGAATACCTGCATCTTTCTTGAGACTAGTGGCTTGCACTCCAGGGCTATATAGATGAAGCGTAAACTAGGGAGACAAGCAGTCTGACTTGAATTCGCCTAGTTGTAAGGTGAAAATTTCCCCAACGGTATATCGTCAGCTTGCGTGAAAAATTTGCCTGCTATGGCCATTTTATTATTTTGGGCCATTCGCCGGCTTTTTGTTGGTAGACTTTATTATTATTATGGGAAGGTTTCATTTTGGCTACAACTAGGCCCAAAACTAGATTAGATACGGCACGGGTATTAGCTAAACGCAAATAATAGGCTACAACTAAGCCTAAAACTAGATTAGATACGGCACAGGTATTAGCTTAACCTAGATAACAGTTTTAAGTACGTTCTGTGAAGGTTTAGGTCATAGGATTCAAGTAATCCATACACATATACGTAGTTGTTAATTTTTTGCTGAATTTAAGGCAGGACCATACACAATCTTGGTTCATTATGTTTGACTAACCATTAATTCGAGGTATCAGGTCCCGAAAATTGCCACCAGACTTGACCGGAATGTATGGCAGTAGGGCAGTTCAGCATTTCTTAAACTAAATACAATTGTTTCCAGTACGAATTTGCAAACCATGTTTTATGATAGTCCTTAAATACACACTGAAGCTGAGCATCTCTGGTTCAGTACAGTGTCATTAGTCTTGTTTAGCCTAATACATACTAGGCCTGTAGAGTATCCAGAACATTGGCTAGTAAACTGCAACAAGCTTCATCTTTTTGAGCTATTTTACCCAAAAACATCAGCTATCCCAATTACACTGCACATAATCGTAAATTCTGTGACTTCCTCTTTGATTGACCTACAAAAATAAACTTTTTTCCTAAGTACCAAAATTTCCGTCTCCTAAGTACCAAAATTTCCGTTTTCATGCACAGTTATTTTTTTAACTATACAAACCTAGTACAGTAGGCTAGGTTTTTTAGTTGCCAGACATCAAACTAGTTTATTTAATCCTAACAGCACACGCATCCATGTAGTCTCGAGTGAAATAGGTTTATGGGCTTTTATTTTGAAACATTTTCGAAAAGCCATTTTTGCTTTCCCACATTTGGGCGGGCATGAGTGTACCGTGGTGGTTGACCCACGCGAACTCACCCGGTGTGTGTCATAGCAACGTTCAAATAGAAGCAGCATTCTCTTGTTTTTAGCCCGAAATACATCAGAAATATGTATATATATATATATATATATATATATATATATATATATATAATGTATATAAGTAAATAGTTCAGGCTTGAGCTGTCTGCAACGATAGCTTAGGTAACGAAGTCTGAAGTGTTCCAGTGTGTCCATGGCCCCCGACCCCCGTATGACATTCATTCTGCAATGTATTTTCTGTGTATTAATGCAAAAATCTGTACCTGAATTAGTAATGTGTAGAATGTAGAATGTTAGTCAATGTAGGCTAGACGGCGAGGCGTTCTGTATGTGTTCACAGTTTCAAATAGCTTGTGATGTGTTTTGAACCGTGTGATTTAAGTATATTTTTGTGCATGTTGTTCGAGTCTTATTAGATATTGAAAATAAGTTTATAGAGTATTAATGTCAATTCTAAGACATTTTTGTTTCTGTGCCTAACTGTGGCATATTGTAGCGAAAGAGATTTTGGTTGGATTTAAGAACTGTAATTCGTTTACATATGTCCCCATAATACTTTAGAGCAATTTTCAACTAAAGGTCCAGTGGGTTGCTTTCTTGACTGTTTTGGTCATGACATTTATCTTTTACCAACGACGAATCCTTTCTCAATTTGTCATTTCACAACTGATATTTCTATCTTCAATTTTGTATGTAATGTTTAATACGTTAACTCATCTGTGTCCTGCTTGACTCCTGTTTTCCAGTTGTTCCGTCTACAGTTTTCTGACACCCATGCAATAGATATCGTTTATAAATATCATTTTTTTATCAAACAATATAGTAAGGTATAGTAATACAATACAGGTGAGATCATTTGAGAAATTTACAAAGATAAGGAGGAATTTACCGTCTTTCGTTTTGTTTTTGTTCGTCCCCGAGGGCCTGGTGCTAAACGTGGCAGAATCTCCCCGTGGCGCCGTGTTTCGTGTTTAGTGCCAGCCCCTCGGGAATGAAAGCAGTGATAGCCTATAAGCAATAGAAGGCCAATTCTCCCATTATCTCTGTAGGTTTCTCATTATCTCACCTTTACTGCATTATATACACCCTTTTCTATGTTCTCCAGTTAAGAAATTACATTAGAAGACGTTATCTTCGTGCGGCCGCCTCCTTTACATTGGCCATGGATTCTGATGTATTATTGACAAATTTAGCATTACCATCACGAATGTATGGTTAACCCATTATAAACCTCACCCTACTTTTGCAAATTATTAGGGACGAGTTAGGTTTCGGGGTCCAGGGCAGTCCGTTTCTTTCATAAGCAAATTTTTCAGTGATTGAGTGCTCAAGAATGTGTTAAGTTGTGAGGATTCCAAAACCTCCCTTAGTTGTGTTGGATAATGTGATATGGGTTAGGAAGCATCCCCGTTTCATAAGTTTTTGTTTTCCCTTGCCCAGGCTTCTCACTGTAGCCTCCCATGTTGTTAGGAGGGCGGGCCCTTTTGTATTGTTTACCTAGTATTTCAGACATATTTGAAATTCACTTAATTCACCCCTTTGTCTAACAATGTGGGACCCTAGTGGGAAACAAATCAATGGTCACATTAGGTTGGAGTGTCCAGAGGCTACCCATTTTAGTTGGGATAGTGATTCGTGTGACAAGGTCAGTCTAGGTTTTAGAGGTCTAAACAAGTAGTGTGAAGCCCCTTCGGTCAGTATGTAGCTCTTAAGTGTAGGTTAGGATGCATCCTTGTATTTCACTAGTTGTGTCCCCACCCTGTGTCCCAAGTTTCCATGTATAGTCCCCCCATTATTGATTGACGGTTGGTCTTGTAATGGGTCGACTAATCAATTCCAAAGGAAGTGAAGGTGGGGATCACCAGAAGCACATCAGACCTATTAGATTATATTTGCGACCCCACTGCATCATAGGTTGGGAGGTAACAAGAAATTATCTTTCCATATAAGTTACGAACGACAAAGTAAAATATCCCCTCTGTCCTTGAAATTACAGTATCAGAAATTAATTTGAACACAGCAAGAGATGAGTTTGGTATATGCTGCTATCAAAGGATATATTAAACATTTTTTAAGCACGTTATTTTTCAGATATAACCTTATTCTTGCTTACCAAACATAGGCACTACAGAAGTATAGAGTGGTATGATGGTAAGGTTGTCTTATGCAGTTATACTTTGATGTATATGGCAGCCTTGGTTTTTAGATGGTACTGTTGTTCAAATTTTCTTAAGCCGTTATAGGTTTACTAAAAAAAAAAATGTGAAATAAGGTCTGTGCACAAGACAGGATATGACTTCAGCAGTTTTCCATAACTAGTGTTACACTAATTTTAACGTAAGGTCCGGTAATGCAGAAATATAGTAAATTTGTGTTGTCAGCTGAGCTTTGGTTGACTTCATAATATTGTCCATCTTCATCTTCATTGTCATACCTGTGCTCGAAGTTTGTACGCTGTTCATAATGCCTATTATGTAAATTTCTCCATTATTCGGACGAAAATAGATGAAAATCATTGCTGATGTCATAGGTATGAGTATCTGTGGTCTGCCAGTATTCTCCACAGGGTTATATCCCGGTTCCATCACTGATGCCATTCAGTTTAGTGATCAGCCGTCAGGTTGAGGTCGATCGACTATGTAGCCATGTATTAAACAAATTGTTACTCGCCAATAAGTACCGATTTCATGTAGATATATGCATATTAGTTGTGCATTGTTAAACATAGTTGCCTGCACCGTACATCCTCTAGTGATTGATGGTAAAATAAAATGGCAATTATGGTGTGTTCTGGGAAATGCTTCCTTACGTAGAAAATTTAATGTAAATTATATCTAGGGTTGTGCAGAGATCTAGGCCACGTCAAGTTTCTTGTATCATGTTTTAGTACTTTTCTTCGGATGAATTGTTTTGGAGGGTAAACTTACTGCTTTGCTAAGTAACTGGGGAAGTAACGCTAAAGATTCTTAAATGGTAGAAGATTTTCTGGCTCGTCAATTCACGGCTTGACTCAGTTGAATTCAAAATAAGACATTTACCATTGTTATTGCATTGAAATGCGTAGGGAATTAAAATTTGTGGTCCCCACCCTTATTTTGTCACTATAACTCATTATAGGACAAAAGCCACGTACTATGCATTATTATTATTATTATTATTATTATTATTATTATTATTATTATTATTATTATTATTATTATTCTGAATATGAAACCTATTCATATGGAACAAGCCCACAGGGGCCATTGACTTGAAGTTCAAGCTTCCAAAAAATATGGTTGTCATTAGGAGGTAAAGGGAAATACATAAAGAAGAAAAGATCCCACTTATTAAAGAAGAAAAAATAACTAAATTACTAAATGGATAGAAATGTATTGAAATGCATCTTCGCTTGAGCTTCTGAAGTTCCAGTTGCTTTGGATCTGTTTTTTCGCCAAACATACTTTGAGTTGAAAAGATAAAAAAAAAAAAAATATCGAATAAAAGCTCAGAAATCCTTGTGACGTTTTTCGACAGTTTTAACTGCACCGTCCGTTTCCATTGTAGGCCTATACAACATCAGTGATTAATTAGACGTTTCAGTACACTTTATATATCTTTGTAGCAGGGATACTCTACTGTATATTTTTCAGTTGTCCAGTAGCAAATTATGCCCAAATGTGTCACCCGGTATGTTAGGTTTCGAACAGTTCACCTCTTCTGTACACTGAGCCCTATGATGCCTAGAGACTTGGCACTAGGATCATTGACGTGGCTCTTGATCATCTGTGCAGCTAAACCCCCTTGCTGCAATGATAGCAAAGTTTGTCGGTCCTTCGGATAAACATTTTATCGTTTGATCAGATGTTGATATTGCAGCGACCTCCAGTGTCCGTTCATTCTTCTTGCATTGCCAGTATGTATTGTTGGATGGCCAGTTTTTAAAGCAAAGTACACACGTATACTAGTTTTACTTTTATCGAATTCTGTTATATACTGAAAGGTCGTTTTCTCTCTCTCTCTCTCTCTCTCTCTCTCTCTCTCTCTCTCTCTCTCTCTCTCTCTCTCTCTCTCTCTCTCTCTCTCAGCGCCTTTCAACGAGATTTAATTTACCTTACACAATTCATTTTTATGCTGGTGGAGTCTACCAGCGCCCGCGTGTTCTAACCATCGTAATATTAACGCTAGCATCTTAGTTCACAAATTTTCGTACACTTACAAGACCGAAAAATTATTAAATACTATTTCGAAAAGTATTTAAAGCAGTAAAGATCCAAAATTACTTGTGTTATAGAGAAGTCCTTTGGTCTACTTTTTCAATCCCTGGATCTTGCACCCTTTGCAGGATTAGAAAAAATGGAACTGCACGAAAGGTTGCTTATCATAGTTTAGCACACTAGATTGGGTTTTCCAGCCCCACAAGATATCTCGTGTCATTCTCTCTCCAAGTATTTCATTGCATTATTGTTTAAACGTATGTATATATATTTGTATATATATATTTTATATATATATATATATATATAGGTATATGTATATATATATATATATATATATATATATATATATATATATATATATATATATATATATATATATATATGTATATATATATATATATATATATATATATGTATATATATATGTATATATATATGTATATATATATGTATATATATATATATATATATATATATATATATATATATATGTATATATATATGTATATATATATGTATATATATATATATATATATATATATATATATATATATATATATATATATATATATATATATATATATATATATATATATATATATAGTGTGTGTGTGTGTGCGCGTGTGTGTGTATGTAAACGTATATGTATATATGTATATATATAAACAGATTAAGTAATATAATTAAGCTATTAATGTCATAATATAGGTCAAGGTTTTATATTTCAAAATCAGATAAATCCTAGGTATTTACGTAAGAACGTTTGTAACGCTTTCCACTTTGTCGTCAAGCAGAATGTTAGATTTGCAACGATCGTCCGCTAAACTAGTTGATGTTTATATCCTCAAACCTTGGCTGGTTTTTATGAATAAAAAGGAAGGTCGCTTAGGGGTGAAAGGCAGACAGATACAAGAGGAAGATCGAGGTCCAGTAGCTATCTAAAGCCATTGGAGGGGGTAAACCACGCATAATTATTATTGTCATATTGTTTTAGAAGGAAAATGAATTAAAATTTCTCCTTTTCCTCCCACTGTTTCCTTCTTTAAGCAGTTTTTATATAGACAGCTTAAACTGGCCATGTTAATTATTTTTCGTCTTGGTATGTAGGTGCAAAATTCCCTTGAGCTCATGAAGCTGAGAATCCAGCCCGAGTTTCCGGTGTTTTTCTCTCATTAAATTAACTGCCTTGTGTTCCGAGATTTTCATTTCTGAGGTTGGAGATATACAGTAGTTGGGTCACTCCTGACTGAAGTTATCGTATTCTTGGTAGATAAGAGTGCCATGTGCAGTAGTTTCAAGTTTTTGTTTATATATTTTTATATGTATGTATTATGTAGATATATAATTGTGTATGAGAATATATATATATATATATATATATGTGTGTATAAATATATGCATATATTAAATATGTATAAATATATATATATATATATATATATATATATATATATATATATATATATATATATACAGTATTATATATATATATAATTGTGTAAGAGAGAGAGAGAGAGAGAGAGAGAGAGAGAGAGAGAGAGAAACTAGATGCTTGCTTAAGAGGAAGCCTCAAGGTTTCGTCACCCGGTCTCGGTAAAACGGGGGTGGTGTTGCGTCAGCTGGGCACTCTACTGTATACACACCACGGAAGTCACGTATTTGCCGTAGTTGGTTAAATGACAGCTTTATTTAATGACTCTGGAATTTCGTGCGATTGAAGGAAATGCCAATTTAGTATACAGACTTGCATTTAAAAGACTAAAATTAATGTACGTACGGGAAGCAAAATAAACTTTTTTTTTTAGTTAAAACATCTGCTGTTGTGTTGCGTATTTCACGTCTTTTATTTTTTTTAACTTGCAGTTAAATATACAAAACGCATTCACACACGCCTTCAACTCCCAAAATGTCATTTACCGGTATATGCTTAGTGATACTAGGTACTAGGTAGTCTATATTTTTCCATCTTTACACGATGGAACCCCGCCAGTTTTTAAAGGCAGATGGGGAGTCGGAATAGAAGTTCATTTCGTTGATTCGTCCTGGGGTCTAAACTGGTCTAGACTAAATATAAGCTGACAATCCACGCAACAACATAAGCAACGGCTACAAGTCACAAACATTCTTATCGGCTGGAATAGATTTGTCTACCTGATATAATATGAAAAAAAGAAACCGGTTTTACGATATTGAATATTGATTTCTTGGCTGGTGAATTGAATGTTTATCAACTGTGATGTCACTTTTGAAGCACTAAAGCGACACAGCTACATGAATGGCTAGATTTTGTAGAGACAACCATTCTATGGTTAAAATTTTCCCATAAACTTTGTCTCCATTCTTAAGTATTTTGATGCATATCAAGAATTTCATGTAGTGCGATCATTTCGTAAATTCCATCGGTTATAATTTTTTTATCTTATTTAAAAATGTTCAATGTACAATATACATAGTCTCGAGTTGCAATATTACATGAAATTTCCTGTAATAATGTTCCTCAGTACCTCACCTTAGTACCTCACTTTAAACCTATCCTAAATTTTTTCCTTATTTTTATTTTACAAGTGTTCATCATACAACATTTACAGTATATGTAATAAGTTTTATATAGTCTGTAACCATACACAATACTTAGTCATTAACATTCAAAATGTTTTTGTAATATACACCTTAGGAAATAAGTTTTTAATTTTTACCTTATAAATCTCCATTAACAGCTTTTTCCGAAGATTCCATTTATGTTTTAGAATGCTAAACAAGGCGTTACAACTTATATTCTGTCTTTTCCCGTTCCATACTGTTAATAGAAAATCAATAATATCTACAGCATAATTATGATCTTTATTAGTATTACAATTAAAATAAAAAAGAATAACATGAAGAAAACTTTGATTTCTTAAGTTACGTAATATTTCTGTACTTTAAAGGCTCCAGAAAATGTGTGTTTTGTTACTTCTCTTGACATAAAACTACGGTTTGTGATTTTAACAGAAACGTAACCTTACCGTGACTGGATCACCCATATGGAATGTTACGTAAGATCAGAAGTTGTATCTGGGGCTCTGTTGCCAAGCAGACGAGGAATTGTTGATAGGCTCAGGACCAACTGTGTTGGTAGGGGGTTATGTCAGTTAAATAAAAAAAAGGTGGTATTATAAAAGACTTTATGGTGGCGACATTGTATTCAGGGAGGGTAGAAATGCCACTGTAACAGTTTCAAGTGGATGGTATAGTTTACTTCGTTTACTTGTTCGCACCAGAATTGACCTCTTGTGCTTCTAAGAACGGGGAATTTTCATGATTACCATTCGAAGATTTCTTATAAAAATGGTTTAAACTGTTCCATTTTGAATGTATTTTACAGAGAATTATTACAGGACCTGCAAGCTCAGAGCTTTGAAAAAGAAGCCATGAATTTTGCTTACGTGCACCTGGGAAAAGGGGCTACAGGTGCTGATTCCCTTACTCTCACACGGCCGGAAAAAAAATTCCCAAGTCTACTTTGTTTAATTTTGATGAGCCGGTATTCGAGAGGAGTTCTGGAGGCAATTTAACATGTTTAAGCTTGCTCTTTGTTCGGTGTTGTAAATCTTGCCTTAGATCATGCGTTAGGGAACACAGTTTCTACCTTTCAAGCTACGCTCTTGCGTGTTTTTCTCTGAAAGCATTTATCACATCCTTCAAACCTTCAGTATTTCTTAGAGAGTTTTGGTAATTAGGGTAAGGAACTGTCGTGAAACCCGTTTTTATCCGGCCTGCACACCACGTTCTTTGAATTTCAGGCTTAATCCTGGTAGTATTCTGGGGTAGAAGTGTGTTTAGGACAGGATGCAGATGTTTCGTGTATGCGTTCGTCATGGGAACTTCCTATCAAACACCTGTTTTTCGGTTTAAATGCAATATTATTATGCTTTTAACTCTCTCTCTCTCTCTCTCTCTCTCTCTCTCTCTCTCTCTCTCTCTCTCTCTCTCTCATATAATATATAATAATATATATATATATATATATATATATATATATATATATAATATATATATATATATATATATATATATATATATATATATATATATATATATATATATATATATATATATATATATATATATATATATATAATTATCTTCTATAACCCTCTCTCTCTCTCTCTCTCTCTCTCTCTCTCTCTCTCTCTCTCTCTCTCTCTCGTGGTTTTAAACAACTAGTATGATGAAGCTTATTGCAAAAATGTCCACGTTTTGGTATGCTCGATAGTACCGTATTAGCATCAATATAATAAACTCGAGGTTTCTTCTGGCAAGTAGACATGAACTCTAGTAAGAAATAAACATTGCAGTTTATGAGAACGATAAGGGTCATAGTAAATATTTTTGAAGTTTTTTTTTCCCCTTGGTTCGTTCTTTTTTTTTTTTTTTTTTTCTTGGTTCGTTCTTCTACGAAGTGCGAGAGACTTATAAATTCTGTTCAGAAGCTATTCAGAGATTCGGGACCCTGAATTGAGGCATGAGACGAATAGGTTTACTCGGCCTATGACCGATTTTCTCCCTCTTATCTGCACATCGGAAGTAAATCAATTTTTTTTCGTAAAGTTAATAGAAAAACGAGAAGCGATTTGGCTTTGGTCAGGCTTTTACCCGAGGTCACATGTCAAGTTCGTTTGCTAATATTGATAGTTCAAATAATTGGGTTATTTGGCTTTAAATAACCCAATTCCTCCAGTATTCTCCTCCCCCCCACAATAAGTGTGTCGTTGTCTGGGAAAATTTATGATACAGCTTTTCTCCATGCTGCGTATCCGTTTGACAGATTTTTGTATCTTTGGAAAAGTATAGTACTACTTAGGCATATCAGATTTTTGTATCTTTGTTAAAGTGTTGTAGTTCTTAGATTTTTGTATCTTTGGAAAAGTCTAATAGTTCTTACTATCACCTACCCTCAGTTCTTAACCCAGAAATTCTTTATTCACAAAATCCAGTCTTGTCTTTCGTTAAATTATTTCTTATTTTCCGAAACAGTATTTGAATTGCGTTCCCATAGTTTTGGCAGTCCTCCAACCTGCAATGTATCTTGCAGAGTTCTCTGTATTCCTGGCAAACAGCCAATATTGCTGAAGGTATTCTTGGTCTTTTAATTTTGTGCAAGTTTGGCACAATGGCCCGGGAATGTCTTCGTGCTAATAGTTAGTTACTTTTAACATTTGTCTCCCGGTTTGTGACTGAGATTCGAAGATAGGATATTACCCCAATATGTACAGTATGTATTGTCTTGATATATGTAAAGTTCTTTCGGCATCATATATATATATATATATATATATATATATATATATATATATATATATATATATATATATATATATATATATATATATATATATATATATAATTATGGATGTATGTGTTCGTCCCAAACTCACTCACTCTCTCCTTAAAACAACTGTGTCATTTTATCTCAACAGGCACAGAAACATTTTGTAGTCGTGTGAGAGAAAGTTTGTTCAAATTCTCTAACTGAAGTCACGTTCATACCGAAGTGACTGTACGCACATCCTGTTATAAAGCTATTTTTTTCTACTTAGGTATACTCTTAGTTTTCCCCTTACGTGTTGGAAATTAATTTAAAAACTTTTGTTTATTCTTTTTATAATGGTAATACAGTTCTTAGTTTGATGATATATCTAATTTTGTATTGTTCATTTGGTTTCACCGAGGTTCATGGAACTCCATCAGGTCAGCTTGACCGGACTTTCTCTGAACAAAATCTGTTATTTGATATACGGTTACAGGTCCGTAATTATGGCATAAAATTTGGTAACACTGGTAACAGTTCCAGATTTTTCTTTCTGGCATTGATTTGAAGTGACCTCTTCTTTTTTCCCGTGAATGTACTAGCCTTATTCCATGCAGACCTTTCTCCCAAAAAGATTTACATTAATTGCGAAAAACAAAGATATATGAAGCAATGTTGTCTGTTTAAAACCCTTGAATGGACAGTTTTTCATGCAAAATAAATATGCAAAAGTTTCTGAATAAGTTCACTATGCCGAGGTGTATTGCTAATTTTGATTGTAACCACGGACATAATATGAACTAAAGGTCTCTTTGGGTAGGTGAAATTGAATTTAGATACTGATTGCGCTGGAGAGACTACTTGTGTTGTACAGTGTTTAGACTGTCAGGTTTAGAACATGGTTATTTGCTTGGCAAAAAAAACCTGCGTTTTTGTAAAAGTTAGTAAATGGTGTAGATAATTTTACATTTTCCTCCCCATTTGCGCGTCGTATTACTACTAAAAGAACTTTTCTGTTATGAATTCCACATGAGAGATTTATCTAATTCCTTTATATATAGAGAGAGAGAATTTCCGACTGGTTAGCTAGTGTTGTTAGGGGTATCTCAATAGCATATGAAGGTAGCATTGTTCTTGACCGAGAATTTTAAGGTAAAGAAGGCAGCGTTCTGATGGTAATGTTATTGGGTGAAGGTTGTCGTCATGTGGTGCTGAATAGTTAGTAATCCGTTACGTCGTTCATGTTGTTGCATAGATTTTGTACGACTTACAGGTGGCATGCGCTCTAGTTCTCGTTATTTGTGTGGGTAGTACACTCTTAACGCTGGTGTTGATTGTTATAACTTTCACTTACATTGTGACAAGAGATCCTTCATTATTTTCTATAACAGGGTTTTTTGCTTGGTAAAAGAAAAAGCAAAACTGCGTCTATGATTTTGTGCTGACTGTCGCTGCAAAAAACCTGGTGCAGTTTGTGATACGTCTGACCGATCTTGTACGATCTTCACGTAAGGGAAAAGCCAGCGTGCGAGGGAGGGAGGGGCCAGGAGTGTTCACGTGAACAGCACGGGAACAGTATCAACCCCTCCCCCCTCCCCCTCCCCTTTTCTCTCCGTCTGTAGAGTATCGCGGTGGGGAGAGGTTCAGTAGAAATGATATTTGAATGAAAAAGTCCGACTGGCCGAGCAGCTGTGCTTGGTATCTACTATGACTTCATTACTGCATATATTCACTAGAAGCATTTGTTTATCTTGGGAGCTTTTTGTTAGAGGTACATAAGCGCACGCTTTATAAACCTTGTTCGCTACGTGAAAGATTTCTCCTTAAATTTTGTTTGGATTTGCAAGTGTGGTAACATTTTCCTTAGAATAGGAAAGCAGATTCACATGTTTTTCTCGATCATCAGACCGGTTGAAGTTTTGAGCTGTGGTTTGAGCTAGTTGTGAGTCATCTTGCGCTTGCTTTTGTTGAATAACCTTTCTTATTCTCATGTTGCATTTGATAAATCCACATACTGAAGGCTTAAGTACGCCTCTCTCTCTCTATGAAAGGTTCCGGTTCGTTGTTGTATCCTTCTCTGCTGCTTATTAAATTTAATGACCAGTAGATTAAAGATAAACTTTCGTGTGTAGTTTTGTGCCCAACTCCCTCTGATATATTTACTTGTTTTAGATGGTTGCAGTCGTGTCGTTTTTTCGAGTTATTGCCGATATGAGATTGTGCAAAGTGAACGTTACCACATCCATAGCTCATAAGATTAAGTAGCTTGAAAAAATTTGTCATAGGTATTTTTGGGTTCCTTTCGAAATTGTAGATAGTTCTTGTGATTTTCATTGTCAAAGAATTCCTTTTCTATGACCAAGTGTCCCTTTACCGTGAATATGCACTGCCGTTTCAAATTAAAAGTAAGGAACTTGCATGGCACTCAGCATGAAAGGAAATTTTCTCAATAATGTACTGGCGCTATATCATCGCGGTAATGTAGCATGGTATTTAAATGTTTCCACACTAGAGTTGCAGTTCGTGCTTGAACTTTGCATGACATGGGTAAACATACTCTAGCATTAATTACAGTAGAATCTGGCTTGTTGGATGTCACATGCAATGTAAGCGAACTTTTGATGAAATTAAGATTAAAATATTGGAGGTTGCAAAGTTTTGATCACGGGACCACGTGCTTCAGCCGTGACGTTGTAGAGAGTTGCCAACTAGTATCAGCGGTCTCCAAGTGTATTTTTCTCCACCTCCCCACTGCAATGGGTATTGTGCTACCTGCTGAGTGTTCGTTATTGTCGCGAAGATTGCATCATGACCCCATTAGTGTACAGGGGTTGCCCTTGAGTATTTTGTTCGAGATGCTGATCTCCAAGCAAATCTTATATGCTGGTTGCTTTCAGCTTTTAACCCTATTTTTAAACGCAGTTATTGACCTTGCTTGTGTTTTCATTAGGTTTCAGCATGGCATTTGACTCGGTTATTGCCATTTGATGTTGTGATTGGTTTAAATTCATCGTTTTATCACGAGATTTCCGTAGGAAATTAAGTGAATTTCATATGATGAAGATTTAACGGACTTAGGCGTCTTGACGAATGTAACCGAGTCGAGAAATGTAGATGCAAATATCACTGTAGATGTGAATATTGCCGTCACTACAGTTCGTTCATTAAAATTTTATTGTAAGAAAGCGAATGTTATCTGTTTGACAGTGTAATAAAACTCGTCTTCAAGAGAAGTATTGATATTTGTCGTGTGCAAATCGAAGCGATTCATTATGCACGCTGCCTGCAGAGCAAGATTCCAGAAGCAGAATGTGGTTTTGAAGAGCATTTTCTCAAATACAGTATTTTATATGTATTTGTGGATTTATCGCTTTAACTAAGGTGTATTCATAACCTGCCATGGTTGTTAGTTTATCGTGTTGTAGAATGGTGTATTAGTCTTCGTCAAAATATTTAATCAAGAATTTGAACAAAACAAGTTGAGACTTGGACGGACCCTCCTTTCCTCCCGCGCACATTCTTCCATGTTCCATTTTTGGCAGCTGTCTTGCAGGTCTTGTCTTTGGCACCGTGCAACTTACTCGAATTTCCGTTTTCCTAGATAACTGGAATAACTTAACAATAAATCACAAATCACAGATTGAGTTCTGAAATTTTATTTTATCGGTGGATGTTACTAAACGTGCGAAATTCAGTTGGTAAGGATAGAGTTACCAACAGCACGAGGTATTCTCGTAACCTAGATGACGTCCAGTCAGTGGTTAATTATATTTGAAAGATTTTTCTCTTTCACATTATTTTAGCCACGTTCGAGTGCTATTTCTCAGACATATATTGATATTTAAAATCCTCAAGGTCTTGCTCTTGATATATCAAAGGAAAATAGATATGCGAGTCAAGTATTTATTATTAAATGAACGTGCAGTATATGCTCAGTGTTTTGTGCGATAGCACAAGCGCACACGCACACATTTTTTATACCAGAATTATCCACTGCAGGACTTGGAAAGTTGATGAGTAATATTATTTTCCATTTTAAACTTTCAAGATCAGCTGACCTTGAATAGTCTGAACAAATTACTAAGAGAGCGTGTAAAGCAAATTTATGCTTGAAAGTACTTGAAGAATTCCATTGTTAACATTTATTTCCTAATCCAATTAACCCCAACCTTCACATCGAGTAGTGTCATCTTTTCTATGAAATTCCTATATTAGTGTTGTCCAAGTTTTTTCCCTTCAGCATATGACCTTATAGAAAAAGCGTGTCCGTTCTCAGGTCTGCACCTCAGTGCAATTAAAATAATGAATCCTCTTCCGCACGAAGCATTTCCTGTTAGATACTACTTCCACATTCTCTTCTCTCTCTCTCTCTCTCTCTCTCTCTCTCTCTCTCTCTCTCTCTCTCTCTCTGCATTGTATTTCCATACAGTGCCTTCCCTGGGTACATGACTCTCAGGGAGGTACAATGCATTTACATTTCCTGGATAAGCATGATTGCATTCTCTCTCTCTCTCTCTCTCTCTCTCTCTCTCTCTCTCATTCGTACAATGCATTTCCTGGATTAGAGTGATTCCATTTCCTGAATAAACAACTCTCTCTCTCTCTCTCTCTCTCTCTCTCTCTCTCTCTCTCTCTCTCTCTCTCTCTCTCTCTCTCTCAAGAAGAGTTATTATTTTACAGTGCTGCTGTTATTTGTGGAACTAACATGGAAAGATGCGTGAAATCGACGGAACTGGGTCTGTAGACCTCATTTTCTAGAAGGCTTTCATTCCTACCCTTGACTTCCCTTTGTTATGGAGTCGTACCTCTCCAGGTGAAGTCTTGCCAAGCACTGCATGCTTACGAAAGGGACGTTCAAAGCTCAAAAGTAGTGTCATTTTGGAAGAGGAGTTGTACCGAACGTCGAGGAGAAAATGATTGTTCTCAGGCTGTAGTCGGGGAGAGTTTGGGACAGTATGTTGGGGGCAGGGAGTATCCTTTGAAGGTTCAAGGGCATCTAGTCTTAAGTCTGTGTGGATAGGCTCCAACCGCAAACAGTTCTTATCGTCGGAGATAATCTGAGTGGAATACCTTGCTTTGTGTATGTAGGTTATCATGGGCTAGTTAGAATTTTCCAAGTAATCGTAAGTTTTTTACTTATTTGTGGGAGTTGGAATTTGATGTTCATCATGCTAGTGGCTGAACAATACCTTGAAAATACCTTGCCTGCTGGTTTTGATGTGGCTGACATTGAGGTTATCTCTGTAATTTCAATGCTTGGGACGTTTCATTTCACTAATAATTTTAACTTTTCGAATGCCAGCTTTCGTGGTGGAGTGACTAGCAATATGTTAGTCTTAATGGCCGGTACGGTAGTCCTTAGAGTCACAGTACAGTGTAAGGTAGTCCTTAGTTTCACAGTACAGTGTAACAAGTTTAGACTAGTTTCGCGAACATTATAAATTCCCATCTCCAACATGGTGGAGGAGACTTCCTTTTGTTTTATTACCGTGGAGATAACTCAAGATCTGCGCTAGTGCCTGTACATTGCTATAGATTACCTATATTTAGTTCGTCCATGGTATCTGGCTTGTTCAAAGCCCATTATTTACGTCTTTTAGTTTGAACCATAAATCGTGGTTTGCCTCTAATGAAACTTGTTAGTATACGTATGCGCACGCATGTTCCTGCAAGGCACGTGTAATAGAATTATGAAAAGTATAGGACAGTCATTTTCGTGATGGCTATTAACCAAGTTTGTGATAATAACTTAATTAGAAAACTAGAAAAACTCTGAACTTTATCACTTCTGTGTACTGGTAGCAACGACTAATGGTAGTTCCTCGTAGGACGAGTCGGTAGAGTTCTCGGATAGCACTCGGCTAGGCCCGAGTTCAAGCTCTTAGAGGAATTTATTTCTGGTGATAGAAAGTCATTTCTTGGTATAATGTGGTTCGGATTCCACAATAAGCTGTAGGTCCCGTTGCTAGGTAAGCAGTTGGTCCTTAGCCATGTAAAATAAGTCTAATCCTTCGGGCCAGCCCTCTCTAGGAGAGCTGTTAATCAGCTCAGTGGTCTGGTTAAACTAAGGTATACTTAACGACTAATGGCAAGTACCAGCCTTGTGGTTTTTCAGTCCCCACAATCTCTCTCTCTCTCTCTCTCTCTCTCTCTCTCTCTCTCTCTCTCTCTCCAAGTGTTGAATCACCTGTGTAATACACTTGAATCACCTGTGTAATTTGCCTTATTATAATTCTGACTTACATTTTTAGGCGAAAGCTTAAGCTCCGTGTTCATGGTTGATCCAGATAAAGACCGTGAAAATATTGTAGTCCTTAAAGTTTTGTAGTGTTCTTAAGAGTTTAATCTATTGTAATGGAAACTTGAAATATTTACCACTATCAAGAGAGAGAGAGAGAGAGAGAGAGAGAGAGAGAGAGAGAGAGAGAGAGAGAGAGAGAGAGAGAGAGAGAGATTCACAGGGATCATCCAAGTATAGCATAGAGAAAAGGTATAAAGAAGATCCAAACCCTCTGAATATGCTGTTTTAGGTCACAGGTTGGAGTAATGGATATTTCTTGTAGCTGATGTAGGAGAAATTATTCCAGTCCCAGAACTCTCAGTTGTCTTCGTTTGAGAGTTGAGCAAAGTAATGTTGATCTTATTTCGAGGGTTATGTCCACAATGAAGTTCATGTAGGCCAATCCTTGGTATTTAAGCAAAGCATGTTGAACTTCCGTCTGTGTGCTCAAATCCTACAGTATGCAATATTAGTCGTAGGGGTTAAATAGGTTCTGGAAAGTGCAAATACACTTGATAAAAAAATAACTGCTGTATATTTTGCAGATGAAGGGTTTCGCCAACAGCGAAATTTTCATAATTCATGAACTGGGTGGTAATTGGAAACTGCTGACCTATTCAAAACGCACATTTCTGATGTAATTCTGTAGTAACTCTTTATGGAAAAAGAACCAAAGTCTGCTGGATTAATAGGAAGCGTTTCATTTATAAAATGGTGAGGGGCAGTGGGTTGGCGAGAGTACCCCTGCACTTGCTTGTGACAGTCTCATCAGGTGTAGTGCCAACTCTGCGGAGGTGGAGTGTCATTTGTTTTTAAGTGTGTTTACTATTACATTTCGAAATACGATGGCTGCTGAATATCTTCCCCCAGGTGAAAATAACCAGAAAGCAAAGAGTTTGGATTTTCCGGCTTTTAATTTTTAGGACTTTGTTAGGTATAGTGATTGATGTAAATTTTATTTTCTTGAGATGTGGACTCGGTGTAAACAACTTGAATTGGTATTGTCATCTTGTATTCATAGCAAGATTAAACATCAAAAAGACATTTTTTCTGGTTCTGGAGATCTGTGGCTTTTTTGTGAATATGTGAAGTGTATTCGTGATTCTTAGTATTTACATTTCTGCACGTGGCGTATACACAGAGGTTCCTGTTTAAAATTACTGTAACGTTGAAATAGAAATTTAATTCTGAGGAAACATTGTCAGCTCTCCCAGAATATCATTGATTGTCAGCATTTCAGGAAGGTGACGAATTTCACACCCCTCACTCACCAGTGAAAGTCCTCGAGTGTATTGACAGGGAGAGATTGCATCACCCATCCAACTCATTTTATATGTAACATTGTATATAATTTTGTATGTAACTATGACTGTTTAATCATGAAAGTTTATGCATTTTAAAAGCTTATTTTTCGTTGTACTCGTATACGGCTCGACAGAGTTTATGCTGTTATTGATAGAATAAACCGAATTGCTTTAGTTTTGTCAGGTGATAAAAGGGCTCTGTCATCATTCCTCTGATTGAGATGTTAGAATACCTGGAGGATTGTTGTAATATTTGTATTAAAATGTAATTCTCTCTCTCTCTCTCTCTCTCTCTCTCTCTCTCTCTCTCTCTCTCTCTCTCTCTGAATGGAGAGTTTACATGACTAAACGTATCATGAAACTTAATTTGTTGTGTTTTAACATCTTAGCAACAATTTTATAAATGTTCAAGTATGTAGTTTCATGCGGTGAAACTTTTTGGAAATCCGGTTATGTTTTGATGAAAGAACACATGCACAAGTTGTTCCCGTGGTTACTTTCCAAACAGCGTTTAGTTCAAAGTATGTTTGCTTTCACGTAATGCTTATGATTAGATTTGTGAAAACACTACCCCGTTCTGATAAACATCTCTGCATTAAGAAATTATAGCTCTGTTGAGCCATTCATATCTAGTTCAGATACTTAAAAGTTATTTTTTGTCTGCTTTTTTTATTAGTCTGTTGTAATGGGGCATATCGTTTCTAGGAATGTCATACTTTGGGTGTTCGAATGTATCGTCCATATTCCAGTAAGCTATGCAATGTTTGGATGGAGTCTGCAAAACAGTATACTCCTGTCGGTGTCACTTCTATTCAGCAAAGTGGGTAGGGATTCTTTAGGTTGTGACATCGAAGATGGGATTGTATGCAGTATTTTTGCATTCATCTGGGTGTTAACGTCAATATTTTTTCATGTTATAAAAGTACATTATCATATTTTGTTGTAAATACACATCTTAGCATTTTCACAAAAATGCCGAAGTTTTGTATTCCTTGGGATGTGGAAATATTCAGTGTTTACGTTGTGAATTTTTTTTATAATACAGTTTTGAATATTGATCTGATATATTGCACGGTGGCCTAACTCGTGCGCTGCCCTTAAACGAATATGTAGTGCAATTAATTTAGTATGATAGTAACAGTCATTAGTAGTAGGCCCATCTTTGGGTAACCAGTGCTTCGTGATTAGGGTCATATTTCACTGCCAAAGTAAGGCGTTCGATAATCTGATCGCAATGAAAACGGTTAGCCCTGGTCTGTGTGGTTCTTCCTGCAATATTGTAGGTAGTGGACCCTGTGGCATGTCACCTTTAAAAATGGGGACCAGAAGCCAGGAGGGATGCAACTCCACAAGTCGTCTGTTTTATTGATAGGTTGTCTTCATTTGTTGCCCGAAAGTATGGCGTCATGAAAGTAGGAAATAAGACGATAGCCGTTTTGACTTCATGTATTTTCAGTATCATTGTATAAAAATTATATTTACAGGCTAATCCGTTTTGACGATGTATATTTTCAGTATCAGCGTTTAGCAATTTAATTAAACTGCTTATGGTTAGGTTAATAGTCCAAATTGTTTTTTTTTTTTGGATGTGCAATCAAAGTAAATGTCTTCGACAATTTGAATATTTGCTGTTAGCGAAATGTAAGTTCTTGATTTACGCGCGTTTCCACTGTATGGCTGGTCGTGATGAGTCGTTAGTTTCTTCCCTGTAATGACGACTCGTATGTATCTCCCTTCCATCGTATAGAGGTCAAACAAGACGTTGCTATGTGGAGGAGTGGCACTTGTTGTCACGCCAATCAGGGCAGGAATCGGCAGCACCCTACAGCATTTCCCTCACACGCACATCCCCGATTGTTGCTAGGAGAGTGGGGAGAGCCGCTCGTGTTGTTGGAGCGAGTGGAGAGAGCAGGTGGTGAGGAATGGGTATGGCAGGGGGACGGAGAGGGCTTGGGTGTTCGCTTAGAGGCTTCCACAGAAGGTGGGATTAGGATTTTGTCAGCAGAGGGAGGTGGTAAAAGTTTTGTTTGCTGCTTTGCGAAATGTTTGATCAAAAATGTGTACTCAACTCCTGGGCAGCTTGAATTAATGGTGTGTGACGTAACTTCCTCCAGCCGATTCAGGGGAGGAGAGTACGTTTCTTGACAGGTTTACTTGAGAACGATTCGAATGCAACGGCCTGCAGCCGCCTTAAATAATTGTACAGGATGTGGGGGCTTGAATACCACGTAAGTATTTGGATATGACTGTCCTTGAGACGGTAGATCGGTGATGGTATTTTTGAACAGGTAATGGGATTTTTCTCTCTCTCTCTCTCTCTCTCTCTCTCTCTCTCTCTCTCTCTCTCTCTCTCTCTCTCTCTCGTGGCTCAGGTGAGAGGTATTTATTTCCATAATAACGACGGTGCTCACAGGGGACACTGGGTGGTTTTTGGCTCCATGCCCACAAATGACTTGTGCAATGAATACTGTGTGGGAAACCTTCATTTGCTGTTATTTCCATTGATCTTTAGATGGGGACCATACTGTAAAAATGTAATTCTGTGAAAGTTCAATAGACAATGATTCACTGTCAGTACCGAACCACATTGTAGAATTTGAGTGGCCAATAGGACTGTTTCCTAGTCTAGGCCCGAATGTCAAAGTTCGTGTGCGTTATTAGTGTAATGTAACTTTAAATGCATTTTGGAAAATAAAGATAATGGTTTTGTACTAAAAATTTCCGTATTCAATATTGTATAATAGATGGGAAATTTCTTATGCACTAGATTAATAATACATTTTAGGTTGATAGTTCACACTGACTTTTGACTTCAGACCAGATGGTGATTATTGTAATGACAAATTATGGATTATTACACATGACTTGTAGTTCGTAGTTACCGAGAAAAAGTTCATAAGCACACAACGTTACACTGTTTAGTATGACAGCGAAAATTATCTGAGACGTCTGAACCATAGACTATATCTGCGGTCTGAGCAGCCTGTCTTCCATCCCTTGATAATTTGAGGAATCATCACAGTTATAATGCTTATTCAGCTTCTCACCTTTTCATACACAACGCAAATTACATGAATTTATAACGTGAAGGCTTTTACCAATTGAATTTTACTTATGTAAATAAGATGGAAATTTTCCTCTTTTCAACTGCCGTATATAATTTTCAAAATGTAATATGGAATATTTTTCGAAATAATAGTATTTCTTCTTCAAATGCACAAACTACTTGAACTTGATTCTTTAGTCAGATGTTTGAACCAAATGAATATTCTTTTTTATTCTTCAGAGCATACTTTTGAATGTTTTTATTAAAACATTAAGTGAACTCCAATGGGCGAGTTCGGCAGCATTTCAAAGGCCGCGGGACCGGTTTCCCCAGGAGATTCAGTTAGTGATAACTGCGTCTTTGTCATTGGGAAGGTATGATGGAAGCGTTGTCCAGAATATGAAATATTCAAGATACAGTCTTTCGGCAGTTCATTATCATTATACCAAATAACACCAAAAGTGAGGTTATGAATAAAATTGAGTGTACATTGCAGTAAATAGTATATCCCGTCCTTGGATCATCCATTGCCTGCAGTAAAGTATAATTCTGGTGCGGGGTATTTAATATATAATTTCAAAGTATAAATTGCATATTAGCATTCAGTATACAGAATATACAGAATTAATGGTTTATATTCGGTGTGCTTCAGAATATTGCAGATGGGGTTTTTGTTTTGGAAGCACAGTACGGTATATCACATTTGCAGTATAAGTTTCCCAAAGTTATTAATTTCAAACTGTGGTTTGGCTCGTTCAGAAAAGAGAAAGTTGGAGTGGGTTGACAGCAAGATAGAGATCCAAAAAGATAAGTTAAAGGCTATAAACGGGTTATAATAGGGGGAAATGCCGTTAGTAATGCCAACAGTGCACCATGCGAGGTGCGCTGACGGCACTACTACCTTACGGGGGTGGGGTTATGATTTGGGGTTGAACGCTGAAGGAGTAGGAACAGTGAAAGCAACGGGGTGGTGGGTGCCTAACTTTCATGTTATTCCGTTAATCCACAATGTTGCTGTACGTAAACACCCGCGGACACTTGTCTAACGTCGTCAGGTATGAACGTGACGATGTGACTGAAGGAAGTTGCAGTAATAAGTGTATCAGATATTGATAAAGAGCTCCACTGGAGGAGCATGAGTTGTACTTTGTTTTTACGACGCAGGTTATGTAGATCTAACTATTCTACTGAAAGAGTCGTGATATGTGTTCAGGGATGGTGTTGAGGTACTTTGCATGTTGTAGAACGGTTCTAGTCGTTGGTAATTTTTCAGTTTATATCTCTCTATCCAAAATTCTTTTAAATACAGTTCATTTCAAGGAAACAATGTTCATAGGTCTTTCACTGTACACAATTCCCATTGTATCAAAATAGGAGATAATTGTTCATCATTGAATGATCGTATTTGAAGCTCTTAAATTTTGTATCGTCATTGTTTTAACTTTGATGCTTCACAGTTAATTTAAACATCACTTAATTTTCAGCCCGGCAGACATACGTTGGTGCGTGAAGTGAGTTTACAGATGATCGAAAAGTATCAACTTTGCACGAACAATCCTCCAATCTTTTTCATTATTTAATCGCCTTATTGCCCAGAGAATACTATATAGGATCGTATATGTTGTAAGTGGGTTACGAGAGACAGCGCAAGTAATTTTAATTGTGAAGTATGGCCTTCGGATAGCTTCTTTAGTTGCATAATTAGAATGTCGTTGTTTAAGAGAAAGCAGGAAATGGTGAACGTGGTAATGTGGTCATGGAGAGAGAGAGAGAGAGAGAGAGAGAGAGAGAGAGAGAGAGAGAGGTAGCTTCTTTATTCCATTCTGTTTTACTGCATATACGCGTTACGTGACATCTGCCATGAATCTCCTCCAGAGATTAACCGTTTGTAATTGCCCCGGGTGGTAACATGCTAGGCTAACGTATAGGACGACACAGTGACCTTAATAGGTGATGGTATCTTGAAGCGTTCTAGAACTTCTTTCGTGCATCTCATTAATTGTTTACCTTGATTGACAGCTAAATTCTTTTTTTTTATCTCATTTGTCCGGTAATTATAGTTAAGGACAAATTCTGTACAGTTGCTTTTTATAAAGACCAATTGTGATATATCTTGATTAAAGATTGATTTCCGTTTCCCATGAAAACCGATTGTTAAGCATAAATTTCCGGGCGAGTGGTTCAGATTCCAGTTCCTCTTAGTATCCAGTTTTTCCTGAGTATTGTAACGAACCCGTTTCACTGCAGGGAGAGTGACGTCATTTAACGTTATGTGTGAAATTATTAGTTTTGGGAGAATCTTTTGACGTCGAATTGGTCAGTTGTTGGAGATCGTAGACTGTTGACAACCTGTCAGTTTTGTGTCTTGGGCAGATAGTTATTTTACATGATGGTTCGAAGCTTCTTGGAAGGAGGTTATAAATTAGGTTGGAGAACTTTTTTTTTCTTCGCCTTAGCATGAATTCGAAAGCATTCGTATGATTTTTTCTGTCGAACACACATGTCAAATAATTGAAGGTGACGTTCTTTGGTGCTAATCGTATCAGCTCTGTTTTTAACTCCTAAGTCTAATGAAACATCTTTTTCTTATGTAGCAGTTATATAACGGAAATTGCCTGCGTTTCGAAACAGGACCAAGAGAACTGGTAACGTGGCGGTATTTTTAACTATTGAAGATTTTGAAGGTCGCTAATGACAGCTGAAACAAAAGACAGGTGTCTCACTGAACATAAACCCTTTATGATCTTTGCCTAAGCCTCGCCTCACCCAGGTTACGAGCCAGGCAGAATGTTTTGGAAGCCTTAGCTGGTAGAGCTACCATCCTTAGCTCACAAGAGATCGTAAGGTTGTGTTGCCAGTTGGAATCTGTCAAGTCCTGAGGAATGTTTAAACATGGTACCATAATATAAGCGAAGCCTGATGATAGCCCGTTGGTAGAAAATGCTACTTACAGACTCCAGACTGTATACTTTTAAGCTGTGGTAGAGGAGGCTGGCATGGGTGGAGTTACCCATAGGCAGTCGTGCCTACCCCAAAGGACAGAGTACCTTCCCAAAACTCAGACCAAAGAATCTTCATTCAGGTTAAGTTAGATGAGGAGAGGGCTGGCTGGCACTGGTGAGAATAGGCTACCCTTAGGTTGTCTTGATCCTAGGTTTCAAAGAATTCATGAATCTCGAATTTTCTTGTATCATAGCTCTAAGTCAAATGGTATGAAGATAAAATTTGAAATTTCAACTTCAAGAATTTAGAGATGCCTGTTCTTCAGCAGAAGCCACAGCCCCTGGAAGGATACAGTGAGTATGGAGGTTGGGTTTAAATCACAGTCTACAAACTAGTTGCTCTAACCTGTTTAAAAACTAATGGAAAAAGTGATTAACACTAGACTGGTATGACATTTGGAATCAAGGCTTAATTCCTCAATCGCAATTAGGTTTTTGAAAAAACTGGTCTACTCAAGCCCTGGATTGTCCAACAAAATTTAGCAGGGGTAATATGGCAAAATCTGACAACTGTGCCAAACAGGTATTCGCAGCTACATGTTTGAAATTCCATAGAGAAGTATCCTTAATGGTATATTATTATCAGAGAGGTTGTTTCCTATCCTGTTAAGAGCTCTTTGTTGATGAAGTAGCCAACCACTCTACTGAACTGTAATGCCACATCAGCCCGTAAGCACCAGTAGAAATTTATCAGTATCATCAGTAAATGGGCTGATGACCATGTACTAGATGCCGACATACGTTTCATGTAGACTTGTACCGTTTAAGCATTTAAAAATACTTGTGCAACATGTTGTGTGTTCCCTTTTAAGCCGATGCTGACAACATAAATCGTAAATACTGGACACCTTTGGCCACATTTTTAGAATTTCATTCTTGCCAGCAAGGGTACAGAGGTAGCCAATACATTAAAATTTAGACCAAGCATTACTAACTACCTAGGTAGCATTATTCTTTAGTACCATGTCTGCCCTTTATTATTTACCGTAAAGTAGACCGTACCTGTTGACAAAACCATTTTCCAGAATTTTCATATCCTTGCCTTTACCATGGTCTTGTTGAGGCCTAGGGCATACCATCCCGGTACCAATCATCGTGACTTACACCCAAGATTTTCAAGTCTTATCTTGTGGATTTAGTGATAAAAACACATTCTTCATGTTAACATTGAATGGTTAAGAAAAACCCACTGTAGAAACAAATTTTAAGTAAATAAATGTATTTTAGTGACAATGTATGTACTTGAACTGTTTTCTCTGTTTTTTTTTAACCATCTAGTAGAATGTTTGCTCTCTATGTAGATGGAAAGTTTCCTAATCACGTTCTGAGACTCGCTGGTCTTCGGCATAGCTGGATAGTCAAGAATTTTTGCACCAACATCCAAAGAATACCTGTATCCTCTGAACCTCCGTTTGTATTTACATTAAAGCCAATCAGTGAGGCCCACCCCAACTCATTCTGTCGATTTATTACACTGTGAATACACGGTGATAGATTCAGGTTTATCAGCTCTGACCTGCTGATGGACTCTTCTTCTGTCGTTAAAGCTTATATTTTTCTTTTTCCCAATTTACGTCATGGTTCACATTGTGTAAATATCATTGCCAAAATTATACAAAGCTGCTCTGCCTCATGTGGTAGGCAAATCGTCCATTTGATTGTAATAATGAATTTCAGCAAAGACATTTAAAGAATACGTAATAGGACACCTGTGCATAATCATTATGATTTTCGTGACTTGTGCTCTGACGGATGATGGTGTTCTGATAGGAGCTTGAAACTTTGCCGAGATATCGCCTTCGATAGATCTTGTTTAGTGCTTTAATGTTAATGTATCCTTAGCCGAACGAAAAATTAGTTGTTTCCAAGTAGACGTACATCTCGTGGCGTCGAGTGGTCCTTGTTTTCTTGGGTGCGTTTGATGCAACCAGGAATTGACGAACGCGGCAACACACACACAAAGCCGTGACCTTGAACTCTTGCATATACAAGACTGAGATATCGTTAAATGTATGCATTTGACTTGTAGGAACTTCATTCTTGAGGCATGTTGGAAGGCCTTCCTGTTGGGTTTCAGGAGACAAAACTCGATGACACCTACCTGATGTCAAGGTTTGTTATGGTGTGATGTCCCAGTTAAATAATAATGACAGTGATCACGTGAAGTAATAAATTATTCGAGTTCATGTTTCTTCACGCACTATAGCTATTTGAATGCATAATGCTTAACTCTTTTACGCAGTCGGACGTTTATCATTAACATATCAAGTCTTTAAAATTGAAATTCGGCAGTTCCTCGTTGGAAGGGTCGGTATAGTTCTCGGCTTGCACTCTGCTGGGCCCGCGTTCGAGTCTCCGACCGGCCCATGAAGAATTAGAGGAATTTATTTCTGGTGATAGAAATTCATTTCTCAGTATAAAGTGGTTCGGATTCCACAATAAGCCGTAGGTCCCGTTGCTAGGTAACCAATTGGTTCTTAGTCACGTAAAATAAGTCTAATCCTGGCGAGCCCTAGGAGAGCTGTTAATCAGCTCAGTGGTCTGGTTAAACTTAGGTATACTTGAATTGAAATTCGGTCTACCATATATCATAAGTCGATGCTGCTCTCCACCAAAAACATATGCAGTTTGTTGACACAGTACCTAAGGTACTGGAGAGAAGTTTAGTTATCCTGAACACTTTGTTACTTTAACTTTTTCCCTGTAACTTTGACATTCTTTCTGTAACATGTGAAAGGAAAAATTAAACATTACGGAGTGGCTGTTAACCTTAGCGGATGCGCACGTTTGATTAGCATTGTTATTGTTAGAATATGTTAGTTTTAACATCTTATTTAAAAGTAAAATCCACTCGAAAGCTGCTGAATCACTTAATATTTCAATATCCGCTTGGATAACTTATGGATATCTTAGTAACGTGGGTCATTGCTCTTAGAACAAAATGTCACTGACATAGTGTACAATTAAATTATTGGAACCATATGCAATTGAAATTTGTCTTAGCCACTCAGTTTCAGGCAAATATTAAGCTTTAAAATCCGGAGTAAAGGCACATCTGTCATGTGTTTCATAGTTTCTGAAGTGTATTTGTACATGTATTTATTAAATTACTTCGTAAACATGACCACTAAAATCTCCTATTTTTCAGAATTGTCGGAAAACTGGGCCACAACGCGGGAACCCGTAGTGGAAGGTGTAACCTTCTACTGCAAGTATCTTGGGTCAACAATGGTGGATGACCCGAAAGGCGAAACCACAACGGCCGAGGCCATCAAGCGCATCATCCAAACGGCCAAGATGACCCTCCTGAAGCCTGACAAGGTCAGCCTCCACGTCTCCGTCGAGGGAATTCGCGTGCAATACACGGAGACCAGTGCAACGTTAATCCACACATCTATTTACAAGTGAGCAGTATGTTAGTTCATGTGATTGTAACAGAGGGTTTACTTGCTGCTTCAAATAAGTGCTTGAATGAGAGGCTTACAGTGACCATTAGTGTTCTTATTGTGCGAGCAACTAGTCACCTCCCCATGACTTTGAGGTTATTGCTCTTCTCCCAAATCATGCCGTAGTGAGGCTTTGTGAAAATAAATGGGTTTTGTAAGTTATTCATTGTTTACAAGAACTTGCATCATATTTACCCTTCGAAGGCATTTTTTCTCTATTACAGTCAGCGCTAGTTGTGAAGAGGCTTGTTTATGAACATTTGGTTAGTACTACATTGTTTGTACTGCAAGGTATGTGAGTGGTGGTTCTTTCTCGAGTGACATCTGGTCTGGCGGTATCCGTGTCAGTGTAATATTTGTGGCTTAATAGGCCTCCCCGTATTGGAATCCTGTGGCGTAACCATAGATAATTTTCTGGCTTCTCTATACGGACCCATATAGAATTTGCCTCGTTGCTGACCCGTTATTGCATAGGTCTCAGTAGTGTGATTGGTGCAGAGGGTGGAAGTGACTGCATGTTTATATTTCAAGTCTATTAAGGTCATCGGTAAAAGTGTCATTGTCATTCGTCGAGTTTCCGAATTCGTTTCGGATGACGGAGATTGGGGTCGAAGTAACTGTCTGTGGACGCTGTTCGGAGGGAATTTTTATGGCACCGTAACAGCCGCAAGACGCACAATTCCTCGCTATGGTGTGGGAGAGAGAGATCTAGAACATGAATAATTCGTGTAGGGTTTGTGACTCGTCCAGATAGTTTGCTTGTTTGTAAGGCTTAACAATTTAGGTATCGTGGAGCCTGGTTGCACGGAGACTTGGAAATATTCTTTTTTTTTTTTTTAGCAAATTTTTTTTACTAAAATGTGATGTTGATTTTTTACTGTTTAGTAAAGCAGTCTAATTTGATAAACACTGACGTTGATTATTTTCATAATTCAGCTACTTATCAGTCATAATAATGGATCCTTTGTTGATTCCGCCGTTTATTTAGATTACCATAACACAGAGGATAGTGTTACGGAAAACCGTTTTTATTTTAGATTTAGTACTGACGTTTTTATTTTAGATTTAGTACTGGTAATTTATACGGAATGTCTAACCGAGGTAAGGTGGAAAAACAAGCATCGGTTTTTAGAAATACGGTAACCTAGGGTCGTTTTTAAGAAGTGGATGAGGATAGCTTACAGCAAGTTTTCAGTGATGTTTAAGACTGTGGGGAAATTGGGTTCATCTTTAATATTGGACTTTGTTAATAAGACATGGTGTAACCAAGACTTTGGGTAAGTTTTGCTCGTTTTTCGTAGCATTAATACAGAATCATAGGATTTTAAGTATAAAAGATTATTGTACATAAATTCTGCGGGACCTGGATATGAACATTCATGATATCGAAGCCATTGCACGAACATAATTAGCAATAAATTTATACAATCAACAGACGTTTTAAGGTAAATGCAGGACTCAATGAAACGATAGAAGCGAAGCGAAATCAAGGCACGAAACTCCTTTTCCCTAAGCATATTTCCGAGCGCTTAACTCTTTGAAGTTTATTGGGTTCGATTGTTTGTGTTGTAACTGGATAATCACGCGATTAGAATGAGGTCAAGATGCGAATGAACTTTGCAAAACTTTGCAAGGTCGGCGGGTGACATGAACACTGTTCGGCGGTCGATTGCTAAGGAAGGTCACCTGGTTTCTGCATTCTCGTTCTTCGTTTTTCCTTGCGTTGATAGATACAGGAAGTACGGGGCTTAAAAACACCCCTGACTGTCTGTCATCCTGTATGCTTTCGATAGAACTTATTGCTTGCCGCGTGCATTTCATGTATTTAAGACGACGGTGAGTACATTTAAATGGCGTTTAAGTAATATATGATTTACATTATGTTATCGTGATGCTTAAGTTCTCGTAGTCTGATGTCATTGCATTTCATTCACAGCTATTTTCCGTGGCTAAAATCAACATGAATCATATAAATGTGAGGCTGTTTCCTTGGCATATTTTTATCGAAGATCATTTTATGAAATTCGTTATAATAAAGTTGTAAAAATGTCAGAAGGGAACCACACTGTAAATAACACGCACTAGAATGTTAAAATATATCCGTCAGAACAAGAAAAGAACCTTAAATGGTGAACTGCGTATAGTTTGACGAGACCTTGGTCAGAATGGCAAGTATATACACGTGTGTTGTCATTGTTTGTGTTTTGAGTAGTCTTGCTTTGCTGGCTGCGCGTAAAGGTCACGGCATTCCGAGAACGCCATCCTCTTGTTGTGTAATACGATATGCCACGTGAAATGTTTGTTCCATTTGAAGGAGGGGTTGAGAGCAGTGGAATGTGACAGCACTGCACAGCATACGAAATAGATTTGACCGTTTAGTTTTTAAAGAGGATCTCTTTCGCAAACAGGGGCGCGCGCCAACTTTGGTACATCAGAAATATGTGAAAGTAAAACGGTTTAGGTGAAACGGTTCCTACCGCCTGTGTATGTAAAGCCTTCAATTTACGTTTTAATACATCAGGGGCTCTGCTGCTATTACAGTATTGGCTTTGTCAAGTCACTGAATGAAGTTCGTGTAATTAGCCCCAACTTGAATGCTGCTTTCGATCATATAAATAGTGAGGCCCTGTTATCAAACTTAGAGGGGCTTAGATTGGCTTTTTTTCTATATTGGGTCGTTATAGTGACTACAGGAATGTAATCTCGTGTTACTGAGGGTAGTGTTTTTGCTGTTCACCCTTTTATTGCGTACTTACGGGTTTGGCCTTTAAAAACAAGCGTGCTGTTTATGTAGATGATGCTACTTTCTTCGCACCGATCCCTTCTCCTTGATATGGACTTCTGTTTGCTGAATCTCTCGAACAGAAAATAAGTTAAAATTAGTTAAACTTGAACAAAACCCAATGAGTGAAACACAGTAGGTCTCAGATATTTGACCACCCCCTCCGTTCGTTTCATTGGCAATATATCTTGTGTGCAACTCGTTTAAAACTGTAGGTGTTATTCTTGATTGCAACTTCACTTTTGAGATGCACACCCAGTTCATCTCCTTTCCAACAGAAATGGGTACACTAAGTTGCGATTTTGAAGACCAGACTTTTATGAGGAGGAAGTGTTTTAATTTTATTCTGACAAAGGTTGGGAGACCTGTATGTCATCAGCAACTGACTCGCAGTGTGAGTTGTTGGACAAACACTAGAGTTCCGTTAAAGTTTTTATCCCTGATCTTGTTATTAATCTCTGGTTCCGTCGTTCAGTTATCCGTTTGCATGCTGTTCAAGATACTTTATCATTTTGGTCACCCTTTTCATTCATTTTCTCCTAAACGTATTATGCCATTTTCTAGATAACCAGTTAATTCTAACACTGTTTTTCTTCGGAGGTTCAATACCGCACAGTTTTCCATAAGTCTCTTGTGGAAAGATCTTAATCCTGTAGTTAAATCGCGGGAACTTCAATAGTTCCAACTTTGTGCAAATGGCATTTTGTTTAGGAGGCAGACTTGAGTCTCAATACACACTATTATTTTTTATTTATTACGTTCTTTAATTTCAACTTGTTATAGGAAATGGGGATTCTTTGAAATAACCATGCATAATAAGCAGGCTTTTTGTGCTGTGTATTGATCAGTCGTTATATCACTCGTAATGCATTATACTATATCTGGCTATTTTAATATGTTAATATCTTGCCTGTATTCTTAGCTACATCTTCGTCCGTCAGTATTTTCATGGTTCCATACATTAGTATGAAAAACATTGCTGTGAAAACTAGTAACGCCCCAGCTGATCGGGGGGAAAGTTTATTAACGACTCGGCTGAAAAAGGAAGTCGTGAAAATGGTTTGGAAAGGAAACAGCTTTGATATCGGTTATCAAAGGTTATACCTGAGCACGTTTGTGCCCGTGTAGCCCGGTTCTCGCGTTTTGTTGTTCCGGTGGGAACTTCACACCAAGGCTTGTTACGCGTCAGAATCCAAGACATCTTGAAAGTGACGCGTTGTTCTAGATTACCCTTACACTAACCATGTTTAACATGGACGAGCAGTATTTAGGGACTTTCATGTCTATTGATAAGGAAAGATATCGCTGCTTTGACCTTTATGAATTTGAGCACATGTATCGAATGCAGAACGAAACAATACAGTATTTTATATTACCCATATTAACTATTTTATGCTCGTTAATTTAATTGCATATCAATTAAAGGAATTATTTTGCTCATCGCAGCTGTATGACGCGGCTAAGGTAACTTGTTTAGGTACACCTGCACCAGACTCGGAAGCAGTTGAGCTGGCAGTCATGCCCTTGAACCACCAAGCCGTGGACATTCGTGAATGTATTATACTTTATGAAATTCTTCGCTTGTATTTAACCTTGTAACTGACATTTTGGTTTTCTCTGATGAATCATTTTAACTTGCCTACTGTGCGAGCTCGGCTTTTACTGCGTCATTGTTTTGAAGATGCTGTTGAAGGTGAGAAGTATGCTGAACATGGCTTTAGCCCCCATAAGTGGGTGGGAGAGCGAAAGGTCTTGGCATGTTGCCTCTGCCCCACTAGGAGGGTGTTGGGCTTGGTTCCCAGTCTCGTTGATGTAATGGAGATTATCTCTCGTACTACAATGATCGTCTTCGTTTTGTGTTCGTGGAAAGTAAGGGAATTGATAGTAATGAGGGAATAACTGGAGAAGCGGGTTTGATGTCACTTCAAATGAAAACAGCCTTGGTTGGTTGATGAATCCAGAGGTTCATACCATACTTTTTTTTTTTATTCAAGGTACAGGACCGGCTAAATTTAAACCAACCAACCAACCAACCAACCAGTAATGTAAACTTTGATGTTTAAGGTCTTTAACTTCCGATTGGTCCTTGATCTCTAAAAGTGCAAAGCAAGTGAGTAGCACAAGATGTTGTCTTGAAGACTTTCGTTTTGCACTTTTGTTATGTTCTTGTTGAAGAGGATCTTCGGACAATGTTATTGGTGTAGCTATTTGTTTGTTTTATCGTAAATTTTAATTAGAACCTCTTAACTCATTCATTCACCCTTCTTCAGCAGTAACTTCAGATTTCCAAAATGTCAAGACAAGCATTTAAAAAGCTGATGATCCTTAGCAATACGGGTAAATAAAATTAAAGTTAAACCCTTGGTTGAACAAGTTAGAGAAACTTAGGTGATTGGAAAGTTTGTGCACTGGTCATATATTTTGGTAAGGTGTAACAGTTGGAAGTTAGTTACTAAATCTCTCTCTCTCTCTCTCTCTCTCTCTCTCTCTCTCTCTCTCTCTCTCTCTCGTAGTGTCAGCAAAAGGTTGGCTTTGGTTAATTTTTAATGGTAACCTGGTGTTAATGTCCCAGAGAACGTTGGTTTAACTTTTAACTTTATTTACCCGCATTGCTAAGGAATTATCAGCTTTGTAAATGCTTTGTCTTAACTTGATATTTTGAAATCTGCAATTACTGTTGATGAAGAGTGAATGAATGACTCAAGAAGTTCTAATGTCCTTACCATACGGCTTCCAAATCAAGGTAAAACGTAGTAGGTCGTATCCTGCAACCTTGAGGGTAAGGGCCAGATCACGTGCCTGGCTCAACTGTAAACAAAAGTTCGGAGACTGGATGCGGATAATGTAGGCTGTGTAATCTGTAGATAAAAATTGATATCGCTGGGAACAGATAACTTAGTTGTCTGCATAGTTGGGGTAACACTGAAATACCTCAAAACTTTACATTTTAAAAGAAAGTACACACGTCCTCGATATGCTCTGATAACTGTAAAATCTGCAGATACATTTTCATGTGTACTTATGAGAACATGAAAAAACCTCGGTTTCTTGTAAATGTATCGGTTGCCCAAGTGAAAGGTGAATGTTCGGACAAGTTGTGTGTGCCTAGGAAATAGGGAGGATATCTGCGTAGTAACCTCCTTCCTCCTGGTGGCGCCAGCAACACAAGGAGACGACTACGTCATGTGTACAAGTAAACGTGCCCAGGAATGTTATTTGAGAATTAAGTGTTACATCGTAACTGAGCATGATATGCGAAAGTTTGTAAATCATCTTATCAGTCACACACTTGTTTGAGAAAAGCTTTAAATTTCTCCCTGTTAGTGCTGACATACGGGACAAAATGAGGATGAAACTGGTGTCAAGTGAGGCCCTCGTGGTGGTGAAATGCTAAGACGAGTGTCACTAGGAAGGAAAGCGAGTTAGACACAACTGCAGCCAAATTCTCTCTCTCTCTCTCTCTCTCTCTCTCTGCCCAGTAATTCAGTAATTTAAAGTAGACAATGCTAGCGAGTTTGATTCTGTACGGTAAGCTTTATTAACTGCGTTCAGAGAAAACGTACGTAAGTAAATCCGCGCCATTCGTGGTTGAAGGAGCGCCCTATTCATTGTTTTTCAGGTGCTATATAAATAAGTCACTGTTCAAGTTGCAATACAGAACATCTGCGTAGAACTTCGGGGGAATCCAACTTAAGATATATTATATCAGGTTGAGATGTGCGAATTTGGTTTGTACCCATAAAACCCTTCTCATTTTAAATGTAATGGAGTAACATATGGCTAAAATTTTTAATGAGTGCCGTGATGGCTACTCCATTAGGGAGATACCTTTTAAGGGAAACCCCCATATTAGAAGTGGAAGATCAGTTGATCGTTATTGATTTTTACTCTTTACCATACCATACACGAGTCTGTTTGCAAAATTTGCTTACCTGTCACCTAACAAGTATCGTTGAGAAACTATTATAAAAAAGAACGGATTTAAGATGTAATTAAAGTTTAAACAAATCCCTTGAACAGGCTGTATATCGCTGCGAAACCTTCGTTAAAAAGTTTCCCGAGATGGTTGGCTCTGCATTCGGTCATTTGTGACAGGTTGGTTAGAATTCCGTCTTGGGTTAGACGATGTACTGTATATATGTGCTGTGGTATGATCACAGATGCGATCCGTTAACATTGCCCTAGTTCAGAAAAAAAGAGGCTTGATTAAATTGAAAAAGTTTCATCCCCCAAAGTCTATTATTCCTTGTTGTTGAATATATTAAATAATTAGAAATTTGGGTCGAATTTTTAATTCGTTTTAAGAACTAGCGAGTTTCCTTGAATCTTATATCAGTTGACAGCACTTTACAGAAAATCGTGTAACATTAATATGCAGGTTACGTGAAGATTTGGCGTCGTTAGGAGTCGAGATGCCTTAACTGCACAGGAACACTTGTGAGGGCATAATTGCCTGACTGAAATTTTGGGATGTTCGTACCACAGTTTAGTGGACCTATTGCGTGTGACATAACTGAATGTGTTTGACTTGCTTGGTGATTTGTGGAAAATCTCAAAGGCAGTGATTGGTTCAGCTCTTAGACAGTTCAGTGTTTGGTGGTGGGACATTTTAACTTGTAATTCAACTGTGTTTAGTTTCACTGTGTCGTTGAACGAATTCTCAGAACAATCGGATGAACTACTAGGACACGAATGAAAGCTGTGCATTTAGGCAAGGTCTAGAGTATTATACTCTCTAGAGTCTAGACCTTGCATTTAGGTGCTCAGTGTAATCCTCTCTCGAACTGGAAAGCTTGCTGTACTGGTATCGTGCAGAATTTTTAGGATGACTTCATACCAGTCTTGCTCCGAACTTTTCGTTTTTGTTTTTCCTTGAGTGACCGTTCATTTTTCTTTTGAGTGATAATCATTTGTCCAAGACTGCTCGTTTTCGATTGTCGAATGTTTCCTCAGCGAGTCTTTCATGTTTCAAGTTAGCCTTTGTGGTAAATAGTATGCTTTAGTTATTCTGAACAGTTTCTGTACGGGGTGCATAAAAGGAGGGGAATATCAGGCAACAAGCCAAAATTCAGGAGCCACTGGTCTAGACCAACACGTGTTGGCAGTGATACTGAAAGACATAATCCTAATTGACAAGAGATTCCTTGAACAGACCTCTACTGACTTTGTGCTTATATAGTTTATTCATACTTGTCTCCAGGTATGATTTGGCTCAGCATACTGAGGCTAGAGGTCTACAAATTGGTATGTTGATCATCCATCCTCCTGTCATAAAACATAACAGATTGCAGCCCTGTAGCCTCAGTAGTTTTTAAATTTTATTTAAGGTTAAGGTTAGCCATAATCGTGCGTCCGGCAACGATAATGGACAGGTTCAAGTTTCATGGGCCGCGACTCATACAGCATTATACCGAGACCAACGAAAGGTAGATCTATTCTCGGTGGCCTTGATTATACGCTGTACAGAAAACTCGATTGCGCCGAAGAAACTTCGGCTCATATCTTTCCTTGTTAGGATTTGTGACAGTCGTACATTGTGTGTATCGCCTATAGCGACGCATGACGCCGTATGACATTTTCCATTAATCTTTTTCTAAGTTGCAACACCACCGTATCGTTAGACTTGACACCCACTTAAGACTAGTGTTCTGGTTCGAAATGTCGCCTGCCGTAATGATAAATTTCACTGACTCATGTCTTGACGACGGTTTACATTAATTACTGAAATATTTGAAGATCTGCTTGAGTAAATATTATAATGAACTAAAAGAATTTCCATGTAGGCATTAATTTCACACCACCTGTTATTCTCTCAAATTTCAAATTAGGACTAGATGAAACGTTTTACAAGCTCTTGTATTGCTTCTGTCACCCACGTATATATATATATTTATATATTTCAGGATCTCATACTGCTCGGCTGACGCCCATTATGACCATGTCTTCGCTTTCATCGCTACGAACGATAATGACACGTGTGAGTGTCATGCCTTCTTGTGTCCCAAAAGGAAAATGGTGAGTTCGTTCTGGCTGTCGTTTGCAAGTTCCGTAAACACTTATTTCTAAATCTTTGAGGTCGTATTCCTTAAGGTTCAATCGGCTGAATCTACTAACATGTAGCGCCGTCCTCGCCCCTGTTGAAGAGAAAATGTAAAATTTTGAATTCATTTGATAAGAAATGTACTGTTAATATCCTCAGGTATTTATCACTGAGGAGTAATGTGATTTACTCCAAATGTTCGTAAATATAACTGGTCCTGTACTCTACTGTGTTTTCATAGAAGTTTTAGTTGGTAATATAGTTGGTAATAGTTGGTTATAAAGTCCTTCCGAAATGAAAGGCCATTTACTGTAATGTAAGTTCTCCTTTAATTTGAAACCAAAAAAGAATCATAATCTAGCTGGTCGGACCAGTGGATGGATCAATTGTCATTTTTTATCAATATAACTGAGCACACTATTATTTTACTGTGATAGTAGCTTACTCCCTGGTATATCGTATGAAATTTGTTACTTGTGAATTGTTTCTTTTTAGGCTCAAGCTGTGACAGTATCCATAGCACAGGCATTCAACCTTGCTTATGAATATTGGAAGATGGCTGTGGAAAATAAGGAAAATGGGGAAATCTTTGCGCATGAGGAATTACCTGCGGAAGTGACGGTAATGTCAGTGTGTGTTTGCTTATATTTACTAGTAACCTAGCAAAACCCGTATGTCGTTTTTCACTTAAGCTGCATAGAAGTAAATTCTCTTAATCCTGTGGGGGTCTTGCATTTCAGAATGTTGGATGTAGTTTTGATTCTAACTCGTGTATAAATACTTATGTTAATTCGTTGCCGTTACTCAGTCCGTAAAATGAATGCAATAGTTCAAGCATACAATAGGTGAAACTAACCCTTAATGTTATATTTCATTCAGCGCAGTTTTAGTTATTTCTGTCATTGCAGGTTAATGCTACGTCACCCAGTGATCAGTCGAAGAGTAACAACTCCCAGCCTTCGAGTCAGGCCTCTTCTCCAATCCCCATTCGTCCTGACTTTGGATCCTCAGACATGAGCACCTCAGGTAAGCTGGGTGTTACTGTAGGGAATGTACGAAGAAAGGTATTACCCATACAGTAATAAATTTAAAGGAAAGTACTGTATTGCCCTGAATGCAATTAGTAGGAAGATAAACTCCTGCTTCAAACATTGAAAAAGGTTGGAGTAATAGCAGAAATATAACAATGCCTGACTCTAAAGTTAAAATGGTGACCATATTCTAATTAATTAAGTCAGTAAAATTGTAAGAGGTTTGTGTTCACCTCTCTCCATCTATCGAAGATGTTTGAAAAAATGGACGTTTTTGTGCAAGATGGGCTGCAGGCCAATGAATTTGTAAAACTACAAATTAATGTCGATCTAGACTTACGGATTTTACAAATGAAAGCTTTTAGGCATCATTGTATATTTAATAGAAATCTTGATCAGTTTAATATGGCTTTCATTTCTTTTTATTACTGCAGTTCCCTGCTGCACAATTTTCAGCTGTAAAGGATATCATTGAATAAATGACAGTAGCCACTCAGCTTGCCTGATGTTAACATAAATCTAGACTTTCTGATAAACAAAGTCTGTAGTATACACTATCTAGTTCTGGTGACTGAAACTGTAACATTACATACATACATACATATCTGTTGATGACTCGGAGTCCAAAGAGATATTATGTAGATTTGTACAAAGTGAACAGTGGCTGGGTTCAGAGAGAGCTGAATTTTTTTAATGGAGGCGCGAGATATCTTGGACATTAAAGATATCCCACAGCTAACAGCAGTTCCATTTAATTTCTAACCCAAACTAAACTGTTTTACGCATTCATTTCAGGATTTATCTGCCTATAAAAGTAACCTAGCAAAATACTGACATAATGTAGCTCATAAATAAAGACGACAAGAGATGTTTAGGGGTTACAAATTTTATTTTATATTCAACTAACAAGACACCATTCCCTTAAGTCTCAACCCACATTTTGGAATATGGCATTTTTAGACATGACCAATAATTGTTTGATGTAACTAATCCTTGGTTGTGTGTAAAAAAAATAAAATGTACCACACAAGTGTGGTGTGAATTGCATTGCACACAAGTGGTAAAAACACTAAATATATTTATAATTGCAGGTTACCAGTCCAGCACCCAGGCTCTCTTGATAGACCTTGACGATTCTTCTGAAAAGATGACTGAACAAACTAAAAATAATGAAGTTTCCACTAAAATTAATAAGCCTTGGGTAAGTAATTTGCAATTCATTGACAGTAATTGAGTTGAAGAGTATTGCATTTAACATTCCATATAAGTATAGTAAAATTGAATTGTGCACTTTGTTTTACGCAAGTAGGTGCAGTATAACCATTTAGAAATGGTCACAGTAGATTTTGCTATAACAGAAATATAGTATACAGCTCTTTTAATAAACTGTCATTATAAAACTAATGTCATTAATTACATCTTCTCGTGTTCACATGTGAATAGCAAGGATTTAATAGCTTGGAAGGCAAGTACAGAACTACCATACATGCTTTTTTCAGCATTTTTGTGTTAACTTTTTTTTGGTTGTCTGTGGCAGTTTTTTTTTGTTTTTGGTGCTTTTAACCTTAAATCAAAATATTGAAAATTTGTAACTAATAGATATGAAAACTGTTGGTCTAAATTTTTATAAGTTTTTTTTATTTTTAGGAAAATAGAGTTGTTTGTAGTCTAAGGGATGAAGGAAGTTTTCTGCTATCAAAAATAAGTAATCCAGGCTTGTTTAGTACAGTATATACTCTTGAGTACTTTTTTCATTCTTAATTGAACTCTTCATAGAAAAACAGTAAATCTTGATGCAAGTACTGTACTGTAAAGTTAAAAATACTATAGTAAAGAAATGATCATCATACAGACCTATCAAATACCACACATGATGATGATGCAAATACTATTCACAAAAGCTACACAGATGACAAAAGGAACCATACAAGATAGTGATCCTAATGTTTCAGGCAGCTATCACAAAGGCTATGGTAGAGAAATAAGACCTTTCACCTCCCTTCTCTTGACCCTGCCAGACGGCATTGCTTTAGGGCTTGTATCAGACATGCACTCCTAAGCAACACCCACTTCTGGTCAAGTAATCCAGAAAGTTTTAAATGTTTTTCTATACCCACTGTATACCTTGGGGAGCCTCCTGGCAGGCCTGGTATTGAGAGATTGTTTTATGTATGTTTTGGGGAAAAAAAGGGAAAGAAAAAATTTGGGGAAAAATGTCAAAGAATCAAAGATATGAATATTAAGGCTGTAAAATGATCCAGCCTTCGAAATCTGAGACTCCAGTATCATACAGTATTATTGTGAAAGAGATGCTCTTTAGCTTGTGGGATCTGAATATTACCCCGCTGATAGATGAGATGTGCTTGCCTTCTGTACTGTGCCTTAAGATGAGGAGGATCACTCAACTGTATTTGGCTTGATCTAGGTTCATAACATTTCAGATTTTTATTTGGATTAGTATCATTTGTTATGGTTGCAGTTTTGCTAAATAAATTCTGCTAATGAAAACTTAATATACTCAAAAAAATTTTCAGACTTTGTAGGCTTTGATCTCAGTTAAGGACAAAGTAGGAGAGTTAGTATTTATAGTAGGGAATTAAATGGAACTTAGGGTAGCCACACCCCATATGGTGATAGCATTGTAAGTGTGCTGAGAATGACATCCTTTCAGTCCTAGCATGTGCAAGTCGTTTTGCTTTTCAACTTCATTCATTCTCGTTTGGTCTCCTCCCGAATCGTTGTCAAAGTATTACGATTTAACCTTACCCCAGTTTTCACCTCTGAAGAGTAAATCCATAGAAGATCTAGAAGTTACGTTTGTTTTACCTTATTTTTATTAATAATAGTATGGCCATTGCTAATTTCAAAACACCGTGTAGTTACCACACTAATACTACTTGTAGCTGGCAGTACCTTACTTAAACTTTTAAGTAATTTTTATTTTGGCCCTATTTTTTATATCCACACAATTGAATCGGAGTAGGTATTGCTAGTGTAATAAGTAGCCATTGTGTGAAGTGGGTGTGCATGCTAAATATTAGCTTCAACTGTCTCATCAATGATAGCTAACCATACACCAGAACCCCAGTATCTTTCACAGGAAAGAAATTAGATAATGGTAATCAAATATGCCAACTTCATGCAAAAAAATATATCGGGTATAACCATGAAGTTCTTCACATTGTTACTAGTTAATATCTAAACATGAAGGAGTTCTTCATATTGTTACTGGTTAATAAAGTAATTTTAAAGATAACATGCAAGAATGCCAATAAAATTTTGTTGGCCCAGTGTATTTAAAAAAAAAAATTCAAGACTTGTACAGGTGAGAGGTAATGTGATTTTATTGTATATTTTGTTTTTGAGGCAATCATAGTATTTAGTAGGTAAAAATATTTTATTTAAAGTGCTCAAACTAGCACATTCCTGGGATTTGGTGGTTTTTAACTTTTATTAGTTTATTGAACTTTGCAACTGGCAGTGCTGATTTTTTAGTGTAGCTGCTCTTATATTTCATAGCCCAATATTGCATTGAGATTTAGAAAGATACCCACTAACCATTAATTTATGGATTTCTAACAGGATGCCTTTGATGACTTCAGTGATGTTAGTGATGAATTTTCAAGGTATGTTACTTACAACGTTACAATTCCAACAAAAAATATTTTTTCCAAAGATGTGAACATTACATATTTTTTATACTTAATTTTTAGTCATTGAAGAGAATGTGATTATCATAAGTTTTAAGCAAAAGTATCTCAGCGTTTTACAAAGCAACAGAATAGTTTCCATGTTTAGGTTTATCACTTGATCTGTTGTGAAATTGTTTTGGTAATGAAACTACAGTATATGGTAGCCAAAATTCTTTTCTCTTGGTCTTGGAACTTTTTCTCGTTCAGGGGAGTTTTATGGGAATAGTCTTTTAATTGAAAAGTTGCACTTGAAGGTAATCAGTAACTTACGTAAAAATACATAATTGGAATATTGTTAACTCTGTCTCATGACTAAAACCAATAAGGTCAAGTTTTGACATTTGTAAACTTTTCTGTACCAGATTGGCTTTAAGGGCCGTAGAGGAACCACAGCATTTGCCTGGGACATCTCCATCGGAATGGGCCGCCCCAGGTCCTGTAGCATTCCTGGCTCCCCTTCCAGCTTCTCAGACAGAGAATACCTCTTGGCCATCAGTTAGCTCACCATCTTCAACTTCCCCTACTGCCAGCTCTCCAACCAGTCCTTGGCAGGTTGGTCATTCTCCTCCAGATTTTCAGGATGACTTTTCAAGATCTCCAAATATGGCCTTCCTGCACTCATGCCAGTCTCCATCTAACACATTTGATGGATTCAACAGTATTTCAAATCAAGCAACTGCTTGTGGGTTTCCTGAAAACAAACCAATGCAGAATCCATTCATCAGTCACAATAATGCAGTTATATCTGTACCCTTGAACTCTACTCCATCAAATCCATTTTGTAACATGAACACCACCATTCCTGTTAATGGTTGTGGTTCTTGGCAGCCCATATGGGGTGGAAGATTGTTTGACTCCAAGAACAAGTTGATATGCTCTTGAGCACCCACTTGGGATAAGGTTACATCAGGTGTGCATCTTTCACTGAAAAGACAAATTCTATTTGTTGTAGATTCGACTTTGAAGTCATTCAGTAGTACAGCTGCAGTACAACTTCTGAATTGTTCAGGCACTGAAGCTGTAATACTGTTAATATCCTGCGTAATTTGTAGATGAGAAGAGTATAAATTAGTGATATTTAAACAAAGTAGTTGGTAATACAGTAATATATGTAGGAAATTACACCCAAAGTACAAGAAATTTATACCTGCTTGTATCAAGTAGGTTATTTACTGCATTTTGTTGCTTGATGCAAAGTATGTGCAGTTAGTTATGAAGTGGCAGGCTAGGCTAGCTGAACAGAAAACCAGACTCATAAGGATGAATGATTGAACATGTTATGAAGTAGGCACTGCAGGTTTTGTAAGTTTTTATCACCCTTTTTAGTACTTTTATAATTGCCAGTGCATTAATTTGCAGAGTGAGTGCACTAAGAGACTGGATATAATTAAACAATTTCAAAATCAACACAAGTTCCCCAATAAGGTTGGTGCTGAGAGCTGGGTAGTTTTTATAAAATTCAGTTGTCTTGTAGGATCCAATTACTTTATGCTGTAACAAAATTTTATCCTACTAACACTTTTAAATGGTTTCATGCTATTTTGTGCAAGAAACAACCATAGAATTTGTAATGTGAAACTGAAGTTTCATTTTTTGAATTTTTTAAGACTAACGTTAAGGGATAGCGATCCAAAAGACAGCATGAAAAATTTTGATATTTAAAATATTCTTGAATCTCACAAATTTAGCTGTTTTGGTACAAAATACTTTTAACTTCAGGCTGCAGGTAACACACACCCTTATTCATTGTGCTCGCTGGATGATGTACATTATGTAGTCAATAACTTGCAGATTTCTGTAGGTAAAATTTGGCACACATGGTATACAATTCAGTAAAGTACATTAACTGAATTTTGTGATCTTATTTGGAAGTAAATATCCTGGTAATGTTGTAGAGAATCTTTACTGTGTTATGGAAACATCATTGTTAGTCGTGTAAAGCATTTTTCTTGTCTATTTTAACTCATATAAAGGTTAATTTTTAACATAGGTTTACATATCCCTTCTTATGGAAGTTAGTTTTGCAATTGACTTTCTTCTCTACCACTACTGTGATAAATAGAGATGTATTTCCCGTGTAAAGTTTTCTATATTTGCTATTAGGCATATTCTGAGGTTGAAGATTTGCTGCAATCTATTTGAAGTTATTTGATGTAGCATTGTTTTTTCAGGTGTTAAAGGAAGTGTTAGTTGTACATTAGTAGTAAAAAATACAATTCAAGTGTACTTTGGAAAAAAAAAAATTTGATCATTTTGTACATATTGTAAATAGTCATTTTTCATACATGTACTTCTCATCCATTGTCTTTGATATACTGTAATTGTGCAATAATTGGGCAGTGTTGCAGCGCTGTGTAGTTCTTTACTTAGGAAATTCAGTACAGTACTTTAAAAAAAAAAGTTTTGACATTGTTTTACCATTTCTAGTACAAGGGCATGAATGAATTGCCATCCAAGTTTTATTTAGGAGGAGGGAGTATTATTGTTGTTTGTCAAAATTAAGGAGCACCTGTCCAACTCTGAATTTTTAGTCTGGTCTAGTGCCACTTGGTGATGCACATTGCTGAACAAAAAATTCCAGTTCTGTGGTACAGTTCGTAAGTAGTTTCTGCAACTTTTCGTTAAAAGTTTAGCTGGAACATACAGTTTGATTGAAGCCATAATTTTGAAAGATGATAGCTGCTGTTGACAGACAGACTTGAGACCAGACTGCTGGTTACTGGAAATAGCTTAAAAATTCCGAGTGTTAAGGTCAGGCATCTAGTATTATGGTGATGGTAGGGGCATATATTTTCTTGTTTCTATTTTGTTGGGAAGTACCAAGAAGTTAAAATATTGTATTTAATTCTTGTATGGAATAAATTTGTTAAGAAAGAGTTTTGTTTTAACATTCCATAGCTATGTTTTTCTACTTGCAAATGGTCTTATGGATACTGCAAGAGTTGCAAACTATGTACGCAGTGGCGTTCCTGAGAGGGGGATGCCTGTTTGAAATCGCCCCCCGGGCCCCAGTGTGAGGGGGGGGAGGCAAAACGCGAAATTTAACCATTGCTGCTATGACGGGACAAGCTAAATCCAGTGGCACCAAAATGGTCGAGGGCCCCATTTATATTTGGACCCGAAAGTTTGGGGCCCACTAAAAGGGCCCAATTTCCAATTTTGTGAACAAAAAAGTAACAAAAATGTTATGATAAAGAAATATGGCTCTCCAGTGGCCACCTCCCAATCGTAGAGCCCATTATAGACTACCTCATACGGATCGGAGGAGGGTGGGTAACGCTGATTGGGGTAATTACAAAGCCCATCTAAGGCAATTGATTACTGCTTATAGGGGTCCTAATTATCCTCTGAGGGCCCCCTTAATGGCCTCATTTGCCCAGATAATACACATTCAAATGATTAAATGAATCTGGCCGCCACATCATATCGCCATCAGAGTACATTACTGTTATCCTCGTTTTTATCATTTCTCATTGTTTAACTGGATTACGTGGATCTTCAGTTATTCAATGTACACCTAGTTTTAAGAAATAAAAATTCTGGAATTTTCATTTACAAGTGTCTTTAAAATGATCCTACAATTGCTTATATTCTAAAATTTTCCCGGGGGGGATTGCTTACAGCGCCCCCGGCCCCGAATCCCCCACCAGCTTTGGCTCGCTTCGCTCGCCTCCCACCACATACGAGGGGCAATAATTGGAACGGTGCCCCCGGGGGCCCAAAAGTCTACGAACGGCCCTGCCTCTGTCTGCAGTGGATGAAATTATATTGGCAACCGGTTGAGAAGAAACTGTTGCTGGCATCGCCAACTCTACTACGCGGTTTTGGTTTTCGCGATCGTTGACCTGCCCCACATAAAAAGCCTCATTAGTGTTAATGTTTCCACATACGCGCACACATTGGTGAGTTTACCATAATCACGGAGAAGCCACATAAGTCTAAGAAAACTATACCCAAACCTAAACTACTTGTTTACCTTTGGGTTGATGCTTTAAATAAGAACTGGATAATTAAACTGAGTATATGCAACTCTCAGTACCGTAAATAATGAACATACATAAAAATTAAACCTAGTGTTTACCGGCCTTACCAATGTTCGTAAGATTCGTTGCTGGACTAAAAGTTACGTCAATATTCGTCCGTTATCTTTAACTTTTTTTTTATACATCTAGTCAGTCAAATGTGTGTCATTTTTCCATTACTATATTTCTAATTACTACAATACTTTGGAAAGCCACTGTATTTAGCAAGACCCTTTTCATAATAATGTTTTATAAGCGAATTCATTCTACTTTTGAGCTGGTGGCATGAAGGATGATCAGTCTTGAGAGTTTTGTAGTAGCGAGTAAATACGACACAGACAACGCACACTGTTTTAGACAATTGTCAAGTTATCCTCTTCATTAGCGTGAACCAAAGGTTTGTTCTGTAAAGTTTAATTTCATATATTTATCGAAAGGCGTTAGAGACAGTTTTTTAAAAGCAATGAATTTCCTGTATTTCGGCGTGAAAGAACCGTGTTCCTGGAGTAACCAAACGATTTAGTATCCCAAAGTTGAGAAATCTAGTACCACTTGCATCTGTTATGATTGGTGTTTTGACATCTGTCTCATCGAATTCGGGTCGTTTGGCCGTAAGTCATTTAGGCCGTAAGCACGTTTACGTGCAAAATGGGCGCCGTGTTTAGTACCAGCCCCTTGGGGATGTACGTAAAACATGAAATAATAATGGTAAATACCATGACGTCTTACATTGTTTTGGATGTTACGGCCGAAACGACCAGGACCGGTCTCATGTTTTAATTGGTGCTTTTGCATGTGTCAGTAAAATTTTACATTGTTTATTGTGGCTCATGGTGAGTGTAATAGTATTTGTACGTAAAGCATTTTTATTGTAGACACCCCGTCATTAGGCCTATTGTAAAATATCAGTGACATGCTTTGCAAGGCTACGACAGGTCTCACTGCTTGAAAAGTTGATTCCTTCCATCTTTCGATCTTGAAAGCATAGAACGAAGTTTATTTTCCCAATTCCACTTCGACCTGAGGTCATCTATCCCTGAAACTGTGTAATTGTGTTCAATTTCCTTTTTTCTTTTCCTTATAGGTCCAGAACCCAATGCTTTAAGGAAATGTATTGTAGTACAGTACTATCAAGTTTCTATGGCATGGTAATCTTAGGCCTATTAGTGTCTAACATGAGATTTTTTATCTAATGATCTTTTAAAATTTCTCTTACGACGACTCCTATAGCTTTAAAAGTACTTTTTTTACAACCAAGAGCCAATTTAATGATAAAAAATTTGACAAGGGTATTCCGACTCATTCAGAATAAGTATACCATTTCAAATCGTTAGTGTTATCGTATAGCCTAAACGATCTGAAACGTACTGACCCTAATCGTAGCCTAAGTCTTATACTACGACACCCAGGTTACTTCGCTCTTATACTAATTCAAGTTGTGATTATATCAATACATTGCGTTGTGTATATTAACTAAACTAACAATAGGAACTTACTATTGGCGCATTCAGTGTTCCCTTACTATTGGCGCATTCAGTGTACAGTAGTGGGGCAGATAGAGTAATTTTTTAGAAGAAGCATGCAAATGATACAAGCATCAAATTTGGCACAATTGTTCAACAAGGGATACTAATCAAATCTGCCCGATTGGCCAATTGAAAATCCAAAATGGCAGCCATTTTTCAAGATGGCCGCCAAAATAACCACCCAAAGTTGATGTTTTGCTTAGAAATATTTGTAGTTGTCCGAATTGCATGATCTGTGTGGATTCCTATGTTTTTAAGCCTGCTGATGTATATTTTCTAGTTTATAACATGGTTAAGGCACTGTATTAAAGGAGTGATTGTCAGGCACTACCAAGGCACATTGGTGACATCACTGCTGTGAAGTTCAGCATGGGGTTCAGTGTCAGCTAAGTAGGAAATTTATGTTGGCATCACACTGGAACAACCTACTAGTATCCCAAATGCTGCCTAATCAACCCCAAATCAGTTAGGCAGCCATACCTGAATGGACAGGACGTGCCAGCGCGGGAGAGCCTAATCAAGGATAACAGGGTTTTAGTTATCTGTATGGTGTGCAGATTGCACGGGACTTATGACACTGGATGAACGATCGGACTAGGTGTATGGCACAGTGCAAGAACCTAGTTGTATCCTATACAGGAAAGTGCCTATTGCAGGTGTTGCCTATGTCAGGAGGTTAAGAAAGAAGATCTAAAATCTCCCCAGGCCACTCCTGCCAGATGAGGGGATGATGGATATACGAACCTGGCAAAGAATATTCCTCTGTTTCACTCACTCAATGCGCTACCAATCAAGCTAGACCTTGCAAGACTTGACGAAGGTTCTGGGATAAAGGAAACGTTGAGAAAAAATAAGGCACAATATCATGAGAGTTGTCGGCTTCTGTTCAACAACACAAAGTTACACCAAGCTGAAAAAAGAGCAAGTCATGTAGATACTAGTGATGAGGGCAGTAGAAGTAAGATTCCATAAAAGCTCCAAGAAACTAAAACAAAAGAATGCTTCTTCTGTGAAACTGAAGGAGGGGAGCTTAGAGAAGCAATGACAATGCAAGTGAATAGGAGAATAAATGAATGTGCCAAAACACTCAGTGATACAAAACTTCTCGCCGAACTAAGTGCAAGAGATGTCGTAGCCCAAGAAGTGAAATATCACCCTGGCTGTTTGGTGGCATTGTATAACTGAGAATGGGCATACCTAAATGTGTGGGAGCAAGAAAAAGCACAGGGACACTGGAAGGATGCATATCCAATTGCTTTCTCTGAACTAGTCACCTACATCTGCAAGATGAAAAATGCCAGTGAGAGGCCACCGATTTTCAAGCTTGCTGATTTGACCAAGCTTTACAAGCAGAGGCTGGAACAGCTTGGTGTTGAGTTGCCTGATGTTCATCCTACGCGATTCAAGGATCAGCTGCTTTTGCACATTCCACAGCTGCAAGCTAATCGCCAAGGACAAGAAGTTCTGTTGGCTGTTGAAACTGATGTAGGTTCAATCCTATCAGAAGCATCCCATTATGGTGAAGCGATCCATCTAGCAAAAGCTGCTGGGATAATAAGACATGACATGCTATGTCAGAAGTTGAATTTCAGCAGCTATTTTCATGACAAAGACTTAGAAACAAATAATTGAAATGCTCCATGAGAATGGGCTCAGCCTATCATATGACCGAGTCCTAGAAATCTCAGCACAGTTAGGAGAAGCAGTTGTTGCACAGTATGTGGAAGATGGAGTAATCTGTCCCCCAGTCTTGAGAAAGAATTTGTTCACATCTAGAGTAATTGACAACATAGATCATAATCCGACTGCGACCACAGCTAAAACATCTTTACACGGTACAAGTGTGTCCATTTTCCAGCATCCAAACACAGGAAATCCTGGTGATGAACGTGAGCCACTCAAACTAGATGTAAAAGAGTCAAAAATGAATGTTAAAAAAGTTCCAGAGCTTCCAGAAGCATACACCAATATTCAACCAGCATACATCACCAAAAACCCCAATCCCCCTCCAGTTACAAGACAATCCTTACCAGCACCAGAGTCAATCAGGTCACATTTGAAAGAAGAATATTCTTGGTTGGAGGAAGTCTTCCTCACTGAGAATGTGGCTGATGTGAAGCAGAAATGACAAGCACAGTCATTGTCACAAAAGGAGAGGATGCCATTAGCAACACAGTGAAGTCTCTGGATGATGTGTCCACATGTTGTCACGAAGAAGCTGACAGTTGAATATTTTTTCATGCTAGGGATGCAATGACTGACAGGAGCAAGTCTATAATCATCAGAGCTAATGACACAGATGTGCTAGTCATAGCAATATCTGTACTTCCATCCTTCCAGAAACTAGGTCTTCAGGAAATGTGGATTGCCTTTGGCCAAGGAGCCCATATGCGATGGATTCCAGTTCATGAGGTAGTTTCTGCTTTCACGCATTCACTGGATGTGACATTGTGTCTGCCTTCCATGGGAAAGCGAAGAAATCTGCATGGCAGACTTGGAATGTATTTGATGATATTACTGAAACATTCATCAATCTCAGCCAGCGTCCAACACTGATTCGTGATCTTGACATGCAGAGGCTGGAAAGATTCGTTGTCCTCATGTACAACAGATCAAGCGCAGCCACTGGTGTGGACGAAGCAAGACTAGATCTGTTTGCCGCAAGCAGAGGCCATACAACTCTATTCCACCAACACAGGCAGCCCTCAGAGAACATGCAAAGCGTGCAGCCTACCAGGCTGGGATCATCTGGGGCCAGGCAACCCACTGTAATCCACACATGAGCAGTCCAGCTGAATGGGGGTGGACACAGAAAGGAGAAGCATGGCAGATACATTGGACAACACTATCACCGATTGCAGCAAGCTGTCAAGAATTGACAAAGTGCTCCTGTAAGAAAGTTTGCAAAGGAAGATGCAAGTGCTCTCAGGCAGAGCTTCCCTGCACATCACTCTGCAGCTGTATATGTGAACAGTAGCAGATCGAGAAACAGCAGCACGGTATGCATAACTTTGAAAATGTACTAGCCGGGACAAAACTTATGTCAAGAAAGACCAACATCTTGGTGGTCATCTTGAGAAATATGTCTCAGGGTGCTTTTTAAACAGGAAAATATAGTTCAGCAGGCTTCAAAACATAGGAATCTACACTTAGATCATGCAAATCAGACAACTACAAATATTTCTAAGCAAAACATCTACTTTGGGTGGTTATTTTGGCAGCCATCTTGAAAATGGCCTCCATCTTGGATTTTCAACTGGGCAATCGGGCAGATTTGATTAGTATACCTTGGAAGACACTTGTGCCAGATTTGATGCTTGTATCATCATTTGCACGATTTTTCTGTTATCTGCCCCACTAGTGTTCCTAGCTTGAAATACAATGGTTAGATTGGCGTGAACACAATCTCTATTTCACAACCCTTATCCAAAGCACACCACAAGGAATTATCCTTATATTTAGATAGCATCATCCAAAGCACACCGCAAGGAATTATCCTTACATTTAGATATGCATATCTTCCAAAGGAAGTTTCCCTTAGTGTACTTTAAGATGAATAGGAATACTTAAATGGATTTGTAGACACCGACAATTATGGCTGCATTCTTGAGTCCCCACTAGCTCGAACCACTCTGTATCTAAGTTATGAAGAGACTGACCTCACGGCCGTCTCTGACCAACACCAAACCTTCGACTTATCACTGGACAAACAACCAATAAGGGTAGTTAAGCACTATTACACGTATACTTACAATTGAAACAGCTAAAACAGCGCCTTTCAATACTAAATACAAACACAACAAAAACATAATATCTTTCTTCTACATAATATGCATTTCCACTTTACATAATTTTGAAGAGAATATATAAAACTATACTACAACTTGCGGAAAAGTACAATCTCGCTTGTCAAAGTTTTGAAATACTCCCCACAAGAAAAACTTATGCCAACATTATTTACAATAGTTCTGTTGTTATCAATGCCTTTCTGGCTTCTGCAGCTGTTTGAGCAGTCCTCCTGCTCGGGTGGATGCTTGACTGAATGTCATCTGTCGCAGGATTAGTTTCCCTTATCTCCTGCCACAGCTCTAAGGGGTGTAACTTAATTACAGGTCTCATAAGCTGGCTATGTGCCCTTCTTAGAGTAGCCACTTTTGGGACCTTGTCTCTCCCCATGTGTAACTCAATCACTTGGCCCAACTTCCACTTGCTCCTTGGCCCCTCGCCATGAATGAGGACAACTTCCCCTATCCTGGGCCAAGTGTCCTACTCAATGGGGTCTGTTTTAACGTTGTTAAATACTCCCTCTCCCATCTTTTCACAAGTCATCACACAACTTGGATACAGAGAGGAATCTTTTCTCAATGAACTCTCTCCGTCTATAGGTAGGGTCACTGGAGATCTCTTCCCAATTTACTACTTCTCTTGAGAAGGATCAAAGGATCAAATGGTTAGGGGTTAAAATTTCCAGCTGATTCAAGCCCCTGGGCATGTAACTTAATGGTCTGTCATGGATAATTCCTTCCAGCTCCACCAGCACTGAGCAAGGCTTGGCCTACGATCTTTTTTTAGGCATGACTTCAGAAGTCCTATCAGCCTTTCCCACATAGCACCAAACCATGGTGCTCTCGCTGGAATGAACTTCCAGTTACACTTTATATCTAACAGATGTTCTTTTACCCTGGGATTCTCCAACATGATCTTAAGGTATTCTGATGCCGCAACAAACGTGGCGGTGTTGTCACTCAACATGAGTGTTGGGAAACCTCTTCTGCTACAGAACTTTCTAAAACTCATGAGGAACTTGTCACAGGACTGGTTATCAACTAGCTCCACATGTATGCCTCTGGTTATCCGACACGTAAATTAGGATAATATAAGCCTTCTCAGGGCTTTGTTTTTTCCCTTAACCCATAATGTGCCAGCGTAGTCCACACCTGTGGTATTAAAAGGTTGCTTACATTGCACACTGAACTCAGGTAATGGAGGAAGTATATTGGGCTTATATGGCCTCCCTTGCATTCTACAAATAACACAATGGTGTATTATACTCTTAGTCAGTTGCCTTATCTGTGGGATCCAGAACTCCTGTCTGACACTCACCAGTGGCATTTATACCCATATGAGCATTAGCATCATGATGTTCTTTATTAATTCCCTGAGTAACACAGCAACTCTTAGTATGGGAACTTAACAGGTAAAGATTAAACTGGTGTACGAGAGCTAGTTTTGGTTTTCTTACCCCATTCATCAAACTCTCGTATTCCTCTTGGAAATATTCCCTCTGTATGATGGCAATGGTCTTATTCTTTGCCTCTTGGAGTTCTTCCAAGGTCAGTTCACCATGCCTCTTCATACTGGTTGAACTCCTACAATTATTCAAAAATCGTAGGATTCATGCTGTGGTCCTACAGACCTTTTTAACCTTGGTGAATCTCCCAATTCAGCAAGTGAGTATTACCATTCAGGTTGTCCCCTACAGTATTGACCAACATGTTCTCTTCCCTACCCTGCGTAAGTGATCCACCAACCCATGACCTATCTATTGGCCAAGAGGAATTTTTTAACCGATGGGGTCCTTCCCACCAGAAAGAACTATCTGAGATCATTTCTGTCCATTTCCCACTTGTCAGCCAGTCACTGGGATTATCATCTGCAGGCACATAAGACAAGACTGCCTCTGGAACTAAAGAGTTTATTTCCTGTATTCTATTTTTCACAAACACAGGGAGAACACTTTTTGATACTAGCCAACTTAGGGCAACTTTACTGTCCAACCAAACGAACAGTTCTGCAAACTCATCCTTCTCAAAGGATTCTTTAATAAATTTGGCCATTCTTACTGCTGGCAACAATGCCATCAATTCAAGTTTCAGAACAGTTAATTCTTTAATGGGTGCTACTCTTGCCTTTGCCATCGTTAAATGAGAGTTTGTTCTTTACTCTGGAAGCTACACAACCATATGCTAACTCAATGGCATTGCAGAATATGTGTAAGGAGTCCCCCTTTCCTTGGCTAGTATTCCTGTGAAAGAAAATATCAAGACATTTTTCTAAGTCTTCGGATAACTCAACCCATTGGTTCTGTAATGGGTCTGAGAGTTGTTCATCCCAATCCAGTTGTTGCTTCCACAAATTCTGCAGGTATACCCTTGCCCTAATAGTAACAGGTAGAAGCACTCCTAATGGATCGTACATCCGTGCAACAGTTCCCAACACTTCTCTCTTAGTCTGACTGGACTTATTTATCTTTGTCTGTTGTAATGTCAAGGTATCTTTTTCTTTGTCCCAGTTCAGACCTGAAACCTTATGAGTTGTTTGTTCTCTGGCACTAAATCCCATATGCTTTAGCAATAGTTTGCAACGAGTCATTATTACTTGTCCATTCTTTCAGATATAAATGTGCCTGTGCAAATATCTTATTTGCTTCAAAGAAAAAATTCACCAGTTCACTATCATCATTGCTAGCGAACAGCAAATTATCTACATATACCTTTTTTTTTATCCTTTCTACATCACCTTCTACCATAGACAGGTGTTTCTTAATTGTTGCTTTCAGCAGAAAGGGAGAACATGTAGCTCCAAATAAAACAACTCCAAGCCTATACACTAACATTTTAGCGTTAGGGTCTGTTGGATCTTCCAACCTTAAAAACCCAGTATAGTCTCTATCCTCCTCCCTCAGTTGCTTCGTTAAAAATGCCTTCTCTGTGTCACTAATACAAGCAAACGATTTTGTTTTAAACTGCAGCAGAACTTAGAGCAGGTCAGCTGTTATATGTGGTCCCATCCAGAAACAGTTGTTCAAGCTTAATCCACTCTTCCCCCCTGTCTGACTGAACAGTCAAATACTATCCTAATAGGGGTTGTTGCACTGTCCTTTTTAACACCATGATGTGCCAAGAAATGACAGTCTTCTGTTTTATATTATTCCACTCTCTCTACGAATCTTCTATCCTCCTGATCCTTCAGGATTTTCTGGTAGTGTTCTAGATACTGAGTGTCCTTCTGAAACTTGACACACTGTTGTTTTAATCTGTTCAAAACCAACCCAAAGTTGGAAGTTAATCTCTTTTTATTGGCTTTCCAAGGCAATGCCACAACATACTGTTTGTCAATTTCAGAATATGTTATAGTACTCTCAAAGTTCTCTAATTCCTTCTGTTCCGTTGTTCCGTTATTTCATTGCAGTCAGTACCTAAATGATCCAAAATCCATAAACTTTCAAGATCTTCCCTTGGATCCTTTAATTGAGTAGCCCCTTCAGTTTTAAAATGGAGACATGAGTCTCCTTGGTGGGAGGAGAACTACATGTTCCGGTTACCATGTAACCAAATATGGTTGGTAGCAATAATAAATATTCAAATTTCCTAAACCCTGGGTGTAAAATGTTGTATACATTGTCAACCCCTATTAACAATTCAATAGGCGATTGTTTCTCCACGAGTAGATCAAAATCTTTATCAGCCAGGCTGATTTTCGTTTTACCTAACGACCTTAAGTTCTTAACGCTGAATTTCTTTGTATATTCTGGTAGTTCGTCGACCACTATACAATCCATATTTATTAATCTACCCCGATGAGGAACAGCAATGTTCACCATTTCATATTCTTTACTGGTGTAGAAATTAGGTAACCTCTCAATGACATGTTTTCAACCCCCTTGCTTTTATAGTGGAGACCCTCAAGAGCAGACTTCTTTATAAATGATCTTTCGGCACAGGTATCTAACAATCCTCTCTTTCTCTCTCACAATGTGACCTCTTTACCCTTTAGGGTTATTGTGGCTGTAGGCAAGATCGACTTCCTAGTCGTCTTATTTCCCTGTATGGTGTTCGTCAAAGAGAGTGTTCCAACTTGTACCCCACCTACCTTGGATTTATTTGGCTGGTTTCTATTGCATATAGCACTATGATGTCTAACAGTGCAACCGTTATTACAACCTTGCCTGTCACAGTCGGAACTGAACTGTTTACTTTATGCACATATGAAACACAAACCCAGAGTTCTGAGTTGTTCTATCTTTCCTCCTTTAGTTGCATAGGATTTGGGTGTCCATACGTGGTTGCTTCTGCAAAGTGCACATCCTTTAACCTGGTTTACCTTGGCTTTGTACGTACTTTCTATAGGCCTTACCGATGTTGTTTTTGGTCTCACAGATTGCCGTTGTTCTACTGCAAAAGCAGATACCGTTGTCAGTGTATTAGCTTTTGCTGTTTCGGCCTGTGGAAAGGCCCTCAAATTGTGTATCTCTTCTTCAAGGTATTTTTTAAAAGTGTCAAATTTCAACCAATCTTCTCCACACCTTCGTTTTATTATTTCACTCACACTACTTGGTGGTATAGAGCAAGATGGTATATAATTCACTCAATTCCAGTCTTTCACTCTCCAGTGATCTTATGCAGCTTCGAATTGTGCTCTAAACCCTTGTAGTGATTCTGCATCTGCCTTGGGAGTCTCGGTTTGGAAGAGTTTTCTAACTAAACACAACTTGATTTCGTCTTTTCTGCCATAGGTCTCTTTCAGCAAGTTCACTGCTTGCAAATATTCATCACCTTCTAATTTAAAACCAGATATCAGTTCCAGACCCTCACCTTCCAATAGGCCCTTTGAATAAGAAAACTTACATATATTCTCAAAATCTCAAAATCAGTATGTTGGTGTACTGATACTTAATAAAGTTCCCAAAATGAATTCCATTCTGTTATATCCATCGAAATGTTTGAGGTCTAGTATGGGTAACTTGACAGTAGCTTTAACAGGCAATATCGGCACACTAGGTTCACCTCTTACAGCTAGAAGACTCGTGATTGGAGGAATTTAGTCTATGAATTTGTGCCTACCTTTAGGTTATATTCTGCTTGATTCATAATTTGGTCAGGTTGTCCTACAGGATCTGTTAGATCCAATATTTCATTATCCAATTCCTGGATTTTCTGCAAATATTCCTTCAAGGAATCTCTCAATGAAGAAATACTATTGATATCACCTGCATCAACAGTGGTTTTGTAAGGAAGGTATTGAGTGACATACTGGCTGGGTATTGTCTATTTTATTGATGGTTCCTTACTGAATGAATGTACAAAATCTTCGAAGTTGTTATTGGCTGGTGCGATCCGCAACGTAGTTTCTACGCACTGACAAGACAAAACAGAGATTATGTTTTGGACATCTGTGCTTGTCAACAGACAAACAGATGGTGATTGTTAGAGATATAATAAATGTACAATGATAAAACATATATCAATGGAAAGGCCAGGAAATTCCACACATGAACATTTGCATGAGATTCGAGACAGATTAATGAATATGATGCAGTAGCATAATATATGTGAAATGGCGAGATGTATAGAGTCTTCACAAACAGAAACATACATACAGTTTGATACAGAAGATTCGGTAGAACATTATGAGTACATGATCGGAATGCTTGCATGGCAATGCAAGTAGTGGTGATTGTACATGAATCGAGACAACAGTGGTTAGAGAGAAACAGACAGGAATATTGTATGGCAGAAGTTGTGTTCCTTCGAGCAATCGCCGCTGACGCACGGGAGGGAGAGAGAGAGCAGGATGCTTTGTTGTCTTGTTTCGTCCAATGGCTGACTCACGCACGTGTGCCTGTAGGACCGCCATGTGGTCCCTTACAATACTACCCCCAAAAGCAAGGCCCTGATAGCGGAAATAGTCTTGCTTACAATTCAAATGGGCATGAGGGCTTGGGCAGACAGCAGGCTAAAGGGCGACGCTGGCCAGCAGGAACCCGAGGAGGTTGGCAGCGGGTTGAAGGATGACGTCGGCTGATCCTTCGGTAGCCAGCTCGAGGGGGACGGCAGCAGGCTGAAGGATGACGTCGGCTGGTCCTTCGTTGGTCAGGTCGTCTGGTACGAGTTCGGGTGCGGCAGCAGACTGCGACATCCAGGGTTCCTGTGGTGGGGTGGGTCGTCTCGGAGGGTCAGACATCTACTGAAGGCTCGGGAATGACAGAAGGCTGAGTCGAGGAGACAGCGATGGGTTTGTTGGCGTGGGTCGTCTCGTGGGTCGGACATCTACCATCAGCTCTTTCGGGTCACTCCGGGGTCACCAGTGTAAGGAAGGTATTGAGTGACATACTGGCTGGGTATTGTCTAGTTTATTGGTGGTTCCTTACTGAATCCATGTACAGAATCTTCCAAGTTGTTATTGGCTGGTGCGAGCCGCAATGTAGTTTCTACACACAGACAAGACAGAACAGGGGATATGTTTCGGACATCTGTGCTTGTCGACAAACAGATGGTGATTGTGAGAGACATAATAATGTACAATGATAAAACATATATCAATGGAAAGGCCAGGAAATTCCACACATGAACATTTGCATGAGATTCGAGACAGATTAATGAATACGATGCAATAGCATAATATATGTGAAATGGCGAGACATTTGGTGTCTTCACAAACAGAAACATACATACAGTTTGATACAGAAGATTCGGTGGAACATTGAGTACATGATCAGAATGCTTGCATGGCAATGCAAAATGGTGATTGTAAATGAATCGAGACAGCAGTGGTTAGAGAGAAATAGACAGGAATATTGTATGGTAGAAGTTGTGTTCCTTCGCGCTGGCGTTTGACGGGAGGAGAGAGAGAGCAGGATGCTTTGTTGTCTTGCTGCAATGCTGACTCACGGGAGGAGAGAGAGAGTCCGGGATGCTCTGTCGTCTTGTTTAGTCTGATGGCTGACTCACACGGGTTGAAGGACATCGGCTGTAGCCAGCTCGAGGGGCGGCCCAGGCTGAAGGATAACGTCGGCTGGTCCGACATGCGGTCCCTTACAGGGTTCAACTTTTTTGACCAGTTAGTTACCACAGACTTAAAACACTCCCTGTCTCCTCTTCAATTGGTTCTAGGTCAGACATCTTAGCCTATAATTACCAACACCAAATAGAACAAGTTCTCAATTACTTAAACGACAAACAGGTGGTGATTGTGACATAATAATGTACAATGATAAAACAAACTGCCAGCTCCAAAATTCGAGACATATATATACTACATTAGAAACATACAAAGTTTATAATATTTACAGGTTGCAATGCAAGTAATGGTGATTGTAAATGAATCGAGACAGCAATGGTTAGAGAGAAATAGACAGGAATATTGTATGGTAGAACCCTTCTTCAGCGGGAAGTCTGATGGCTGTCAATGGTAGATCAGTACAATTTCAACTTTTTTGACCAATTAGTTACCACAGACTTATACCCTGTCTCCTCTTCAATTCTTCTAGGTATCTTATATAATTGCCCAAGTTCTCAATTACTTGACTGCCACAAAACATATATATACAATGCAAATATAAGGTTTTATTCAAATTAAATATCATTATTATATGTGTGACTACACATATATATACAATGCACAACAAGGTTTTATTCCAAATTAAATATCACTTAAGTATCTTAACACTTATCATAAATTAAAAAAAAAATTAATATTTCCTTTCCATTACCTACGATTTCTAAAGAAGGAAGAAATAAATAATTTACGAAGTGGAAATGCGTCAATCATCATTTTGCCTCACCTAGCTTAATCAAACTTCTGGGTTGGCGTAAGCACAACCTGGTATTTACCAATCCTGGGTGAAAGCATAAGCATCTGCTGCTTCACATCAGTGACTTGCCAGTATCTTGTAACTACTATATTGAAAATGCACTCTATCACTGGCAAAGTCTCTTTCTACCACCTGATTGAAAACAAAGGTTATTTCTCTGTTTCTCATCAATAATTGGTTTATTAGATTTTTTTCGCGCTCGATATCTACCTCTAGGGATGTTTCTAGGAGTGGAATGAATTTCAATACTAACTACCAAAACCTTACAGTTACAGGTACCATCCAATCTCTCTACTAGTCCTAAAATCTTATTTTTTACCTTATTGACCAATTCTGGATCTTCATCATCTACATCAATATCGTTTCCTCCGATGAACAGGATAACGATATCTGGGGCATAAGCTGTCAATTTGGTCACTCACACAGGATCCAGAAGGTTATTGCACACTGCCCCTGATTTCCCAAAAGTGTGATAATACAAGGGCTGTTTTAGTCTCGCATCACTTTTACTACAGCACCCTGTCATAAAATGACTGCGATGTTTTACATGAGAATGTCTTATCACAGCAACCTTTTGCTCTATGCGAAATACATCTGGATAGGCCATGGTCATTTTATCAACTTTATTAAATGTGCAATGATCCCGAAAATAAAGAAAGGAAGGTTCAAATTCCCACCGAGTTACTATCAAGTTTCAGCTAGGCTAGGCAATGATTGACCGAGTTAATCCTACTATTCCATTTCAGGCTAGGCTAACACGTGACATTCTAAAATGGCCGCCACCATCAGCCGGTCACGTCTCTATCTTTATTGCCAAATATCACAACGATCCACAAAATTTCATAAACGTCAACAATACAGATCACTGTTATAACAACCAGTCACTGAAATCCTGGTCATGGCACCATTTTATTCTGACTCATTCAGAATAATTATAGCATTTCAAATCGTCAGTGTTATCGTATAGCCTAAACGATCTGAAACGTACTGACCCTAATCATAGCCCAAGTCTTATGCTAGGACACCCAGGTTACTTTGCTCTTATACTAGTTCAAATTGTGATTGTATCAATACATTGCATTGTGTATATTAACTAAACTAACAATATGAACTTAATATTGGTGCATTCAGTGTTCCTAGCTTGAAATACCATGGTTAGATTGGCGTAAGCACAATCTCTATTTCACGACCTCATCCAAAGCACACCGCAGAAATTATCCTTACATTTAGATATGTATATCTCCTAAAGGAAGTTTCCCTAAATGTACTTTAAGATGAATAGAAATACTTGAATGGATTTGTAGACATCGACAATTATGGCTGCATTCTTGAGTCCCACTAGCTTGAACCACTCTGTATCTAAGTTATGAAGAGACTGACTTCACAGCCGTCTCTGACCCACACCAAACCTTCGACTTACCACAGGACAAACAACCAATACCAATAGTTAAGCACCAATACACATAAACTTACAATTGAAACAGCTAAAACAACGCCTTTCATTACTAAATACAAACACAACAAAAACATAATATCCTTCTACATAATACGCATTTCCACTTCATGTAAATTTAAAGAGAATATATAAAACTATACTAAAACTTGTGGAAAAGTACAATCTCTCATCAAAGTTTCGACACAGGGTAAAGAAGCAGTTACAGGATGTCAAGGAAAACACACGATGATATGTATGGAGCAAAAAATGCACCTGTACGAAATGTCAAATCTGTTTTACTCTTCATATTTTCGTGTATATGTGAAACCTGGCCATCCATGTATTTTGATCAAGAAATCAAAATGATGACCCTAGAGGAGAGGAGGAGATCATATACCAGAACAGTAGCTAACACTGTATATGGTAGTAATCTCTGGCGGCCTCTCAGACTAAAGCTGCTGTTGACAAAATCTGCAGTGATTTTGCCAACGAAACCTTCCATATAGTGAGGTTTGAGATCAGGAAGGAAGAGTAATATGTGATGGTTCTGATTGTAAATGATATTATTTCCTTTGTTACATGTCTTTAGTTATTACCGAGGCATACACTTCGTTAAGAAATTTGATGGTTCTGATTCTAAATGATATTGTTATAGTTATGTTACGTGTTCTTGTTGTGTTGTAGATTGAGGCCTTAGGTAATTATAGTGTTTTTAATCCAATTTAATTGATGCCCATCTTAGTCTTTTTATGAATTTGCAACCTGTAACGAAATAACCCAACATTAGTGAACCTGATAGGTAAAACATAGGCTCAATTAGATTGCGATTTCAGTGATTTTCTAGGAACTCCATGTAAATTTTGCGCCGTGACTTCAGCCCCCACATGTTCCAGAATTAATCTTTTATTCTTTGTTTAATTTGTAAGTTAAAAACTTAACATAAGTTATCAGTAGGTGAACCCTACGTTATTTCTTTGTAAACCCAGCTATAGATTGTGTGAGGTTCAAGAGAAATGTCAAAAGAGAGACTGATTCTTTATTATTCTTGACAGGTGTTTATAAAACAAAAAGCCAAAGGAAAGGTAGCAGGTGACCCGAGGGTCCTTGCTGCGTCCATACAGAATTTGTTTTCTTACAAGCATAAAAATACGTACAATATTCGTTACATGGCATATAAAAGGTATATACATATCGGCGGAAAGGCCATACAATGATGCATAAGATGAGGTACATAATCTGAAATAAAGACAGGTAATATACATGATGTGATTAATGTACATCTGAAGGGAGAAGCACAAGAAAGAGAGGCGCAATTTGTCGCCCTTACAATACTCCCCTCCCCTCAAGACAATAATTAGAGGAGTAATTATTGGATGAAATAGCATTAATCACGGAGGTGCTGGGGCGGTCAGAGTGGGTCCCTGCTTCTGGAGAACTGTGGGCACGGGGTGGAGCTGACACCTGGGGTTGGCTGGATGAGTTTCCTGGGCTGCCTTGGCCCCACCTTGGTATTGATGGGGAACTCTAGGGCGCCTGCCTTCTTCTTTGCATACTGTCCAGCTGTCCAACAGGAATGTAGGTTTTAGCCTGTTGATGGTGATCCAGTCCTCATGCCCATGGATGCTTTGGAGGAATGCTTTGCTGGCTCGCCTGATGACTTGGTGGGGCCCCCTGCAGGGCCTGGTTAAGGGCGGGCGTCCACCCTGATGAAGATGTAGGCGCAGGAGTGTAAGGCGGGTGGGCTGTAGGTGATGGTTCTGTCGGTGAAGGTCTTGTGGCAGGGCGTGGACTTTTGTGCGAGTTCCCTCAACCTCGGGAGGGGGTGTCGGCGTCGTCGGTGGGAAGAATTCTCCGGGGACGGCCAGTGTTTCCCCGTAGACTTTCTCAGCAGGGGAGGCATCGCCATTTGCTTTCAGTGTGGTGCGGAGCCCCAGCAGGACCCAGGGCAGCTGTTCCTTCCACTTCTTGTCGGTGCAGCGTGCCATGAGAGCTGCTTTTAGAGAGTGGTGCGCCCTCTCGACCATGCCATTTGCTCCGGGGTTGTATGCTGTTGTGCTGTGTAGAGTTGTCCCCATCAGGTGTCCCAAGGAGACCCAGAGCTCTGACAGAAAGGCAGGACCCTTGTCTGTAGTGATGCTGTCTGGCATTCCGAAGTGGCTTATCCAACTGGAGAGGAGGGCCTCTGCGCATGATGTTGTTGATGCTTCATCCATGGGGGTTGCTTTGGGCCAGCGAGTGGAGCAGTCTGTGACCGTCAGGAGGTATCTGGCTCCCCCAACTGCGGAAGAGGCCCGACAACGTCGATGTGGATGTGGCTGAACCGCTGACAAGGCTGGAGAAAATCTCCAATCCCGGACTCTGTATGCCGGGATGTTTTGCTCATTTGGCACGGGATGCAGCTCCTTGCCCACTGGCGGACGTCGTCGGAATGTACAGGGACTTGGAAGTACGACTTCAGTAGGTCCATCTTGGAGAAAATTTTGGCTCTGTGGAGGGCGCCTGTCAGATCCTGCATGTTAGGGAGGGGGTAGTGGTCTGGTGTTGTTACTAAATTCAGACACCAATAGTCCCTGCAGGCCCTCCATGAACCATCAGATTTCTTTACCATGGGCTTGATGCCTTTTTACAGATGCCCATGCATTCCATTTCTGCGAAGGCTTGTTTGGCGTCTTGTAACTTCTGGGGGACAGTCGTCGGAACTTAGCATGGGTTGGTGGGCCCGTCGTGGTGATGTGGCGGAAGATGCTGTCCTTTGCTGAAGCCCCAGGTGACTGGCAGTTCTGGTTTGAATACGTCCGGGAACTCCTGTAGGAGGGACGTGTAGCTGTGGAGCAGATGGTGGCCATTCCAGGTCCGGTGGAGAGATGACGGGAGTGGCATGTTCCTGTATTGAGGAGGCGTTGTCTGGCGCCGTCGACTAGAAGTCCGTGGTGCCCTAGGAAGTCCACGCCCAGTAGGGGGAACTTAACATCTGCTATGACGAAAGGCCAGTGGTATCTGCGCCCCAGGATTGAGATAGCCCGGGTTGTTGTGCCATAAGTGCGGATGGGAGTTCCGTTTGCTGCTATGAGGGCGGGTATTGAGTCAGGTATTCTTTCTAAACCTTCCCTGGATGTCGGGAAAACCGAGTGCATTGCTCCCATATCTAACAGCAGGCGATGTTTGGAAATTCGTTCATGATGAAAAAACCCTGCTGGGCGGGGGAGTTGGATTTCACAGCCACAGCTGTTACTTGTGGCGGCCTTTGTCATTTTTTGTGAAAGAACAGGGAGGCCAGCAGGTTCTGGCGTTGGTCCCAAACTTTCTATGGTAGAAACACCACGTCAGGTTTGACCATGTCCTGTGCTCTCTGAGTGGCGGTCTCTTCTTATAAATGGCATTGATGTCTCCGTCATCGTCACTGTCTTCCTTCGACAGGTTGTAGGCTCCCAGGGTGGTGGTTGCGTGTGTCAAGGCCTTGGTGGCCTCGTATAGTTTCTGGGTGTCGTCGACTAAGGCATCCATGTCTAGGTTCTCTGCATCCCTTATCTGGCACCGAACTTCCCGCGGGAGGCGCCGAAGGAAAATTGCTTTTGTTAGGTCTATAGTCTGCTTCCTCCCAATCTTGTTGCGGCCTGTGAGTGTTATCAACCCCTGCAGCTGGTCCCAGGCTTCCCTGGGTGATACATCTCCAAGGGGCTGGGATAACAGGTCAAATGCCGCTGCGCTCGCTGGGACACAGGCATGGAGTAAGAATTCAGCAGTTTGTTTTTCAAGTCCGCGTATGTGACTTTGTCCGGTTGCGTGTCCAGCCAGGGTGAGATTCTGTTGAATACTTCTTCCGGGAGTGCCGTCATGACTAGTCTGGTTTGGTAGCATCGTCTGAGATGCGCGCCATGCAAAAGTGCGCGTCTGCGCACCAGAACCATGATGCCGTGTTTTGCCGTGAGAATGGGGGAAGTTTGACTGTGTCTGGCTTTGTTGGTGAGAGAGGCATACAGATGATGCTCGCAGGTTCGCATTAAGGTTCTGCTTCTGACATCTTTACTTCTCACGCACCAAAATGAGGGAAAACAGGCCGTCTTGAGTTCGTTAATGGTGCTGATTTGTTTGAGAGGTCGAACGAAGTGCCAAAACGTGCTCTTTTGGGTATGTGTATTTAGTCCGTTAATGGCATGGTTTCTGCCAGGGATGGTGCTATCAGAGGCATAAACTTTACGCCATAGTTAGTCCGCTAAAGGCTTTCTGATGGTAGGGTGCGGCTGTAGTTAGTCCGTTCAGCCCCATACACACTATGCATCATGTATCAGCCAAGTGATGCAGTAGTGGTGTTGAATAAAATCACTAGCAGCCAAGCTGTACTGCAACACTGCTCACTTGTTCTCATGCAACAGTTGTGGTGAAAATGAATGCCTGTAAATGGCAGATGAGGTTCTCCACGAGAGATGAAGAGCGTCAGATTCTCAGTTCTCTTAAATGGATAGAAAATAATGACATCCCACTACTCTGCACAGTGTGAAAGTCAAAAAACAGCCGTGGTATAGGGTTTGTAACCCCACATTGTGTATTTCTATGCATCTTCCTGGTTTAAATGTATATTAATGTGGTGCAGAATATAAGGAATGTGTGATAGCTGATGGGTTTAAGAAGGGAAGCTGCCTGGTTTGGCACTGAGTGAGATAGAGGTGAAAAAAAAAAAAAGGGCATTTTGTGTGGGAATGGTAAGGATAAAGGGTCAGTGTGTTGAGGATAGCTGAAAGTGTACAGCTTGGGAAGACGTACCGATTGTGGAATCAGTGAAAATCTGGGCAAGGATTATACATATGTGTTAGTATGAAGATTGTATGGGGTAAGACTGAGCCTGACAAAAGGGAAAGTTCTGATAGAGAATGTGTGTGGGCCAGGACTGAAAGAGAATTAGAGTACAAGAGTTTCTTGAAGAGTTTGAATCTGTGCATTGCAGGTTTTTAGAGCATGCCAGTGCACAAATAGGTAAATGAGAAAGAGATGGTATATTGGGAAGGCAAAGCTCTTGGGGTACATGAGATAAGAGCCTGTAGAAGTATGTTCGGAAAGGGAATTCATTAGAAAACGATTTTCAAGGAAAAATATTTACAAAATATACATTTGAGAGAGAAAATTAGCTTCTTACTACTTTTTTTTTTTTTTTTTCAAGATAAAGTCAGTTGGCAGTGAGTGACTTTAGGTTTAGGAAGACGGAATAAGAGTGGTGAAAACAGGAAATGAGAAACTTAGTGGAAAAAGAAATTGCAAGACAGATTGGAAGGCTGTGCAGGAATACAGGAGGATGGATCAGGTCCTCAGGAGGAAGGCGAGAATAAGAAAGAGGTCTCGTAACGAAAATTAGAAGAAAGGGAGTATAAGGACTTCAGCAGGAAAAATAACTTCCGAAAGAAAGTAAATGCAGACGTGGAAATACAGTCAACATGAGTAATCAGTCATTACACGTAATGACAAATTTCAGTCATCTCGTAATGCACTTAGGGACATTTGATCCCCAGGAGCTAGTACTAAACATAAATACATTTGACCCCCAGGGACTAGTATAAATAGGTGACTCACTGTTTTGCCGTGTTTAGTACTAGCTCCTGGGGATCAAATGTCCCCTAAGTGCATATATGACTGAAATTTCAGTATATATATATACATGTTGACTGTAATATATATATATATATATATATATATACTGTATATATATATATATATATATATATATATATATATATATATATATATATATATATATATATATATATATATATATATATATATATATATATATATATATACATGTACATGTACATGTACATATACATTATATATATATATATATATATATATATATATATATATATATATATATATATATATATGTATATATGTATATATGTATGTGTGTGTGTGTGTGTGTGTGTGTGTGTGTGTGTGTGTGTGTGTGTGTGTGTGTGTGTGTGTGTGTGTTTTACTTAACCATAATTTTTAATAATATTATTCTGAAAGGTATGCATCAAGTGGTTCATTTATCTTTTTGTTGTTCCGAAACTCATAGTGCTGACTAGGCTTGTGGTGAGTGGTTAATTGAAGAATGTGAAGGCAGATGGTAGAATTTTGCAGACTGTTATTCTTTTTCACATCGATCTCCCACTGAATATTTGAAAGGAACTTGTTAGGGGCAGAAGGAAACCAGTGGGACACTCCAGTGCTTTATTACACGTCCAATCAGTACAGAGGCGTGACTGCAAGTAAGGTGCAGCGCTGGAAACATTGGCGCCAATTCCGCTCTCCTCCTGACAACAATCACACAATCAACCATCCTACATCCCCTAAGATTATGGCATGGCAGAATGGCAAAATATTAAATGAAAATAATAAGTAAACATGTATTAAATGCATAAATATAGACAAAGAAAGCTGTAAAAGGAAGATCCCATAGGACAAAAGCAATGGTTAACACTGTCACAACATACAAGGACATGCATGGCAACAACATATAGTACATGCATAAAATATGTTTGCACAACAGAATTTCTATCCAGTTCAGCTTACTGAAAACAAAAGATAAAATGAGCATAAGGGACAACAAAATGTAACTGTACAAGGTGACACAAGCACAAGTATGGGTTAACGCTCGATATCACCCATGACATACGCCCATCCATGAGGTTGCACTGTGCGCCTAGGCTTGTGGTGAGTGGTTAATTGAAGAATGTGAAGGCAGATGGTAGAATTTTGCAGACTGTTATTCTTTTTCACATCGATCTCCCACTGAATATTTGAAAGGAACTTGTTAGGGGCAGAAGGAAACCAGTGGGACACTCCAGTGCTTTATTACACGTCCAATCAGTACAGAGGCGTGACTGCAAGTAAGGTGCAGGCTGGGAAACATTGGCGCCAATTCCGCTCTCCTCCTGACAACAATCACACACAATCAACCATCCTACATCCCCTAAGATTATGGCATGGCAGAATGGCAAAATATTAAATGAAAATAATAAGTAAACATGTATTAAATGCATAAATATAGACAAAGAAAGCTGTAAAAGGAAGATCCCATAGGACAAAAGCAATGGTTAACACTGTCACAACATACAAGGACATGCATGGCAACAACATATAGTACATGCATAAAATATGTTTACAACAGAATTTCTATCCAGTTCAGCTTACTGAAAACAAAAGATAAAATGAGCATAAGGGACAACAAAATGTAACTGTACAAGGTGACACAAGCACAAGTATGGGTTAACGCTCGATATCACCCATGACATACTCGCCCATCCATGAGGGTTGCACTGTGCGCCTAGGCTTGTGGTGAGTGGTTAATTGAAGAATGTGAAGGCAGATGGTAGAATTTTGCAGACTGTTATTCTTTTTCACATCGATCTCCCACTGAATATTTGAAAGGAACTTGTTAGGGGCAGAAGGAAACCAGTGGGACACTCCAGTGCTTTATTACACGTCCAATCAGTACAGAGGCGTGACTGCAAGTAAGGTGCAGACGCGCGGGAAACATTGGCGCCAATTCCGCTCTCCTCCTGACAACAATCACACACAATCAACCATCCTACATCCCCCCCCTAAGATTATGGCATGGCAGAATGGCAAAATATTAAATGAAAATAATAAGTAAACATGTATTAAATGCATAAATATAGACAAAGAAAGCTGTAAAAGGAAGATCCCATAGGACAAAAGCAATGGTTAACACTGTCACAACATACAAGGACATGCATGGCAACAACATATAGTACATGCATAAAATATGTTTGCACAACAGAATTTCTATCCAGTTCAGCTTACTGAAAACAAAAGATAAAATGAGCATAGGGACAACAAAATGTAACTGTACAAGGTGACACAAGCACAAGTATGTTAACGCCGATATCACCCATGACATACTCGCCCATCCATGAGGGTTGCACTGTGCGCCTTTTTGGACGAGGTGGAGCAGGTTCCAGGCTTGGGGAATGGCTGAGGACATTGGGGTTGCCGTTTTAACACTTTCAGGTGCTTCCTGTTTCTAAGTGACACCCGACCGCTTCCATCCAGCCTAATGAGATACTGTCGGTGGCCCTTAGACTCCACTACCAACCCAGATCGTTCCCAGGTTTTGGTTACAGGATCCTGCACTCTTACCCTGCAGCCTACAACCAGGGGTAGAAGCTCCCCCTGGTACCAGTATATGGTGGGGTCTCCTCTTGGGACTCTGCCATTCGTAGCTCCCTCCGCTGAATTATCTCATCCCAGTGTCTCTCCACCTTGTAATGCTGTCTGGGTGTTGGCACTCCATCTCTGAGCTGCCTGCCGAAGCAGAGCTGTGCTGGGGACTTGTCAAACCCCTTAGGGGTGTATTGAGGTACTGAAGAATTGCCAGGGATGCCTTGTTGCAACGAGGCTGCCTCCTTTGCCTATGTTAGACCTGATGATCCTCTTGGCAGTCTTGACTGCTGCTTGGCCCTTCCATTGTACGTTACAACTCTGGGGTGCAGTGAAGCCTAATGTGTTGAACTGCATCCGTTGGTTGAAGCTTATATAGCCTAAGCCACTGTGTCATGGACCGTTTCCAAGTCCTGAAGGAGGCCGATGACATTTCCAAAGCACACTTCTCTGGTAGTGGTGGGGCTGGGGCCCTGGGAAAGACACAAGCCACGCCATTGTAGCAAAGCGGTCATTAAACAAATCTCGCCCTTCGCAACCACATGCTGAAGAGCTGGTGATCTTGGCGCCACTCCAAAAGTACTGTGGGCACCCCTGGAGGAGTTGCCCTCCTTGTCGTGAAAAGACGGTCTCCCTGGTGTAGACATCCTTATCCTTTTACAACATCCTACTCACTGCGCCATGTTAGAGGCAGAAGGAAACCAGTGGGACACTCCAGTGCTTTATTACACGTCCAATCAGTACAGAGGCGTGACTGCAAGTAAGGTGCAGACGCGCGGGAAACATTGGCGCCAATTCCGCTCTCCTCCTGACAACAAACATCACACACAATCAACCATCCTACAGAACTGCTTACAACTTTCAATAAATTTGTAAATTAAAATTGAAGTCGTGCATTAAAAATTGATCCTTAACCCTTAGTGGACGGATTGAGCTTGATTGTGAAGTAAAACAGGTTTGTGGAGGTGGACGGATTGCGCACCAGTGTGAAGCAGAATTACGCACCAATGTTATGGTAATAATGATTCGAAACAAAGGTTCCAACACTTCTACATGCTATAAATTCACTAATGGCAACTTTTATACAGACGTGAGAGCTAGGCTAGTATCGGCAATGGTTATGACTTCAAGGGGGAAGAGTCTTTTTGTAAATCTGCTTGTAAATATACGAAGGGGTTGCTGTTGTTTTTGTCTTTTACGATAGTTTATTGGTTGTAAATGTAATTTTACAAAGAAAATTGCAAAGAAATATCAGAAAAAGCATGTAAAAGTAAAAAAAAAAAAAAAAAAGTTACTGAATCTTCCTTCTCGTAAACTCGTGAATATTTTACAACAAATATGCAAAAAATTTGTTATTGCTTTTATTTCTTATCTGTTTTGATATAGTGTGAGCAGTAATAATAATTTTACAAAATCCTAAAAACTTATTTATTAGAAAAAACATACATAAGTTGGTAAAATTTATGATCGTCTTGTAAATGAGGCCCCACAAGGGGTTGTAAATAGTAATTTTCAATTTCTCGTGGAAGGTAGGGAAAATTTTTTAGAATTTTTTTATTTATACAGTGTGAATGTGTGCGTCATTCTCTTTCCATTGATGTGATTTTTTTTTTTTTTTTTGCTGACCTCAAAGTTTCCCCGGTCTGGGGTGCTGCACATTGATAAATTATGCTGTTCCTTAAGGGTTAATAAATTACTTTTATTCGGTTTTAAAATGCTATGCTTTAAAATGACCATTGATAAGTTCATTTTATTTGTCCTGGCGCTGTGTCGTCCTGGTGTTGAGTTGGCCGGTGGTGAGTTGTCTGGGCAATGAGTTGTACTGGTGCTGAGTTGGCAGTGGTGAGTTGTCCCTTCCTGCCTATGAATACTAAATTTGCATTGAAATGGTTCTCAATGTATTAAAACATCTAAGAAAGGGATGCAATTATCTTTTTCTAATTCTAAAGTAAACTTAATGGATGGTACCTGGCTATTCAAATTAGAGAGTAAATCATTTGCAACAATACCAGCAGGCAAAACAGCTAAAATACCGTCAGCATATCTATACCACTTTAAAGGAATATATATGACATTAGGTAAATACAATTTTTCAAAGAATTTCATATACAAGTTTGAGAGGAGTGAGGATAAAGAGTTGCCCATTGCCATACCAAATATTTGTTGGTAGAGTTTACCATTGACTATAAACTTACAATCACAAATGCACAACCTAGTGAGTGAAATAATGTGACTTACAGGTAGAGGTAATTCATGATGGACTAGTTCGTTACTAAGATACTCTAAAATAGAATCTATAGGGACTTTAGTAAAAAGAGAACATCTAAACTAACAAATCTATCAGTGGGGCAAAAAGTGATTTGTTCCTACACGATATACAAACCATCAGTCCTTTACATTAGGAATTACTTACAGTGAAGCTGGAAACAGCTGTTAAACTCTTGGACAAGGCGGTTAGGCAGTAACTACTGTCCGGTAGGCGGGAATACCCCGCCTGCCTGGATGCAAGCATTCTAGTTTGCTTTCAGCCGTCAGGCATTGTAGACATGTTTTTGGAGCTCTTTGCCCGACTGTCGTGAAGCTCTTTTCCCGATGGGATATTTTTCTTTTATCTTATTGTGTATATATTGTGTTTGATATATTTGTTAATAGACAAACCCATGATTTTTGATAGCCTTGCGCAGGCCCTCATCGCCCAGCATGTGTGTCTTGGGGTCGGCAGCCAGGGGTGTAACAAGTTCGCTCCCCTTTTATTGGACCTCACGCCCTCTGCATGTACAAGGGTGTGACTGTATCCCTATTCTGACTTGTGCTTAGTGTTGCTCTTCGCCACCTTGCTGTGGACGAGCTTGCTGGGGGGGAACCTTTGGAGGAAGGTTGCTGGGCTTTGTTGGGAAGTTTTCGCCCTAGAATGCACCCTTGGTAGCTGGCCCTTTGTCATTGTTTCTCTCTCCCGGTAAGCTTTCCTTCTTGCTCTCTCTCCTTCGCCCTCTTCGCTTGCTGACCCCCCGGAGTATCCCGGAGCCATTAGCGGACCGACACGGCGACTCAGTCTTGGCTCCAGGAACTCTCCAACGCTCTTAGCGGCCTAAACACGGCGCTGTAACCAGCGTTTGAGCGTGCTGACTCTCGTTCGCAAAACCACCAGCGTCACTCCGGGGAAGAGGTGCAAAAGAAACGAGCAGGTAAAAGTTACTGCTGGTTTATTACAGATTCAGGCAGTTTATATAGCGGCCGACTGGCGCCGAACCACGGAAGACAATGACATTGAGCGTGACCTGAGGTCAAAAACAATTAACAATAATATACGGCGAACAAGTACAATTTACAATACAAAAACATACAGAACTCCAATATGGATACAGTCTTGATGCCTGCAAATAAAGAAACATACGATACAAAATTTATGACAGTTGGACAAATACATATACAGTAATGAGGGACGCCTTCAGGGATCTGTGGAACCGCTCGACCAGGCCGTTGGCTGCCGGGTTGTACGCCGTGGTGGTGTGATGCGTGGTCCCCAGCAGCTGAGCCAGGGCAGACCATAATTCAGACAGGAAGGCGGGGCTCCTGTCGGTTGTGATGTGGTCCGGGACGCCGAAGCGGCTAACCCAACTGGAAAGCAGGGCCTCGCACACACGCTGGCGTTGGCTTCTTGCATAGGTGTGGCTTCAGGCCACCTTGTCGAGCGGTCTACCACCGTCAGGAGGTATCTGGACCCGCCGGCGCATGAAAGTGCGTTCTGACGTGAGTACCCCACACTGTAAGAGGTGCAAAAGAAACAAGAAGGTAAAAGTTACTGCTGGTTTATTACAGATTCAGGCAGTTTATATAGCGGCCGACTGGCGCCGAACCGCGGAAGACAATGACATTGAGTGTGACCTGAGGTCAAAAACAATTAACAATATACGGCGAACAAGTGCAATTTACAATACAAAAACATACAGAACTCCAATATGGATACAGTCTTGATGCCTGCGAGTAAAGAAACATACGATACATAATTTCTGACAGTTGGACAAATACATATAAAGTTGAAATGGTAGAAAATGCGTGACCTGGCACGTTAGGCGTGACGAATTGAGTGCGAAGAAAGTGAGAAGTCACCAAAGACAACTTGCTCAGCGGAGACTTAATTAATGACGCCTTCGAAGCACTCCGCTGACGTCGATGTGGTGACTTTACATATTTATTAATCTGTCTCGAATCTCATGCAATTGCCCATATGTGGAATTTCCTGGCCTTTCCATTGATATATGTTTTATCACTGTACATTTATTATGTCTCTCACAATCGCCATCTGTTTGTCTGCCGACAAACACAGATGTCCGAAACATTACCTCTGTTTTGCCCTGTCTGTGTGTGGATACTACTTTGTGCTCGCACCAGCCAATAACAACTTCGAAGATTCTGTACAGGCTGCTCTAGGAGCAAGAGCCTGTGCTGGCACAAGGCCAGCTAATTCTAAAACAACAACAATGTACATTCATTCAGTAAGGAACCACCAATAAACCAGTCAACACCCAGGCAGTATGTCACTGAATCCCACCCTTACAATGGTGACCCCGGAGTGACCGGAAGGAGCCGATGGTTGACGTCCGACCCAAGATGACAACCCACGTGCCAACGAACCCTTCGCCGCCTCCCCACTTCCCCCCATCTTCAATAGATGTCTGACCCTCCAAGAGGACCCACCCCACCACCGGAGCCCTGGACGCCTCCTCCAGGAAGCCTGACGCCGTCCCCGAACTCGTACCGGACGAGCTGACCAATGAAGGACCAGCTGACGTCAGCGTTCAGCCTACTGCCGTCCCCCTCGAGCTGGCTACTGAAGGATCAGCCGCCATCATCTTTCAGCCTGCTGCCATCCCCCTTGAGCTGGCTACCGAAGGATCATCCGACATCACCCTTCAACCCGCTACCATCCTCCTCAAGTTCCTGCTGGCCAGCGCCGCCCTTCAGCCTCCTACCCACCCCAAGCCCAAGCCCTTCGCGCCCATTCCAATTGTCAGCAAGACGATTTCCGCATCGACGCCTTGCTTGGGGTGGGGGGAGTATTGTAAGAGACCCATCGCACCAATCGCGGTCTCTTTCGAGCACACGTGTGTTCGTCATCCATCGGAAGGGACAAGACAAAAACAAGAGCATCCCGTATTCTCTCTCTCAAGGGACGCAACTTCTACCATACAATATTTCCGTCTGTTTCTCCCTAACCATTGTTGTCTCGATTTATGTACAAGCACCACTACTTGCATTGCCATGCAAGCATTCTAATCATGTATTCATAATGTTCCACCAAATCTTCTGTATCAAACTGTATGTGTTTCTGTTTGTGAAGATGCTAAACATCTCGCCATTCCACATATATTATGCTACTGCATTGTATTCATTAATCTGTCTCAAATCTCACGCAATTGGCCATATGTGGAATTTCCTGGCCTTTCCATTGATATATGTTTTGTCACTGTACATTTATTATGTCTCTCACAATCGCCATCTGTTTGTCTGCCGATAAACACAGATGTCCTAAACATTACCTCTGTTTTGCCCTGTCTGTGTGTAGATACTACTTTGCGGCTCGCACCGGCCAATAACAGCTTCGAAGATTCTGTACATTCATTCAGTAAGGAACCACCAATAAACCAGTCAACACCCAGCCAGTATGTGACTCGGTCCCTTCCTTACAATACGACTTATAAAAACTAACAAAAAATCACCTTGATCAAGTCATAAAAAATTTCAATAGCACAGTGAAAAAATCCTTAGATAAAAAAGAACTAATAGGCCAGTTGTCAGTAAAATTTCCCTCGTTACCTTACTTGTACGGATTAGTAAAAACACACAAAGAAAATTATCCTATGTGGCCTATTGTCAGTACTGTTGGCTCGATATCATATAAGCTTTCAAAATATATCATCAAGCTCTTGTCCCCGTTACTTGGAACTATCTCTGATTCTCGCATATACAATTCTCTAGATTTAGTTGATAAATCAAACAAAATCGTCCATCATGAATTATCTCTACCTGTAAGTCGCATTATTTCACTCACTAGTTTGTGCATTTGTGATTGTAAGTTTATATTCAACAGTGAATTTTACCAGCAAATATTTGGTATGGCAATGGGCAACCCCTTACCCCTACTTCTCTCAAACTTGTATACGGAAAAACATTTACCTAACATTATATAGGCTCCTTTAAAGTGGTATAGATATCTGGATGTCCAATAACAAAGTCTGTGTGACTTGCTAAGTTCGAATACCGGTTTTTCCAAAATTTGTTCCTGAAGTCAAGCTGTATTGCTGCAAGACTGGGATTCCATTCAAGATTCTCTTAATTTTGGATAATGACCCTGGTCACCCACCGCACTTAGGCGATTTCTATTTTTATGTGAAAATTGTCTATTTATATTCCCTAACACAACTTGACTCATTCAGCTGATGGATCGAGGCACAATAACCAATTTCAAGAAAAATTACACTCGCTGTACTTATAGGCAAGCATTGAAGGAAGTGAATGACCCTGGTGTGACCTAACGGTGACTTTCGGATGGGATACATTTATAATTGCATCAAGAATATTGATGCTGCATGGTGTGAAGTAAGTGACATCAACATGAATGGAGTATGGAAGGCTTCATGTCCACAGTCTGTAAACAACTTCAGACAATTTAGCCAGGAAAAAGAAGCAAAGGGAATCGTTAACAGTCTCACTGAGACAAGTGAAAAGCTACAGCTTGACTAGGGGCGGAAGAGGACTTTGAAGGAGTTTGAAACAAAATTGATGGCCGAGGGGTTTTCTCTTATAGAAAAAGCTTTACCTATTTATGAGAATCAGGATCCAAACGTTGAGATTCTCAAAAGTAGCAATAACCATCAATGATGGTATGCAGTGTTATCACCAGAATGTGTGCCCAATCTGTCGTGAAGTTTCGCTTTTGCTTTGTTGTGCTGCGTTACCACATCTTTATATGCATTGCGACCCTTTAAAAATATGCCTTTTTTTTGTTGCAAGAAGTTACAGGTAACATTAGCAAAATTAGGTTTTATGTAAACACTTGGCTTTTTTTGAGATTAAGTCGAATTTTTAATAGATTTGCCTTTCACAAGACAACAAGAAATAAAACACCTAATTTTGAAAACAAAAAAATATAATAATAGATAATAGTAAGAATGGCATGTTTTTTTTTTTTTTTTTTTTTTTTTAATTATACAAACTTTACTCAGGTGGGGAAGTGAGAACAGATGGTGCTGCATGGGTATACATAGACATTAGAATGGGTATATGAATTTGGGTTTGGGGCATGCTAGTGACTTGACTTCTGGTGTCCACATTCTCCTTTTTGAATCGACAAGAAATTAATGAGTTGGGTGAGTGGCATTGAATCACGGTAGAACAATTGCTGAAGATTTCCTTGATAGTACTGCCGCTGCTCTGCAGTGTTGGCGAGGCTCAGTACTGCTCTGAATAGAGTAGTACCGTTAGGCTCAGATAGATAGTCACAGTCGTCACTTTTTTCTTCAGATCATCAGTTATTCTAATAACTTGTAGGACACACCATTGGAGAGCTATTGTCTTCTTTAGTGGATTAGTATGGGTCTTGAAGGCGTCAATTATTCTGGGAATTGGCATGTAGTGTGAAAACAATCGAGAGAGAATAAAAGAAAATTAAAATGATAAAATTGGGGAAAGGCATAAGGGGTTGCCTTTTACCTCTTCTCGTCCCAGTGGCCCTATAAAAAAAAAAAAAAAAGATTGGAAAGAGCATATGGTTAACCTAGTGTCAAGTTTCATCTTGCATACAGCGTCTGGACTAGGGAGGAAACTACTCAAGAACTCAGTAACATACACCTGAAAATGAATCATGATTAGTAAGTGTTTTAAACCATACAAATTCTTCCAAGCACTGCAGATGACTTAAAATTCTTATAACTACCAATCTCCATTCACATATAAATACAAATGTAGCCTTTTATTGAACACATGTACTCAAGTGTGAGCAACAACCCACTTGGGATTCTATGATAAAGTAACTTGAATCAATCAGGTGTTACTAGCATTCCAAATTATTAACACACGTTCTGGGCCCAAAGGATTCTGCGTCAGCCTTGCTAGGCCCCAGCAACAATTAAACACGACCATAGTGAAACGAGATACCACACACAACATACCAAATCACAAGCTACGAATAACGAACCATTTCATTTACACAAGACAGTTCTTTCAACAATGACAAAATACAAGCAAGCAATCATAACCTCAAGGAAAGTAATGCTCAAAGTTACTTCGTCAATCATATTAATATGATTCCGTTCATAAAATAAACTTAATTCATCAAAACTGAAGCCGCACGACCAAACCCAAAAAACGGAGAGGTGAAAAGCGGGCTTCACATATTCCTAAAAAAAAATGGAAAAACTAAATAGGTACAAAATCAAGCTTCAAGGAATTAAAAGGTGAAAACTCTGGAATAACTACTATTTTTCAAGTCAATTACAAAATCAAGGAAAACGACTAGAACCAAGAATGAAAAAGAAGCGCGAATATGGTTTGGAGTAGCATTTTACCGTAAAGTAAGTTGTTGCCAAGATTTACAAATGCATTTCACTAATTGATAGACAGTCAGTGAGAGGGAATTATGCTAATAAATATATCATCTGCAGTTTATTTATTTGCAGACAACGATTTGATTTTATCTGGTTTGATTTATGAAATTTAGCTATAAAGCCAAGCAATGAGGCACTATCAGCCATTTAGAACAGAAGTGAAAGTATGTATTTAAAGTGGCTGGATAGCAGGCTAACAGAGATTCAGAAAATAGGGGAAAACTGGACTAAAGTAACAGTTAGAGGTGATGATGGACTGCAAGCCTGAAGAAAGGAAACATGAATAGAGTCAAGTATAGCCAAAAAGTGGATGCGGGTACGGGCTGAAGCCTGAAAGGACACAGCAAGCACACTGACACCACTAACTCCCGTCGGAGTTCCCAAAAATGAGTAGAAAAACAAAAAGAAAAATGGAGAATGACTCTCAGAATATCCTCATAAACTTCAGTACAAGCAAATAAATAAACAGTGGAACATGGACCATAATTTTTTCTTTCAAGTGGTTTATGTACGTTCAGCAATTAGTAATTCTCCTTCAAATTACTCAAGATTTAAATCACTGCTCAAATGAAGAGATAAAATTACGTTGACTGTAAGGAAAAGGTTGTGTGCGACAAATACCACATTAAAATACAAGCAGTGGTTAGCAAAGTATGTTGATGGTTGCTGCTTGTAAGGGAACAGAGATAATATGTTTCAGTTGCCTCCCCCAAAAATCGCATATTAACCCGCCTCCAGTGACCCCTTCCTCCAGTTTCCAACCTCCATTTTGTGTTAATCTTTAAGGGAATTCCACAAACAGAGATGAGGATGCTGTGGTGGACTGTGTTGGATCTCTAAATGGAAAAATTAGAAGTGCAGGGATGGTCAGGATTACTGATTTGATAAGTAAGTCGACAATGAGAAAGTTTGGGCTCGTGTTAAGGTTAAGTGTGGAGGAAGAAGTGAGAAGGATGTGCGTAGTATTTTATGTTTTATTCAGCTAAGAGGGAGACGAAAAAAAAAAGATGGCAACCTGCCACATGCAGGGCCGCTCGACTGGAAGCGTCGGAATGAATCGATTATCAACACCCCCATTTGATATTAATCAAGGCTAGCATGAAAGCAGATGCTAAGGGAGAGGACAACCAAAGACCCAGAGAGTAGTTCCCAAGGGCTCAACCGTGCGGCTAGACAGCGGGAACCCTATATAGAAGCGAATGTGACACTAGCGAGCAGATCAGAGCAAACGGACCGATCAATGTTCGTGTGCCTACGAGACACCGCTTCCAATACACCTCGTCTCGGAACTACTATATATACCGCCAACATCCGACTGCGGACTTCAAAGTTTTTTCTCGGTTTTCCTTCCTTGAAATGTTCGTACATAGTTTAAGATTTGTTTATATAATTTCATATTTTAAAAATATTCTGGGAACTTCTTTTTTTCAACATGACTTTAAGCTATAAAGTTGAGTATTTACCATTTAATAGCATATTAATGAAGCCACGGATCCTTGCACACACAACAGCTTCCACGGCTCATTACATTTATCAAACTTCGTCCTCTGGCTATAGTGATCACGCAAATCAAACTATTAACATTCACAATACTATTTCCTTCCAAACTGCCGATAATTTAATTAACATTTAGGCAATATAAAGAAAAATTCCATTTCATAGAGAATGGGACTTCAAATCAAACCCACATAGAAAACTATATTGCAAGGGTGAACGCATCTCTTCAAAATACAACCAGTTTCTTTACGGTCAAAACTCTGTAATAAAAATAGTTGTAAAACACTACTACTATCAGCATTTCTTGCATACCGCGTAAAGACATATTTATTGTCCGCCCAAATGTAATAAAAATATTCTTATAAAACACTACTAATATCAGCATTTCTTGCATACCGAGTAAGGACTAATATTTACTGTCCGCCCAAATGGTACAGCACGACTTAGTGAAACAGTACAATAATAATTCCAGTTAGTCGAAGAGTCCACAGGCCCAACCCATCGTCTAATTCTCCTGCAGGCTTTGATAAACGAACCATTTCTGGGCAACGGTCTGGGCTGGCATACTGCCAGCTTACTCGAAGCCAAGCAAACAGAAAAATTCATACAATGATTTTTTTCATCTGTCCACTCTCGGGTGACGATGTGGCATATGGGCGTGGGTAGCACGTGATTGGCTGACAATCAACGCTTCGGATATCGTTGGCTAATTGCGACAAAAATGATCTATTTCTCAAATAACGTACTTGAATGTTTATATAAACAAAGAACCCTCGCCCCATCTGATATAAGTCATAAACCCGTCGATTTGTATTCACAACATACCAAGAAGAGCACGAGATTGTCAAACAATCTTCCCAGACCAAACACAAATGAACGATGGGCTTTCAGTAACTATGATTTATCACCTGTTAAAATCACAATATTTTCTTATCACTCAAACTATTCTATGTAGTTTCATTGCATGTATATAAAAATAACTATTATGATACCAGAGTAATATTATACGTTTGTAAACTGAAAAATAACACCCATTAATGTTCATCGCTAAAACATAACACCGAATAATGTTCATCGCTAAAACATGAAGCATGGACCAATATTCTCTAGACCTTGGCTAGGCCTATGCTACCGATTCGTTAGGGATTTTATTTTACTGACCTTTTAAGCACACGTTTATTCCATTTCAGTCAAAATCACTTTTTTATTGGAACCTTTCATTCTCTCTATCATTTCAATGTCCCGCAATGAAAAACATTGTATGCCTATACTGCTGCACCATGCTATTTGTATGTCATCAACACTAATCAAGAAGGGAACTGAATGGGATTTTAAAACTTGCATATTTAGCTAAACAGTCTGAAAGCGGCTGAGCACCGAGTTATTTTAATTATTTGTAAGCTCAAGAAAAAATTAAATAAATTTGCGGTTCTTAAAAGACCACAATACTATTATGCCATGTTATAGCTGAAGTTTCCCGCCTTCCAGCCAATACAGCAGTGGATATTCCATTCACCTCCCCGGGACCTACAGCCACATAGACAACATTTCTTGCTTACTTTGAGTAATTTACATGCTAGAAATTATTAAAATGCCTCTTATACGCACTTGCATTGCCAGATGTCTTTTTATGTGGCTAAATTAAAAAAAAAATGTTTAAACTTTATCGTTCGTTTGCATTTGACCCGAGTAGGCTGTTTATTACAACTTACAAGCTCGTCATTCGTGTGATTGTACTGTTACATTATCGACATATAATCGGCATGTTTATGATGTAAAAAGGTGCGAGGGTTCTTTATATATATATTATATATATATATATATATATATATATATATATATATATATATATATATATATATATATATATATAATCATCATGTTTATGATGTAAATAAGGAAATAATGAGTGAGGGTTCTTTGTGTGTGTGTGTGTGTGTGTGTGTGTGTGTACAATCATGGTGATGGAAATTTGGATGTAGAAATAACACAGTGCCGGCTAGATGGAAAAATTAGAGAAAGACGTCAGGTGTCTTGTCTGACCGCAGAATCAACATAAAGGTTAAGGAAGACTGTATAAAACAGTAGTAAGACCAGCTTTGATATATGGAGCAGAAACACGGCCGGTAAAGAGTACAAAAGAAGAAACTGGATGCGGTAGAGATGAAAATGCTTAGGTGGATGTGTGGAGTAACAAGAAAGGACAGGCTCAAGAATGAAAGGGGAGGAACTACTCAGAGGCTCAACCGTGCTCAGAGGGAGGTAGCCTGGTGAGAGAGCGAGTGGAAGACCGAAGAGAAGTGGTGGAGGATGCATATAGTTACAGAAGATCTAAGAGACAAACAATTGTCTGAGGACGATGTGTTTGACAGACAGGTGGTGGAAAGTTGTCAGAAATATAGACTCCCCACAGAAGTGGGCAAAGATGCAGAGAAAGATCACAGTAAGCCTACGGTATCGGAAACGTTCATTTCAGCCAATCGAGAGCTGCTATGGATACAGTATGCCATCTCTACCTAAAATATACGTTGGTGAGTGGCCTGATGAAATGAAACTGGCTATAGTGAACTGCATCAATCACAATTGAAAATAGTAGCAATAAAGCCCGTCAAACATTTACCAGAAATAGCAATAATGAAGTTGGAATAAAACACAAGATTCTAGTCAATACATTACTTGGTCAAGTCGGCCAATCAGAGTCGCCCACTGTTTGTGCAATAGTATGCTTCTAAGGAAAAGCCCTCTATCAAAACCTTTAGATCTTGCCCTCTATAATGTATGGCATGTGTTATAACAATATGTACAGTACTAAAGATAACATGAATTAGTGCCAACATACAAAATCATACTAGTTTGATGTTAATTACAGTCGATCGACAAAAAATAACGGTAAATTGTTAATAAGCAACCAAAATACTATAGGAAAAGTCAATTTCCAAGGTAACACTCAATGCGGAGCAACATCATAGTTCTACCTATTGGTAATTTTTCCGTGAAATTACTCTCAAGTCTATCGAGTAAAACTGTGAAACAAGTTGTAAAATTAGAAGCAATGTTCGGCAAGCACTGCCGTTCATGGAACAATGCAAGAAGTTAAGCCTTCCCAAGAAGCTGACCACACAGAAGGCAAAGATGCTTTACCGATAAATGAAGTTCAAGGAACCAAATCGTTTCTCTGATGGGTTGTTACATAATTTTATAGGCTGGCATGGCATTGGGCAGCTGATTGTTATGGTCAAATCAAAAGGTTAAAGAACTAAGTTCAAGCAATTCATACAAGAATATAATTACAGCCAAGCCAACTTTACAGCACAGACAAGACTGTTCCTTTTTTTGGAGGGGAGGGGATTCCTTAAATGACTTCAGGAAGGTCCCCCAAACAACATATAAAAAGGGCTTTGGGAAGAAATATATGAAAGTTTGTCGGAAATTTTACCTAGATGCACTGGTTCCAAGTCGAGGTGTCAGTTGACTTGCAATAGCCTCACCTAAGGGCAAAAATCTGCAAACACCTAAGTTACAGAAAGTAGGCTACAACAAGATTCGGAGCGGCTATGGTTTACTGGGGCAACCCTGTCCTCGGCCAATTTTCTAGTCAGAACCTACCACTAGATGGTGGTAAGCTCTGCCAAGAAAATTGGTGGAGGGACACAACAAGAATGGCGATGAGATGAAAAGTAATATTTATCAAAAAATTTTAGCTGTCAATTTTTACACATTTCTGATTTCAGTTTTGGCGTGGCAGAACAGCACTTCACGCCTTATCTGCACTTTGAATGATTCTTGGTAAGCACATATGTTCTGGCAAGTGGTAATATTGCACTGTGTGCACTTCCCACAGGGGTTTCCCAGGGACGAAATTTGACCCCTACCCTCTAATCAACAATTTACTATCCTAACCAAGAGAGTCCTACCGTATCCCACTTATATTATATATATATATATATATATATATATATATATATATATATATATACCTTATCCGAAATCGAAATCGTAATTGTCAGACCATTCTGGCAAGTCGATTCTTTTGTTTTGGATGACGGGCACTGGCTGTTCCGTCTGTTTTCATCTTTCACAAGACCAACTGTTCCTTCCTTACACTGTTCACACAGACCACTAAAATCACCTACAAGGTCACTTTTCATCAGAAACAAATCCAATTCACTTTCATCATCACATAATTTAGCCAAATCAATAACAGTGACCGGATTTGCAGCGGCAAATTGAACATGAGATGGATGTGAAAACGCCATGTTGACAGTTTGAATTCTGTGCTAGAATGGGATTGCTGACTCGCCTGGGGTCACGTGGTGGGTCGAGGTCGAACTATTTACCTATGCGGAGGGATTTGGTTGGTTGTTGCGTGGTTGCCCCAGTAAACCATAATCTACCCCAAGATTCATTTGGGATTTTTACAGTTTTATTACAAAATTAGACTGAAATTTTACCATACACTAAAGTAAAGTACAACCTTAAGGACCACGTGGTTGGCTATAAGGCACACACCTCCAACACAAGGAAATTTTGCGACATCGACCCAAAAAGGACTATAATTATACAAGTATGTTACTTCTAGATCATTAAGCAATACCTTGGATAAAATTTAACCACGTCAAGACGCGGATGACAACAATAGAGATTACATTAGCACTATATGAACCGGGTCTTTACTACAAAGATAAAACTTGGCTGGGAAAGTGACGACACGGAATAAGGACAGGTTACCTTTACGTTGTGCCCTCGAGAAAGACTCTCATTGCCTCTCCGCAAGCCTCGTCATCACTTTGGTTCCCGTTCAAAACTTCTACATCGCATATTTATCAAAAATTACATTTGAATCACTTAAAGGAGAGCCCTTCTATTACTTGGATATTGCTTATATATAGGCGACCTGCCCGATACTAGTACTTCTCGAACATATTTAGAAACAAAAGAAAACCACGAACTCGGCCTCCTGCTTCTCCCTTTTGTTCACTTATCCTGAAAGTTGTGAAGGATTGTCGGGAAAAAACAGATCCAATTTTTTCACAACAGAGTTCATGTGTGCCAAAGCTATGGGCATAATTAAGTTTTATGTAGGTGCAATCTAACTGACCGAGACCGTTGAATAGTGTGCTGCATTTATCTTTTTAGTATGATGCCCAGAGTAGAAATTCAAAACTAAACGACATGCTGTGACATAGACTAAGAAATATATATATGTATACCATCAAGTTTATTTTATTTCTTCAGAACTATACTAAATAAAATGCAGGGTTTATTTACACCTAAAAACTGCAATAGGCATTGCAAAGCAACATCATACAAATTTTCAGTGAGTCAGGGAAACAGACTATGGATATTGGTCATTCCCTGGTTTCCTACTTTTTCCATGAATATTTTGTGTTGTCCCTTACTGCGGCAGGAAGCCTTTTATCCTTTGCAATGGTTGTGAGAAAGTCAACACAACTCTGTTCAAAACTGAGGGTTACAAGGGGTTCAGATTCAATGAGCTCAGTGGAGCACCTATTCCTGGTGTCAGTCCAGTTTTGCATAATTGAGAACGTAATTTTAAAATACAGCAAATACAGAACAAATGGCGCTCTGTGTTGGTTCAATACAGAATGCAACATTCTCTCCAATACAGAACGGAACCTCTCTCTCTCTCCTATACAGAACGAATCTGTATTTTACAGATTGGGTGGCAACCCTATGCCCAAGGGAGATCATGAATGATTGCAGTGGCTTCAAATACTGGTTCCACCGTCACCTCACACCAGCAGTGAAAATTTATCTGGAGGAAGATCTGAAAACTGGACAACTGTCCTCTAAACAACAGTCATTCATCCCTTGGTGAGTCGCCTACTCTACAACATTTTTGTTATACCAAATTTGACCTCTTGAATCCAGCCTATAAACCAAGTGTGAGCTACAAATTTGAAATTGTTTACCATGCACTTCTGAGCTCTTAACTTACAGCAGGAATTTAATGGGATAGCTAACATATACATGGCTCTTCCCGACTTTTGAAGGTCATGGTGGAAACTATGACCCTCTGCTGTGTTCTAAGATAATGAATATGACCAGAGGACATTTTAGGGCTTTGTGGACATGTGAGCCACTGATTATCGCATAGGAACATTTTGAAGATTGTCCGAATTCCCAAAGTACCAGAATTCTAGATAAAAAAAAAAAAAAAAAAAACTGGTTGTTGGGCTGGTGCTGTCTTTCAACATCATGAATTCAACCTGGAGGACATTTTGGAGCTTTGTGACATGCGAGCCACTGACTACCGAGTGGGACCATTTTTATGATTGTTAGAGTTGCCCCAAATATCAGTTCTAAGCAAACGCAAATACTGGCTGTTGGGCTGTGCTGTCTTCTGAGATAATGACTACGACCTGGAGGACTTTGGGGCTGTGTGAACATAAGAGCCACCGACTACTAAGTTGGAACATTTTCAAGATTTCCCAAGTTGCCTCAAATACAAGAGTTCTACACAAGCTCACAAACCTGGCTGTTGTTGAGCACCTACAACAAGATAAGGATGCTGTAGTTGTCAAGGAATTGACAAATAAGCATACCATTTTGAAGATGCACCTGTTGTCAAGGAAGCATGTCATTTTGAGTGTTAGAAATAATGAGCACTTTTTACACTAGATTTGGTAGCCAAAAATTAAAGTACATGACGTAATCCATGGCCACGGACACAAGTGAAACTGAATCACTCACCAGGGTCTGTATCAAAAACCAAATCACTAAAATTTACTACAAGTTCACATTGACCTTATCAGACACCTTTGGGGCCAACTATTTCAGTTTTTGGATTTTACAACTAAAATACTCAAGCAGATTTTATTTCCAATAAAAATGTTTTGACAACTAACTTCCAGCACCAAAAGAACCATAAATAATGTACATACTTATGTATCATCCAATCTGTGTGACCATCAAATTTTTGTTGCTAAACCATGACTTCATCACTTGTATTCACAAATCGTGTGAGCTGCATTTTCAGAAGGTTACAGCAGGATTAATAGTGACAGGGTTAGTCCACCTCTGACCAAAATAAGAAAAATCATGCATCGTCTGGCTGCAATTGGTCGAGGTTAAGATAAAGAAGTCATCAGTCATTATTTGACCTTACCAAAGTGAAGAACAAGGAAGCTGTAAGGATGGTATTGAGTGACATACTGGCTGGGTGTTGTCTAGTTTATTGGTGGTTCCTTACTCAATGCATGTACAGAATCTTCGAAGTTGTTATTGGCTGGTGTGAGCTACAAAGTAGTTTCTACACACAGACAAGACAAAGCAGAGATTGTTTTGGACATATGTGCTTGTGGACAGACAGACGGCGATTGTGAGAGACATAATAAACGTACAACAATAAAACATATATCAATGGAGAGGCCAGGATATTCCACATATGGCCAATTGCATGAGATTCGAGACAGATTAATGAATACAATGCAGTAGCATAATATATGTGAAATGGCGGGACATTTGGCATCTTCACAAACAGAAACATACATACAGCTTGATACAGAAGATTCAGTGGAACATTATGAGTACATGATTGGAATGCTTGCATGGCAATGCAGGTAGTGGTGATTGTACATAAATCAAGACAACAATGGTTAGGGAGAAACAGAGAGAAATATTGTATGGTAAAAGTTGCATTCCTTGAGAGAGAGAGAAAATGGGATGCTTTGTCTTGCTTTTGTCTGGTTTCCTCTGATGGATGACGCACGCACACGTGTGCTCGAAAGACTAATGCACTCTTACAATACTCCCCTCCCCCACCCCCTGCAAGCAAGGCCCCGATGCAGAAATCGTCTTGCTGACAACTGGAATGGGTGCAAAGGGCTTGGGCTTTGGGTGGGTGGGAAGCTGAAGGGCGGCGCCGAACAGCAGGAACTCGAGGAGGACGGCAGCGGGTCGAAGGGTGACATCGCTCCTTCATTGGTCAGGTCGTCCGGTACGAGTTCGGGGACGGCGGCAGGCTGCCTGGAGGAGGCGTCCAGGGTTCCTGTGGTGGGGTGGGTCATCTTGGAGGTTGGACATCTACTGAGAACTCTGGAACAACGGGAAGCGGGGAGGCGGCGAAGAGTTCGCTGGCACATGGGTCGTCATCTTGGGTCGGACGTCTGCCATCGCCTCCTTTGGGTCACTCCGGGGTCACCAGTGTAAGGATGGTATTGAGTGACATATTGGCTGGGTGTTGTCTAGTTTATTGGTGGTTCCTTACTCAATGCATGTACAGAATCTTCCAAGTTGTTATTGGCTGGTGCGAGCCGCAAAGTAGTTTCTACACACATACAGGGCAAAACAGAGATTGTGTTTCGGATATCTGTGCTTGTGGACAGATAAACAGATGGTGATTGTGAGAGGCATAATAAATGTACAATGATAAAACATATATCAATGGAAAGGCCAGGAAATTCCACATATGACCAATTGCATGAGATTTGAGACAGATTAATGAATACAATGCAGTAGCATAGTATATGTGAAATGGCGAAACGTTTGGCGTCTTCACAAACAGAAACATACATGCAGTTTGATATAGAAGATTCAGTGGAACATTATGAGTACATGATTGGAATGCTTGCTTGGCAATGCAAGTATTGGTGATTGTACATAAATCGAGACAACAATGGTTAGGGAGAAACAGACAGAAATATTGTACGGTAGAAGTTGTGTTCTTTGAGAAAGAGAAAACGGGATGCTTTGTCTTGCTTTTGTCTTATTTCCTTTGATGGATGACACACGCGTGTGCCCGAAAGACTGTAATGTGATCTCTCACAAAGCTCTCTCAACCCATATTAGGGTGCTCTTCACCTGGTCAGTCCCTTTAATCTCAACCTTATAGCGTCCATGGCTTCTGCGTTAGTCAAATATCAATACACACACAAATGGAGGGTTATTCGTATCCTCTAGCTCAGCAGGACCTGGAGATTAACGGGGAATTCTTTCGTCTGAGGTCGTGAAAGTGAGAACGTGTATGGTCAAACACTTGCATAGTGACCCTTCATTTCCTGTTTTCCTGGTTTTCTTGTGGTAAGCATCCAAGTATCCAGCCTACATCACAAAGATGCACAGTATTGCCGGGACGGAAAACAGTAACTCGATTTTGAAGAGAAAAAACAGTTACTCTCCTATCATTCATTAGGTTTCTCCAGCACAGGAGCTGGCAGTTTTTCTGGTTTTCATTTGGGTTGACTCTTCTCTTTCTTCAGGACCTCCAGTTAAAAGTTGTACCTCTTTCTCACAAGACTCTTCAACTGGCCAAACCTTTCGGGGATGCATTCAGCCCTAAGGTTCCGGTAGGAGGCTGACTTCAGAGCAGAAACTTGGGTGGTGGATGTACTGGCGGAGGGCAATGTAATTCCTTTTCTGGCTTCCTCTCCACTAGCGTCATCTCCTATAGCTTTCCTTTGTATCTTCACCAGCAGAAGTACTTGTTCTTCAGGAAGAGGTTGAAATTTGGTTAAAGAAGAATGCAATAGAGCTGGTGTTGGTAAATTCTGTGATTTTACAACAGACTTTTTCTAGTGCCATAACCGTCAAATAGTGTTGCCCAGCATTAGTTGTATCATGACTGAACAACTTTATTTGTCTGTTCCTGTTCTCCATGGAATTACCAATAATCCTTAGTTGTGCAAGTTCCTTTCATTTGTATTTACAGAGAGGGTATACAAATTCAAGGCACTTTGTTTTGGCCGGTGTACAGAGCCGCAAGTATTAACAAGGGTTTCATCTCCCCTAGGGGGATGGTGCCATCTTTAGGTAACAAGAATTATCTACATAGACAACTGGTTCATGTTAGCCAACTCTTTTGATGGGATTTCCACGGTCAAGGATCTGTTGCTTCGTCTGGCTCAGTCACTGGCCATTATGGTTTTCAGTAGTCCTACCTAACTCCTTCTCAGTCCATTCTCTATCTGGGGATGAGGGTAGACTTTGACAATTTTCAGATTTTTCTGTTGTAGAGACTTGTTTCTTGTTCTTCTTGATGAATTTTAGCCCTTAAGCTTCCTACCAAGCTTTCTCTGTTAGGATACATGGCCTTACTAGAAAATTTGTCAGATTAGCAAGGATCAGGAGGCTGCCAGTTCTATGTAAGAGAGACTTGGGACAGGAAGTATCCCCCAGATGCTATTTAATCTTGGTACCAGTAAACGTTTGAGAAATGTTAGCATGGTGGAAAGGCCGTCAAAGATTCTAGTAGGTTTAACCCTAGGAATAGTGATCCCAGACCTCACCTTCTTTTCAGACACATCATTGAGGGGTTGGGGAGTGTCTGGTTGACCTTGAGAGGTCAAAATGTGGTGATCAGAAGAGAAAGGGAGTTGCATTTAAACAATCTCAAACACTTGGCTATATGGAAGAGTCTTCTACACTGTAATCAGGTTTGAAACTAAGTCACAGAGGTATTTTCAGACAATACCTCCTCCTCAACATGTAACAGGAACCAGGGCAACTCGAGGTCGTGGACAATGTTCCCATTAAATTAAGACTGCTTTTTTGGGCAGAGGCAAGGCACATATTTAATTCCAGGGGAGGACAATACTTTGGCAGATCGACTGATCACGAAAGAACAAGTTTTGCCAACAGAGTGGTCACTACATCCACAAATCAACCTGTCACTGTGGAACTGGCAGGGTGCTCCAAACCTTTTAACAACATGATTAGGGATGGCCAGTCAATTGCTTCCTCTTACAGGGTCCTCAGGCCTGGGCAGTAGATGCATTTCTTCAAGACTGGGCCACTTAGATGCATATGCTTTCCCCCCCCCCCAACTTAGCAATTAATTTATATAGAAAGTATTGAGTGAGCTTGAGTACAAAAAGCTGCACAATGACTCTGGCAGCTGCTGAGTGGCCTCAGGGAAAATTGTTTTCAGTCTTTCTAGCTCATAGTAAATCTCTATCATATTTTTCCATTAAGAAAATATCTACTCAAACTACTTATTTCCATGCGATTCCACTAAACCTCCCCAAGCCACACTAAACCACTTTGAACCTCTCCACAACTTTCCAGCAAGGGGGTTTCTAAGGTATCTCAGAAAATATCCTTAAGGTTAAGTACAGCCAACCTTGGCCTTGTATCTGAAGCAGCAGTTTGTGTAATGTTCCTGATGCCGTTCTAGAGTAGTTTCCAGCACCCATACCTCTATGTTACATCAGGTATTTTTTTTTTTTTTTTTTTTTGCTTTCTTAGATATAATTAAGTGTCTTTTTGTGTCTGCTATTTGAGGTTATAGATCCATGCTTGCCTCAGTATTGTGTTATATGCAATTGGATCTGTCTCATGATCTGCACCTTAAGGGGTGGTTGAGATAATTTGAGACTGAACCCCTGAGTATTCAGTATTAATCCCTCTTTGGAATTACATGTAATTTTAAATAATTTTATCTGCAGACCCTTTTGAGCCTTTGGAATTAGCTCCATGGACATAATGTCTAAGAAAACAGTTTTGGGTTGCACTATTAGCAATTAAGAGACAGTGTTGATTGCAAGAATACTCCTATAAGGAAGGCTGTTATAAATGGGAAGCCGTTTCATCTTTTTTTTTGCCTTATCCAGAGCCAAGAGTGATGTTGAGCCCGAGTTATTACCCAGAAATGTAAGAATTAAAAATTTGACATCTTTGGTGGGGAATAAAGAGGAGGCACTTCTCTGTCCTATTGGAGCAATTAAATTTATTCATATAGGTTTAGCCAGTAAGGAGCCTAGTTAACCTTTTGATTTGTGGTGTTAGAAAATCTAAAATTTCCTTGTCAAAGAATATGTCCTCCTTTGCTAAATATTGGATCAGGCTAGTGATATGTCCTCCTCTGCTAAATATTGGATCAGGCTAGTGCATGGGAAACTATACCCAGATCTTTTAGTTTTATTGACAATTAACATTCATGTCAGAGTGGTTGCTACTTTTAGATTTATGATAAATTTGTCCCCTGGTGAGGTGGTTAATGCAGCACACTAGAGGTACAATGCAGTTTTTATCACTCAATACCTTGAGCATGCAATAATTATGTATGAAAACTGTAAATCCCTTAGTAGGCTGGTAGTGGTGGGTAAAGTCTTTTCTTGAACCAAAGAAAAAGAAATCTTGTAGGCCTTTCGTTTCAAATCCCAGGTTTTGATTTTATGGGGAGCATGACAGTAAATGTTGCAAAAGAGTACCTTATATCATTAAGTAGTATTTATATTTAGTTGGCTGTTGTTTTTGGGGCTTTCAGACCCAGGCACAGGGACTGCAAAAGTGTACCTTATATCATTAAGTAGTATTTATTTTTAGTTGGCTGTTGTTTCTGGGGATTTCAGACCCAGGTACAAAGACCCCTCACCATGCTTTTATCACTCTGGCTGCAGTGGTTTTCTCAGAAAGGCTGCTCTTTGCTAAGCACACAAAAACCTTGCCCTCTGAATGGAATCCAATTTCTGGCAGCAGTAATATCCAGGAAGGACTCCAGATCAAGTAAGAATGTTTTGGGTTGCTTGCAAGAAACCTTTAGTTGCACTACCTACAATCCTATTCTCAATCAGCAATACAATTTACCTAATAAAATTTACTACTTTGATACTTAGCATCAAAGTAGCCAGGCCCCAGCCTCCCCACAACTGGGCTGTCACGAAGAATTCCGGCAAAGAGCCAAAACATTCAAAACACAACTGGCAGAGAACAGGTGAGCTTATCGATCTTCTTTTACATTAATGCTGACTCACTTGTCAGAGCAGAGACATAGCTACCTTAACAGTAGGCATGTCTCAAAATAATACATCTCACTATGAAATTTATATTTTTTAGAAACTACAGCTATCACTGCCAAAGAAAAAATTTTCTGGGCGCAAAAAATCACTGAATACGTGTGATACAATTCAGCAGAGTGACATTTCATAACAAGAGCAATGTAGGAGCAAAATTAATGAGCTTCGCTTCTGGGATTGGAGCAAAAAACTGACTTGTAGAGTTTAAAGAAAACAATATCAGCACAAGTAACTATAATGCATCTCACTGGGACAATTTTGTTAAGTCATGATGAATTTTTAATAGCAGAAATGCCTTCTGTCACAGCAATGGGGAAAAATGTTCATCATTGGAGACTGGATGCACAAAATTCCCTGGCCATAACAAACCACAAATATAATTTCAACAGGTACAGACCAGGACATTTTTTGCTTAGACTATACATCCAGATGTCTACAAGTCAGGTTATACCTGGCAAACTTATGAATCCACCAACCAAAAAACATTTAAGAGAAACTGGGTTAGGTCGCAAAGTGTGGCTGCACATTTGCACAGGTGCCTATGGAAAGTATAAACATGCTTGGCCAAATTAAACCTAGACTACCTCATTAAAACTTTACCATAGAAACGTAATCTTAATTACCAATACGTGAATTATTTCACGAAGAACATAGACCTGTAAAGTTCCCGCTCAACACGTTCTCTATAGAGAACATCCCGTTTTCTGTGGTGCCTTCACATCGACCTTGGTCAATCAGAAAATATGTTTATCACCATAATTGTAAATTGTACATTTATTGTCTTTCTAAACAACCATGCTTCATGAATAACTAACAAATTATTTATGGTATGTGTCAGACATTAGTGATCACTATGTTTTCTGTATGAACCTGTCCTGTTTTCGTAAAGAATTAGTTTGACCTCAGGTCACCTGTAAATCTTGTACCCGCAGTCTCTGCGAAGTACACAGACATCCGCATCCCGCTTTATAAGCAGCTCGCTTCATCAATAAACTAGCAGTACTTGTCTTCCTGCTCATTATTTCGCACCTCTCTCATAGAGATGACCTGCAGAGTGGTTCCCGGAAGCCATTAACAGACCCAAACGGAGACTAAGTCTTGGCCCTGATGAACCTTACCCACGCCCCTAACGGACTAACTATGGCGCTCTAACAAAGCATTCGGGCGTTTACCAAACATCGTTGGCAGGTCGCCAGCTTCATTAGCGAACCTACATGGCATGCCCCCAGTGTGTATTGACGCGAGTATTCCTTTGCATTCCAAGTGAGAGCGCGAAATGAGCATGGACGCAGACATCCCCAACCACGTACAAATTACCGCGAACCTCTCGGAGGCAGACACCTCCCTCTTGCAACCCCCTCTCATGCGCACCTCCACACCAGTACCTGCACCCCACACGAGTACCCTGACGGACCAACCAAAGATGGCCCTTGTCCGTCAAACAAAGATGGCCCTTAACATAAGGCTGTTGCTATTTACCAGGGAGAACACAGCGTCCTGGTTCTACAGGGTCGAGGGGCAGTTCAGGGTAGCAGGCCTAACGAACGAGGTGTTGAAAGTGGACATCGCCATCAACACCCTCCTGGAGGAGATATACAAGATCGCCCCTTGGTTGATGACAACGTCGGGCCCCACCACCTTCCTAGAAATCAAATCCACTCTCGTCGAGACCTGCTCCCTGCCAGTCTCCGAGAGAGCTGCCTGCGCCCTCAACCCCTGGCAGGAGGGAAACCTCTTGGTAGCGTGGCATGCCCTCCAAGAGCTCCTCCTCCTCCCTGAGACTGACAGCAGCGGCAGGCGCAAAGAAATCAGCCTGTTGTGGGGAGATCTTCCTGTGGCAGCTACTGCCGGAGGTCCGTGGGCAGATCACGGACACGTATACCCTGCTGGTCGAGGGCCTAATCAGGGTGGCACAGCAGCTGATGGATTCCATGAAGACGGCCAAGCAGGCAGCCACGCCTGCACACTCCGCCAACTGCCTCCTGCTGGAGGACCCCACCACAGAGCCCGTCAACGCCATCAAGTTGAAAAGGCCATCCCACCAGCAGAAGAGGGAGGGGCCGGGGCTTTGCTATTACCACCAGAGGTTCGGGAGAGCTGCCCAGAGGTATGAAGGCCCCTGCCCTTTCTTCCCTTCAAAAAAACCAAGGAGGCAGCAGCCAACCACACAGGCTGCCATGGCAGCAGCAGCAGCAGCAGCAGAAACAGCCAGGGGCCCTTACCATTAGGGTTCTACGTCTGCGACACCATCTCCAGCAGGATGATGTTGGTCAACACTGGAGCCATGCGTTCAGTGCTTCCGCCTTCAGGAGAGGACCACAGACGCCCGCCAGACCCGACTGCCTACCTGACAGCTGCAAACGGGTCCTCCATCTTCTCCTACGGCATCAAGCTCCTGTCGATCTCCATCCTTGGCTGGAGGTACAGCTGGGAATTCATCATCACGGACATCAGGACCCCACTCCTGGGAGTGGGCTTTCTTGCCCACTTGGGACTGGCAGTCAACGTCGGCCGCAAACGCCTGCTGGACACAGAGTCCTGCCAGTCCCTGCCCTTGTCGCCTGGCCCCAAGGAGCCCGCCATCTGTTCCGTCGTGCCCCACCAGTATGGTTCCCTCCAGAAGGAGTCCCGGTCTTAAAACCTGAGCTTCGCCAAATGCCTGGGACTCCTGCCAAACACAGGCTATACCACCACATCAAGACAAAGGGGCCCATCGCACACAAAGTTCCGACGGCTTCCCCGCAGCGGCTTCAGGAGGCCAAAAAGGCCTTCACTGAGATGGAAAAAATGGGCATATGCAGAAAGGCTCCCAGCCCATGGGCCTCCCCTCTTCACATGGTGCAGAAAGCAGATGGCACCTGGAGGCCCTGTGGTGACTACAGGCAGCTGAACCTTGCAACAGAGCCCGACCATTAACCCCTGCCGAACATGCAGGACTTGACGGCCTCTTTCCATGGATCTTTTAGTCTTATTTTCAGGTACCAGTAGCGCTGGAGGACATCCCAAAACCACCATTGTCATGCCCTTCGGGTCCTACGTCTTCGCCTTCACCTTCGGCCTGAGAAACGCAGGCGCGACCTTCCAGAGGTTGATGGACAGCATCCTGGGGGACCTGGACTTCTGTGTCTGCTACGTCAATAATATCCTAATCTTTTCCAGATCCTGGGAGGAACACCTATGACACATCCGGAAGGTCCTGCAGTGCCTGCAGGAAAGTGGCCTTGTCGTCAGGTTTGACAAGTACACCTTCAGCGTCGAGAAGGTGGAGTTCATGGGCCACGAGATATCCCCAGAGGGCATCCGCCCAATGTCGTCGTAGGTCGAGGCTGTCGAGAAGTTCCCCAACCCTACCTCCATCAGGGCTGTACAAGAATTCCTCGGGATGGTCAACTGCTACAGAAGATTCATCTTGGGGATTGCTCACACCATGCCCGCCCTGATGGAGGTCCTCAAGGGACATCCAAAGACCTCAGTGTGGGGCCCAACCTGCAGAAGGCCTTCCTCCTGATGAAGGCCACCCTCACCAAAGCAACATCTCTTGCCCACCAGGGCCCTAATGCTCCCCTCTAGCTGACAACGGAAGCCAGCAGCGTCGCCTGCAGAGCTGTCCTGGAGCAAGATATCAGGGGGACCCCTCAGCCCATCGCCTTCTTCAGCAGGAAGGAGGCGTGGGTGTCCCCGGGAAACCCAGAAACCAGACAGTAAGGCACCCAAACAAACCGCTCCAGAGGACACTGAGGAAGACGACCACTGTCTCCAGTTGACATCAAGAAAGCAAGGCCCCTTCGTCACCCCAGCAGATACCTGCTTTGACCAGACATTGCCTCCGTCTTGTGGGGGGGGGAGGGAGTATTGTAAAGTCCTCGCTCAATGGGTTCTCTGTAGAGAACATCCCGTTTTCTGCAGTGCCTTCACATTGACCTCGAGTCGATCAAAGTATATGTTTACCATCATAATTGTAAATTGCACATTTATTGTCTTTGTAAACATCAATCATGCTTCATGTACAAGTAACAAATTATTTATGTTGTGTGTCAGACATTATTGATCACTATGTTTTCTGTATGAACCTGTTTTTGTAAAGAGTGAGTTTGACCTCAGATAACCTGTAATTCTTTGTAGCCGCGGTCTCTGCGAAGTACACAGACGTCTGCATCCTGCTTTATAAGTGGCTTGCTTCATCAGTAAACTAGCAGTACTTGTCTTCCTGCTCATTATTTTGCACCTCTTTTACAGACCTCGTCTGCCATAAGGTAAAAGCAAGCATATCTTAGTTTAACCAGACCACTGAGCTGATTAACAGCTCTCCTAGGGCTGGCCCAAAGGATTAGATTTATTTTACGGGGCTAAGAACCAACTTGGTTACCTAGCAATGGGACCTACAGCTTATTGTGGAATCCGAACCACATTGTGACAAGAAATGAATTTCTATCACCAGAAATAAATGCCTCCAATTCTTCATTGGCTGCTTGGAGAGTCGAACGCTGGGCCAACAGCGTGCTAGCCGAGAGCTCTACCCACCCCTCCAACGAAGAAGTTTGCTGCCATAAGGTGGTACACTAGAGAAGGTAAGTACAGAAATTGGTACGGATCACACAATTTGCTTGTGACTTAACCAGGGAAGTCTTTGATGAAGGATGCTTGAGTGAAAATTTCACTGTTATTTCAGATTCTTGCAGGGCACATCTTAATACAAGAGTTTCGTGAAATTTCGTTCTCAATTCTGACTTTAGCGGAGATTTATTATTACTAATTAGTAAAATGCAAGTGCTGAATGCCTGGTCATCCTGCATTCACGCAGACATATCAAGACGAGTCATTGGATATATCACGATCTCATCTATGGTTATATGGAAAAAAAAAAAAAGTAACATATATGGCAGCTGAAGAGGCGATGGGATTACATAATCGGTCAATTACAAATACCCATATATGTAATATATTTTAATGAAGAATAAGGGGCAAGCTAATTCATCATATCAAGTTGACGGACAACGACCATCCTTAAAGATACGACAGACTTCAAATTACCCTGCTTATACAGGACCAACATAATTTTAGCAAGGATATTTATTGGGCATAAGCATGGCACCTCCTTTTAATGCTTACGTAAAAAGCAATACTAAAATTGAATAAGGTAAGATAAAAAAAAAGGAAAATAATCTCAGAAAAAACCAAAGGTCAAAACATTGAAATTATATAATCTGAAAGCAGATAAAAAAATTGTTCCAGCATAATTACAAATTACTTTTTAATAGCAAAGATGTCAACAATGTTTTAAGTATGGTTATTCATACACATTAAATGTATAAACAATCAAAGTTAATAAAACCAAATTTCGACAATTTCATGCCTTGACAGCGACCTCGTGTTTCCCACCTTAAATATACTGTAGATCTACCAAAGCAATTTCAGCCCTCACAAACATAAAATGTGAAATAAATGTAGGATATTAAAATCTTTGACTCCCTCACAAACCTAGTGTGAAATAACTGTAGGATATTAGAATCTTTGGAGAGACACGTCTCCATACAAGTGGCCATCACAGTGAGAGAAGAGTGAATTAATATGCTTCATAATAGGAAAAGCTTTACAAAATATGCAAGACAGCACTAAAAATTTTAATAAAAAACACAGGACAGGAATTGCAATGAAAAAAAAAGTAACAAATGCGCCGACGTTTCTTCGGCTCAATCGATTTTCTGTACAGCAGCTACAGCGTATAATCAAGGCCACCGAAAAGAGTTCAATTACTTGGTGGTCTGTACAATGCTCTATATGAGCCGCGGCCCTTGACACTTTAACCACGGCAGGTGGTGGCCTATTCTATATCGTTGCCAGAAGCAAGATGTTGGCTAACTTTAACCTTAAAATTAAAACTACTGAGGCTAGAGGGCTGCGATTTGATATGTTTGATGATTGTACCATGGATGATCAACATATCAATTTGCAGTCCTCTAGCCTCAGTAGTTCATATCAATTTGCAGTCCTCTAGCCTCAGTAGTTCATATCAATTTGCAGTCCTCTAGCCTCAGTTTTTACGATCTGAGGGCGGACAGACAAAGCGGCCACAACAGTTTCCTTTTACTGAAAAACTAAAACTAATGCAACCTTAATCATAAAAATTCCCTCTAAGAAGAAAATCACGTTCACGGCATCTCAATCTCCAAGCGCTAAAACACAATATTGTAAGGTGTCAAAGAAACGAGCAGGTAAAGGTTACTGCTGCTTTATTACAGATCCAGGCGGCTTATATTGCGGCCGACTGACGCGGGCCGTGAGAGACAATGGAATTGACTGTGACCTGAGGTCGAAACAATAAACAATAATATGCAGTGAGCAGTACAAATTACAATACAAAATATACAGAGCTACAATATAGATACAGTCTTGATGCCTGTGAATGAAGAAACATGTGATACACAATGTGTGACATTCGTTATAAATACCATAAAGTAAAAATGATTAAAATGCGTGACCTGGCACGTTTTAGGCGTGACTAATTGAGCTTGAAGAAAACGGGAAGTCACCAAAGAAAACAAGCTCAGCGGAGACTTAATTAATGGCGCCGCAAACACTATCCTGGCGCCGAATTGGTGACTTTACAAATACTCCCCCAAGACGAGGGACGCGCCTGATTAATCCCTGTACCTGGTGGGACGCTGAAGGGTGCCGCCGGCTCCTTGAAGATAACTGAGGGGCCTCCCGCCTGTGAGGCTGCTGTTTGGCGGTCCCCTTCCTGGGGCGGCCGCGCCTGCGGGGGTGAGGGCGTGCTGGAGTGCGTTTGGGCGGAAGGGTGCTGCGTCGCTGCCGGGACTCTCCGACAGGAAGGCGGGCTTTAGCCGGTCTATGGAAACCCAGTCGTCCTGCCTGGGAGTGCCAGCCGAACGCCTTGCTGTTCCGCTCCAGCACGCCGGAAGGGTCCCCTGTAGGGCTTAGTTAGTGGTGGACGGACGGCGTCAACTCTGGCGAAGACGTGGGTGGCGGATGACAGCTGTGGCGGCACGAAGGTGGTTGCTCTGTCGATGTATGAGCGCCTGCAAGGGGGCGAACTTGCCGCCACGTCGCGGAGCCTCTGCAGAGATGGGGAGTGGCGATCATCCGTCACGAGCTCTCCCGGCACCACGAGGGGTTCCCCACAGGTTTGTTCAGCTGCGGATGGGGTGCCGTCGGCTCTGGGGGCGGTCCTCAACCCGAGGAGGACCCACGGCAGCTGATGTTTCCAGTCCTCGGCGGTGCAGCGGGCCATGAGGATGACTTTAAGGACCTGTGGAACCGTTCAACCAGGCCGTTGGCGCTGGGTGTACGCTGTGGTGGTGTGGTGCGTGGTTCCCAGCAGTTGAGCCAGGGCAGACCACAGCTCGGAGAGGAAAGCGGGGGCCCTGTCGGTTGTGATGGTCGGGACGCGGCGGCTAACCCAACTGGAGAGCAGGGCCTCGGCGCACGGCGCTGGCGGTGGCTTCTTGCATGGGCGTGGCCGGGCCACCACGCCGAACGGTCTACCACCGTGAGGAGGTATCTGGATCCGCCCGATGGGGAAGGCCCGACGGCGTCGATGTGGATGTGGCGGCGGCGCCCTGGCTGTGGGAACTCGCCTACCCCGACTGCGTGTGACGACCCACTTTACTGGTCTGGCACTGCAGGCACTGTTTTGCCCAGGCTGTGGCGTCCTTTTGCACCCGTGCCAGACGAACTTTTTGAAAGCAGTTTGGCCGTGGTCCCTGCCGGAGGTGTGAGAGGCCGTGAATGATGTCGAATACCTGGCGGCGGCGTGAGGCTGGAACCAAAGGCGGGGCTGGCCTGTGCTGATGTCACAGAGCAGGCTGGGGCCTCCGGCGAGGGTCACGTCCGCCACTTGAGGGATGTGATGGCGGTGCGGTATGCTGGGGTTTCTGGGTCAGCGGCCTGTTCTCTGGCAAGGTCCTGGTAATCTACACCAAGCTGCACTGCGTTCAACTCGACTCTGGAGAGGGCGTCTGCTCTGGGATTTTTCTTGCCGGGAGGTACCTGACGGAACAGGTAAATTCGGCTATGGCTGAGAGGTGGCGCTGCTGTCTGGAAGACCATGCGTCCCCTGCTTCGTGAAGGCGTGAACCAGTGGCTGGTGGTCTGTGAAGATTGTGAAGGGCGTCCCCTCCAGGAGGAACTTGAAGTGCCGAACTGCGCGGTACATCGCGCAGAGTTCCCTGTCGAAGGTGCTGTAGCGGGACTCTGCGGGACTGAACTTCTTGCTGAAGAAGGCGATGGGCTGGGGCGCCGTTGATGATTTGCTCCAGAACAGCACCGCAGGCAACGTTACTGGCGTCTGTCGTCAGCTGGAGGAGCCTTGGGATCCTGGTGTGCCAAGGCGGTTGCCTTGGTGAGGGCGGCCATCGTCAGGGAAAAGGCCTGCTGCTGGCTGGGTCCCCAAGACAGGGACTCTGGTTGACCTTTTAGGACTTCCGTCGTCAGGGCCGTGGTGTGCGCGATCCCGGGATGAACCGCATGTAGAAGTTTACCATCCCAAGGAACTCCTGGACGGCCTTGATGGAGGTGGGTGTCGGGAACTTGGCTACGGCTGCCACTTTCGATGTAAGAGGGCGGACGCCTGTCGGAGACACCTCGTGACCCAGAATTCTGCTTTCTGGACGCCGAAGGTACACTTGTCAAAACGGGACAACGAGGCCGTTTTCTTGGAGGCGCTGGAGGACTGCTTTGATGTGCCTCTGGTGTTCGCTGTGAGACCTGGAAAATATGAGAATGTCGTCGACGTAGCAGACGCAGAATTTTAGGTCCCCAGGATGCTGTCCATGAGCCGCTGGAAGGTGGCCCCGGCGTTCCTCAGCCCGAAGGTGGAGAAGGCGAACACATAGGACCCGAAGGGCGTGATGATGGCTGTCTTTGGTATGTCCTCTGGCGCAACAGGTACCTGGAAATAAGATTTAAGAAGGTCCAATTTAGTGAATATTTTGGCCCGTGAAAGGAGGCCGTGAGGTCTTGCATATTGGGCAGAGGGTAGTGGTCGGGCTCCGTTGCAATGTTGAGCCGCCTGTAGTCGCCGCAGGGTCTCCAGGAGCCGTCTGGTTTCTGCACCATGTGGAGGGGAGGCCCATGGACTGGAGGCTTTCCTGCAGATGCCCATCCGTTCCATCTCCGCGAATGCTTTTTCGCCTCCTGAAGGCGCTGAGGGGAAGCCTGCGGAACCGCATGTGTCGGGGGCCCTTTAGTCACTATATGGTGGTATATGCCGTGCTTGGCTGGGGCCCGGGGACTTGGCGAAGCTCGGGCTAAAACACCTCAGGAACTCCGACAGAAGGTGTGCATACTGGTGGGGGGCGACGGCGCTGATGGTGGGTCTGGGTCCCGCCGTTAACGGGAGAGACCGGCAGGAGTCGGTATCGAGGAGGCGCTTGCGCCCACGTCGACTAGCAGGCCGGTGCGCCAGAAAATCGGCCCCCAGGAGTGGGGTTCCTCGTCGCGACGATGAAGTCCCAGGAGTAACTCTGGCCAGGATGGAGATCGACAGGAGCCTGGTGCCGAGGGGAGAGGATGGGGTTCCGTTGGCGGCCGTCAGGAAAGCGGCCGGTCTGGTGTCTGGTTGCGGTCCTCTCTGGATGCTGGGAAGACCGACTTAAAGGCTCCTGTGTCGACCAGCATCATCCTGCCGGAGACGGTGTCGCGGGCGTAAAAACCTACTGTTTTGAGGCCCTGGGTTCTTCGGCTGCCATGGCGGCCTGTCCTGCTGGCGCCGCCACCCCGTTTTTTGAACGGTTGAACGAGCAGGGCGGCAGGCAGTTTCGGGCGTCCTTTCCGAACCACTTGTGGTAGCGACAGAAGCCGGGACCACCGTCTGCTGTGGTTGGTGGACTTCTGTTGGCGATGGCGTTGACGGGCTGCTCTCGTCCTCTTCAGGCTGGACGGAGCTGACCGGCTGTGTGGCCGGTTTTAGCCGCTGTGAAGCCTTGACGGAGTCTGTGAGGTGTTGTGCCGCCTCTATGAGGTCCTCGACAGGCATGGTGTAGGGGTGAGCGATCTGGTTGCGTACTTCGGGAGGAGTTGGCGAAGGAAGATTTCCCGTATGAAGCTTATCTCCTGCCGCTTGTTTGTGCCACCCAAGACTGGTGTTGACAGGAGATCTACGACCATGCCCAAAGCGTCTCTTGGATTGAGGTCGTAGGCGTGGATTATTGGCAAGGTCGATAGCACGGGCGGCCCGCCGGCGATGGGCAGGGAGCAAGCTTCGAGGAGGAACTTTTTGTGGTGCTGTATGTGAGGTGAGTGTTTGGTTTCGCGAGATGAGTTTGTTGTACACGTCCTCGGAAGGGCGTTGAGCACTGTGTCGGCCTGTAGGATTTCGTCCGTGAGGTCCGCGATTCTGAAGTGGCTCTCCACCCTGCGCAGCCACCTCGATGGGTTCCCCTGCGTAAACGGGCGGCAGCTTTACGGTGAGGGCGCCCGCGATTGTGTTGCCCGGCCGTCGTGTGTTCGGGGCGCTGGTGTGGAGTTGCGGGGAGGGCCTCGGGCGCGGGGCGGCGCGGCTGTGATGGGAGGTAGGTAAACCTCGGAGTCCGCGGGGTCCGCGTTTAACTGCATGAAGGAGGATATCCGCATCCATGCTCGCTCCTTTGACCCCTTACTGGAGTGGGGCTTCGTCGCGTCAGTACGCACTTTCGTGCGCCGTGTGGTTCCGCTAGTGACGCTGGTGGGGTACGCCGACGAGTCAGCACGCTCAAACGCTGGTTACAGCGCCGTGTTTAGGCCGCTAAGAGCGTTTTGGAGAAATCCTGGAGCCAAGACTGAGTCGCCGTGTGAGTCCGCTAATGGCTCCGGGATACTCCGGTCACCACTGTAAGGTGTCAAAGAAACGAGCAGGTACAGGTTACTGCTGCTTTATTACAGATCCAGGCGGCTTATATTGCGGCCGACTGACGCCGGGCCGTGAGAGACAATGGAATTGACTGTGACCTGAGGTCGAAACAATAAACAATAATATGCAGTGAACGAGTACAAATTACAATACAAAATATACAGAGCTACAATATAGATACAGTCTTGATGCCTGTGAATGAAGAAACATGTGATACACAATGTGTGACATTCGTATAAATACCATAAAGTAAAAATGATTAAAATGCGTGACCTGGCACGTTTTAGGCGTGACTAATTGAGCTTGAAGAAAACGGGAAGTCACCAAAGAAAAACAAGCTCAGCGGAGACTTAATTAATGGCGCGCCGAAAACACTATCCTGGCGCCGAATTGGTGACTTTACAATATATTACCCAAGGGCAGTGTCAAACACGATTCTGTCCGAGATTATGAAATAAACTATAACCGTATCATCCACTATTCCACTTACGAAATGTGTAGGTAATACACCCTCGAAAGATATTTTCGACGATACTGTGTGGACTAGGATTTCTCATTCTCAGCCTGGATGTTGTAGGCTTGAGATGCCGAGTTCTAAAGATACAAGTACCAACCTCAGATTCAGGTGTTGGATTACGCAACCTACCTAGATTTTAACATTTTATTTACAAAAATTTAACTCTACCAATGACCAGGTTGTGCACATTTACTTTACCTTTATCCACAACAGCCATAATAACACGTTGGCCTCGGGGCCAAAGTAAACAGAATATTTGAAAGGCAAAATTAACAACGATTTATTACTCGCGGCGCCTCGCAAAACGCAGCGTGATCAAAGCATAGAAACACTACGACAAAATTATTCTTCTACATTAAGAATTACTATGATCACTTCTGGACATCCAATTAAATTAGTAAACTGCAGTATATGGTAGATAACTCTTACTTACTTTGTAACAGAATTCTAGGTTACCTTCCCTGACCAATCGTTCCTCTAAAACGGTCGGTGTCTTACTACTTTTCAGGATTTCTCAGCAAAGTCTCGATAAAGTGGTTACGCTGGACTTTGCCACAGCGTACAAGTCTCCGGCGTATCGGCTCTCTATGGTCACACCTGAAACGCGTAACCCGTACCAAGAGTAGCTAGGAAGGCAAGAGGATTGCGGCGCCACATCAGCTTTTATAGTCGCGTTTGGGGACGCGTCTAGAACTTTTTAATTTTTCTTCCAGAACGGCGGTCAGAGAAGGTATTCTAAATTGACAATACAGAATTTCACAAAGGGTACAAACAAAATACATGACAAAAAAATGTCAGTCGAAAAACTTCGGGTCATCCACGTCATTCCAAATTGCGCGTCGATTGCGGGTCTGATGGACACGTTTACGGCGTGAATGATTTGACTCCCACAAGTACTGAACAATGTTTAAAACGACTAGACGAGAGTTTTATGACGGCAAAAATTCGCGCAGTAATTTTTGACGACAGCCTACAGCAGCATTGTCAAACTTTTTTTCTGACTCACAACAGGAACTGTATTTTTCATTACAACCCAGTATACCTATGTGTAGTATACATGTTCCTCTATTTACTACTGACACAAGATAAATACAAATCAGTGGATGGAACCTATGGGATTAATTTACATATATTAATATTTTTACGAAGAATATAGACCTAGTGAAATCGTACATTTTGTATGAAATTATACCAGAAAGAGCACAGGAAACAATAATTTTTTAAAAAGTTTTTTATGAGAAGGCTATAGTTGGTTATTCGTAAGTCAATGATTCCAGTTGGGACACAAGATGACGATGCTATGGCATGTTTCTATCTTTCGTTTTCAACCGACTTAATGTGTAAAATCTTAATTGACACAAATACGCAGCGTTAAAAAGTAATAGTAATTCTTGGTCACCAGGCAGCACCAGTTGCCTGGCAAAAAGAATACCAACAGTCTCGTAAATAATGAGTACGAACGAGATTGTTGTTTTCACTTGTTTATTTATTCATTTATTCTCTTTTTCGAATTGTCACAAACCCAAAGTTTAAAATTCCAAGATCTAGAACGCAAGTCGATCATAGTTTACTTTTCACTGTTAACCACGCTACCCCTTACTCCATCATACAAAATGTTAAGGCAACGCACTATCGTCTAGAAAGCGGCACATTCAGGGTCCTTCATACCCCATCCTACCAGAGAGAGAGAGAGAGAGATATCCTTAAGAAATAAAATAATTTGGCCTCCAACTACTACCTGAAAACAACATAAGAACTTACGGTGCTACAATGGCTGGTTACCTGCGGGTCACCTCGTTGGTACTAGTACTAAACATGACATGACGGAAACTCAATAGGACGCCTGTTTAGTACTAGTCCCTCGGGGAACAAAGATATCGTTTATCAATATAATTTACTGACCAGATAATGTAAATTTACAAATGGGTGTATAATATAATACTTTGATCCCCGAGCTTCTGCCACCAGCGGATCCAGAAAAATTTCATGGGGAACCAATTTATATATATATATATATATATATATATATATATATATATATATATATATATATATATATATATATATATATATATATGAAATGGACAGCGATCGCCTGTTCTGTCAGGAAATATTATTATCATTAAGATTATTTTTATTATTATTTGTGTTTTCATAAAAATATTTCTGAAACATTTAAAAAAATTTTCCCCTTTTTATATTTCTCATTTATGTTATTACTATTTAAATCTTCAATATTATTATTTTGTCATTATTTCTCATTGAGGGGTCAAGTGTCCAGGTGGCTGGCCCCCCCGCCATCCGTTAGTGGCTTCCGCCATGTTTAGTACTAGCACCTCGGAAGTGACGCGTAGATAACAAGCTGAAGTAACCCTGAGCTTACTGACACTGTACCCCTCTCAATCTCTTTCTCTTTGCGATCCTCAACGGCCCTCCCAAACCTAAACCTACAGGAAAGTTGGAGATAACAAACATCGAGATCAAAAAGGTTCACCAGTTTCATATTTCCTCTCATAATTCGGAATTCTCTTTCTTCCCTAGATTCCTCCGAATCATCCAGTCTTACTCTTGTTCAGAGGCGAGTCTGTCATCACGCAAATAATGAAGCTGATTAATGCTCAAATTCATACAAAAAACAGCCTTGCTCTATTTGGTATCTAGGATGTCGTTAAAAAAAGACGCTTTAGTTTGTCTCGACTGGTTGGTTAGAGTTCATAGATCCACAACAAGCCTCTATTTCTCTTGTACTCCTTACCACACTTACTTTTGGCAAGGGCCCCTCCTGGCATAAACCATCCAATCACACATCTTTTCTCAGGTATAAGAAAGATGTAGAAATAACAAACCTATTTTGTGAAATACAGCAACAACCAGGAGTCGAGTAAGGACTAAAGCCTGGTTACCAAAATACCTGACTGCACAAGAAAGCACGTCGTTCATTCCATTCGTTTTATGCATGGACCGGAAGCATTTTCCCGAGATGTAACCAAGGACCGGGACCTTTCCCTGAAAAAAGCTGGACACCATAATTATCTCCATAATTATCTTAAAAACTAACCATAGAATTATCTTGCAAATAATCTCATTATGTTTCCCACACCCAAATTACCGACAAGTAACTGATGAATCCTGACCTAACATAACCTAGGGGCATGGCAAAAAAACCGAGGCTGGCGCAATACACTAGCATTCATCTCAGGAATTTGCGGACCGGAAACGCCATAAAATGGACGGCATCGAGAATAACGAAACTGTCAAAACCAAGAAGCTTTCAATTATCTCTTCCTCTCGCAAAAAAAAAAAAAAATCTTATCCATGAACAGAAACCATTATGCACTTCTGCTATTTTTTTCTCTCTCTCTCTCTTTCTCTCTCTCTCAAATAATGAGTTAATGTTGCATTTCATATAATATATGTTTTAAACGCTTTCTTTTCTTTTGAAATATCAATTTAAATTGTCTTCTGAGTCTCGTCAATTTTCTGTAGGTTTCAAGTCTTGCATTGGCCTAAAAGTAATCGTAGTTATTCTCTGACTGTTAATTCAGAAAAAAGCTGCAGAACAGAAGCAAGAGTGAACTATGATGATGTTGAAGGGATTTTGCTGATCTAGCCAAGTAAAAGACTGGAAAATTATAGGAATTAGAAGTGCTAGGGAGAAAGATTAATGATATGACAAGAAGGTTGAAGTTCAGATGGTATGGGCATGTGGTAAGGATGGATGAGGAGCAAGGAATAAAGAGGGCTAAGGTGGGACCTGTTCTGGGTAGAAGGTCAAGAGGGAGGCAAAGGATTAGTTGGAGTGAAAGGAGTAAAGAGGACTAGGTTGGGACCTGTTCGGGGTAGAGGGTCAAGAGGGAGGCAAAGGATTAGTTGGAGTGAAAGGAGTAAAGAAGGCTAGGGTGGGATCTATTTGGGGTAGAAAGTCAAGAGGGAGGCAAAGGATTAGTTGGAGTGAAAGGAGTAAAGAGGACTAGGGTGGGACCTGTTTGGGATAGAAGGTCAAGAGGGAGGCAAAGGACTAGTTGGAGTGAAATGAGTAAAGAGGGCTAGGGTGGGACCTGTTTGGGGTAGAAAGTCAAGAGGGAGGTGAAGGATTAGTTGGAGTGAAAGGAGTAAAGAGGGCTAAGGTGGGATCTGTTTTGGGTAGAAAGTCAAGAGGGAGGCGAAGGATTAATTGGAGTGAAAGGAGTAAAGTGGACTAGGGTGGGATCTGTTTAGGGTAGAAAGTCAAGAGGGAGGCAAAGGATTAGTTGGAGTGAAAGGAGTAAAGAGGGCTAGGGTGGGATCTGTTCGGGATAGAAAGTCAAGAGGGAGGCGAAGGATTAGTTGGAGTGAAAGGAGTAAAGAGGGCTAGGGTGGAATCTGTTTGGGGTAGAAAGTCAAGAGGGAGGCAAAGGATTAGTTGGAGCGAAACGAGTAAAGAGGGATCTGTTTGGGGTAGAAAGTCAAGAGGGAGGCAAAGGATTAGTTGGAGTGAAATGAGTAAAGAGGGCTAGTGTGGGATCTGTTCGGGATAGAAGGTCAGGAGGTAGGCAAAGGATTAGTTGTAGTGAAAGGAGTAAAGAGGGCTAGGGTGGGACCTGTTTTGGGTTGAAAGTCAAGAGGGAGGCAAGGATTAGTTGGAGTGAAAGGAGTAAAGAGGGCTAGGGTGGGACCTGTTTGGGGTAGAAAGTCAAGAGTAAGGCAAAGGATTAGTTGGAGTGAAAGGAGTAAAGAGGGCTGGGGTGGTACCTGTTCGGGATGGTCATGAGGGAGGCAAAGGATTAGCTGGAGTGAAAGGAGTAAAGAGGGCTAGGGTGGGATCTGTTTGGGGTAGAAAGTCAAGAGGGAGGCAAAGGATTAGTTGGAGTGAAAGGAGTAAAGAGGGCTAGGGTGGGATCCGTTTGGGGTAGAAAGTCGAGAAGGAGGCAAAGGATTAGTTGGAGTGAAAGGAGTAAAGAGGGCTAGGGTGGGATCTGTTTTGAGGGTAGAAAGTCAAGAGGGAGGCAAAGGATTAGCTGGAGTGAAAGGAGTAAAGAGGGCTAGGTTGGGACCTGTTCGGGGTAGAGGGTCAGGAGGGAGGCAAAGGATCAGTTGGAGTGAAAGGAGTAAAGAGGGCTAGGGTGGGACCTGTTTGGAGTAGAAAGTCAAGAGGGAGGCGAAGGATTAATTGGAGTGAAAGGAGTAAAGAGGGCTAGGGTGGGCTCTGTTTTGGGTAGAAAGTCAAGAGGGAGGCAAAGGATTAGTTGGAGTGAAAGGAGTAATGAGGGCTAGTGTGGGATCTGTTCGGGATAGAAGGTCAAGAGGGAGGCAAAGGATTAGTTGGAGTGAAAGGAGTAAAGAGGGCTAGGGTGGGATCTGTTTGGGGTAGAAAGCCAAGAGGGAGGCAAAGGATTAGTTGGAGTGAAAGGAGTAAAGAGGGCTAGGGTGGGATCTGTTCGGGATAGAAGGTCAAGAGGTAGGCAAAGGATTAGTTGGAGTGAAAGGAGTAAAGAGGGCTAGGTGGGACCTGTTTTGGGTAGAAAGTCAAGAGGAGGCAAGGATTAGTTGGAGTGAAAGGAGTAAAGAGGGCAAGGGTGGGACCTGTTTGGGGTAGAAAGTCAAGAGTAAGGCAAAGGATTAGTTGGAGTGAAAGGAGTAAAGAGGGCTGGGGTGGTACCTGTTCGGGATGGTCATGAGGGAGGCAAAGGATTAGTTGGAGTGAAAGGAGTAAAGAGGGCTAGGGTGGGATCTGTTTTGGGTAGAAAGTCAAGAGGGAGGCAAAGGATTAGTTGGAGTGAAAGGAGTAAAGAGGGCTAGGGTGGGATCTGTTTTGGGGGTAGAAAGTCAAGAGGGTTGCAAAGGATTAGTTGGAGTGAAAGGAGTAAAGACTGCTAGGTTGGGACCTGTTCGGGGTAGAGGGTCAGGAGGGAGGCAAAGGAATAGTTGGAGTGAAAGGAGTTAAGAGGGCTAGGGTGGGACCTGTTTGGGGTAGAAAGTCAAGAGGGAGGCAAAGGATTAGTTGGAGTGAAAGGAGTAAAGAGGGCTAGGATGGGACCTGTTCTGGATAGAAGGTCAAGAGGGAGGCAAAGGATTAGTTGGAGTGAAATGAGCAAAGAGGGCTAGGGTGGGATCTGTTTGGGTAGAAAGTCAAGAGGGAGGCAAAGGATTAATTGGAGTGAAAGGAGTAAAGAGGGCTAAGGTTGGACCTGTACGGGGTAGAAGATCATGAGGGAGGCAAAAAATTAGTTGGAGTGATAGAGGAAAGGAGAGTTTGAAGAAGGGTTTAGCAAAGGATGATGCTCTCAATAGAATAGTTAGAAAAGCATCAAGGCAAGTGATCCCTTAGCGTGTGGATTGCAGTGAGGCTGAAGAAGAATAAGAAGACTTGAGTAATTGCACAGTATGTGATAGCGCAGAATCATTCGACAAATTGCTGAAGTAACTATGTTACTGTACAGAGTTCTGAAAAAAAAGGCATATCCATATTCCAATTACGGTGTGAATTTGGCAGTGACCACTGTTTTTTCTGTGCCCATCACACCATCTGGGAAAGGGGTGGCTGATAATAAAGTCACAAGAAAAAAAGTCATAGGAAAAAAGTCACAATTTTGGCTAGGAAAAAAGTCACAGGAAAAAGTCCCATTAATTTATGGTGGCTGGTACTAAAATCACAGGGGAAAAATTCACAATATTTCTTGGGGGTCATTATCTTTATGATATTTGCAGCTTCTTGTTTATGTTTTTACAGAAATCCACAATGGGCTTGTACTAAACACGCTGTAAAGGTGAATACATACCAGGTTAAAAAAAATCCCCAATGTGGGTAGCTTCCGTGCGGATAGAACGTGTCTCTGAAGTGCTCTGTGAAAAGTGCCTGACTTGCATGATGTTCAAAGTGAATAAGAAGAAGAGGAAGGAAAAAGAGAAAATAAATACTGTAGAAATTAAATCAAATAAAGGGAAGATCAAACTATCATATGAACATCATCTCATAATTATCGAAGCAGCACGTAAAGATGGAACACTAAAGAAAACACTGGAGAAGGATGAGTCAACCCAAATCGAGAGAGAGTCAGCAACCTGTGGACATTGCTCTGGGGAAGATGATGATGAAGGAACTTGCTGTGAAATGTGTGATGCATGGTTTCATTATGAATGTTCAGGTATCGAGGTCAGATACACACCCATACTTCGTAATGATAACATATTGTACATCTGTAATAATTGCAAGAGGCCTGAACAAAGACCACACAAAAAACTCATTGAAGGTGAACTTGAAGAAATAAAAGAAAACAGAGATATGAACAAAGTTGATTCAGGATTTGTCTCAGACAACTAGTGGCGTAATGATCAACATAGATGAAATCCCAAACAAAATTGACAATGTTGATAAAGATGTAAAGACCATGACAAACATGGACAAAACTTATGCTGAATCACTAAAGACAAAAGAAGGGCTTCTAATCAAATCTACAAATGAAAAGACAAATTATGAGTAAAATAACGGCGCCAGTTGAACAGGTTAAAACAACAAGAGATGGACATTTATTTGTAAGAATTTCCAGACAAGAAAAACTTTGAAAAGGCAAAAATGGAGATTCAGAAAATCAGCAATATATCAGTAAATAAGAAAGGTAAACTTAAACCAAAAATAAAAGTAGTCTATGTCCCGAGTAATGAAGATGACATTGTTGATAACACTGTAAAGAAAAATCCATGGATAAGTAGCCTCGTTTCTGAAAATGACGACCTAAAAATTGGAAAGGAAATGATAGCTAAAGATGACAAATATAAACATTATATCATCAAATGCACACCACAGATACAAAAGGCTATCTATGACAGAGGTGACAAATTGTGTACACTGTATAGCCGTTGCAAAGTATACAACTGTTACATGCCCTATCAATGCTATAAATGCCAGGAATTTGGTCACAGCGCATCAAATTGTAGAAATGACCAAGCTTGCCCTAGATGCGATGAAAATCACAAATCAAATGAATGTGCTAGCAACATCTACAAGTGTAAAAATTGTGTAAAGAAAGGCCATAGTGATACCAAACAAAACATGATGGCAATAAGTGCAAAGTATATAAAGGATATGTGTCAAAGGTGAAAAATAATACGGATCATGGCTTTGACTAATAATCTTCTATGCAATTTAATACCAGAAGAAAGAAAATTAAAAAAAACTAAAGACTCTCCTATTCTGCAGGAGCTACGATGCTGACGAGAAAACACTGAAAGATAATTATATAGACAATTTGGTAATTGCAACAGATACAATCGAAGAACACATAAAACTAATGAAAGAAGTCTTAAAGAGATTAAGGAAAGCAAACCTCAAGCTAAAGTTAAAAAAATGCACTTTCCTAAAAGGAAAATAGGCTACCTGGGACACACATTAAGTGAAAAAAGCGTGGAAGTAAACGACTTAAAGGTTAAGTCAATCAAGGGGTATCCTACACCTAATTGTAAGAAAGACTTGAAATCATTCTTGGGTTTAGCAGGTTTTTACCGAAACTTTATAAAAGACCTCGCTACCATAGCAGCGCCATTGACTGAGTTGTGAAAAGAACACATACCGTTCCGGTGGTCAGTCAAGCAACAGAAAGCATTCGACGAGCTGAAAGAAATATTGACACACCCTCCAGTACTTAGTTTCCCAGATTTTAGCAAAGAATTCTTCTTAGCCACAGATACAAGCCGTACTGGTATAGGAGTATGCATAATGCAAAGACATGATCATATATATCGTGCCATAGCTTATTACAGTAGAAAACTAAAACCAACAGAAGAAAACTACTCATTAACAGACCCGGAGTCTCTAGCCATAAGAGACCCTCGAAAGCACTGCAGATACATCATATTTGGCTATAAGATAACTGTCTTTACAGATCATTCAACGGCAGTATAAATGCTCAAGAATACGAATTTTTCTGGACGTAGAGCTTGTTGGTTTATGACCGCCCAAGATTATGACAGAAATAAAATATATGCCAGGGAAAAACAATAAGGTAGCAGACTCATTATCAAGATACATCCCACAAGGTGATAATGTAAAATATGATTAGCCAAGAAACAAGGTCAAGTGAACCTATACGCAATGTATTTACCATGCATTACGCAGAAGAACTTTCCAGGCAAAACTTCATAAGGAAACAAGAAAGGGATGAAGATTTAAAAGAGATCTTAAAATTAAGAAGAAATTCGATCATCAAGAACAAAGAATTGAATAAGAAAACTGGATGTCCTATGGATGACGCACCACTCTGGATGTGTGAAGATTTCGACCCATTCAAGTCTTTTCAAGGTGTAACCCATAAAAGGATAGTACCCAAGAGCCGTGGAAGTAAAGTCATCGAACTAACGCATGATAATGACATGAGAGCACACCTAGGAAGAGATGAGACAGTTAAATTAATTAAAGGATCTTTCCATTGGAAAGGAATTTACAAAAATGTTGGCAGCTATGTGAAAAGTTACAATACGTGTAACAGCTGCAAAGGAAGAACAGATAAGGAAGTACCTTTAGGGAAGTATCCCATTCCGCAAACTCCATTCGAAAGAGTAGCAATAGATCTCATTACTAACTTACACACCACCAGTAAAGGGAATAAAAATATACTAGTGTGTATAGACGCGCTTACCAGATATACAGAGCTAATACCAATGACGGGAAAGGGAGCTAAAAAATGTGCAGTCGCTCTCTTGACAAAATCTTTCGTAGATATTCTGTTCCACAGCTTATAATATCTGACAATGGTACAGAATCCAATAACTCACTAGTACAAGAAATTTATGATGCATTCAAGGTAGAGAAAGCAACGATACAACCGTATCATCCAGCTCGTAATGGTTTAGTAGAAAGGAGCAACAGAAAAGTTCTAGATACATTAAGGCATGTAGTAGGACAGCATCCTGAATGGGATGTCAATTTACCTTTAGTCCAATTGTCATTAAATGCCAGGAATCATTCCAGTACACATGCAACACCCATAAAAATTTTGATGGGATATGAACCAAGATTACCATATGCATAACTGAATCAGCTATTACAGCCCAACTATTCTGAAGACATCATGAAGATAAGAATTAGTAATTTCAAAGTAATTCATAAGCAGTTACACAAGAATCTAGAAGAAACCCAGAAGATCATGATAGACAAGCATCAAGAAGGATTAAAGTCAGTAGATTACAAGATAGGAGATGAAGTCTACATCAAGAAGGAACTAAGAAATGGAATTAATTATAAGTTAGCCACTAAATTCACAGGACCATTCCAAGTTATAGACGTACAAGAGAAAAATGTCAAAGTGAGAAGAATGAACAACTTAATACCTTTTACATACGCTGAATCATTAGGAGAAGAGGGATTTTGGGTACCTAAAGATAAGGTCAAGAGAACTAAGAAAGTCAAGGAACCAGAAATGACTGAAGAATTGGAGGGAGAAATTTCAGAAGGAAAGACTAGGTATAACCTAAGGAATAGAAAAGTCACATTTCAGTAATTGTAAGAAGAACAAACCCATAAATCATCCTATTATTCCCTGTATTTGATTTCTTTATTGCAAGTTTACCTTAATCGGTTGACCTAGGAATAAAACCTTTCTTTTTTTGTGTTTTTGCAATTCTTACTTTGATTAGTTGGTTTTGTAGCAGAACTTCGAACCTGCTTTTTCTTTGACTAGAAGGGGAATATTTAGTAACAAGGGAGTGTAAGTAAGATTCCGAAATATAATCATTTCAGGAAGTTTATCAGTTATTTTAAATTTTTAACCAAGCATGACTAATATCTTTGAAGAAAGAATTTCCTAGATGGAAGAATAAAAAAGCGGGGTTAACATAGATGTTCAGTGATTTTAAGAAAAGAATTATTTTTTTATCACAAATTCAGATTTACTGAAATAGCTAACATACTTACTCTACTTAGTTTTTTTTAGAACAACTTTGATTAATGAAAACTTACTAATTATTGTTACAGTAAATATAGAAGGATCTACGAGTACTAATCTTTTACTACTTTCTTTACTCAAGTTGCCAATCATACTTCCCCTTTTAAATTACTAATTAAGAAGAATTAAAACTTTGGTCGTCATTAGAAGAAAAGGAAGAAAATTATTTATCGAATTTCAAATGCCACCTAATTAGATAGAACAGAGGGCTAAGTAAAGCCTATGTAACTTGGATAGCATATTCTATTTCACTATTTGAATTTTTGAGTTGGCAATACATTATAACATTTTATTTCAACTGCATTGAAGAAGTGTTTCTGTTTGTATTCACTTTAGTATTTCAAGTTATCTTGTAAAATATGTGGGATTTACCTAAAAAGCATGTGTTAGGAGTCCTTGTAGCTATATTTGCTTTAGTTTAGCTAGAAGCTGCCAGAGTCAGCTGGGTAGTTGGCTAAGACTTTAATGTAATCGAATGAACTAAATATCTTGATAAACGCAAAAGAGCATAACAGAAAACACCAATAAAAAACAGAGACAGAGAGAAAAACAAAAAAGGGGTGATAACGAATTGAGTGATCCCAGATGTTGAAGCCGACCGACCGCCACCTAAAAGAAACATGTACTGTACTGTATATACTTTGTATCTCATACGTAAAAATAAGGGCGATCAGCGCTTTTAGTGAATCAGTTAACAGAGGTCAGAAGTTAATCGAAATAAGAACTTAATGAAAGCATCATGATTCATACGTTCAGAAAGACTGTTATATAAAGGGACTTTTGAACCAGAAGTCAGTTGGAAGTAAAACACCAAGGGCAGAGGGTGTTGAGATTTATGGAGAGTGACAGTAAAGGCCCAAAGTGATTTGTTAACTTACATAAAAATTTCTGAGTGCCCAAAGACTAAGTAAGACTTCTAAGTCCAAGTTTACAGACTTATAGAATTTACAAGGTGCTTTTAAAATAAAGACTCGGTTACTTCTACCCAATAAAAGGTGGAAAGTTTATAGGATTTTAAGACACTAAATAAATGTATAAGGGGAACCTATGTTTTATTTCTACAGCCAAGATTTTAAAAACACTTGTGTATTTCTAAGATAGCTGACATCTAAGCACGATAAGGTGAATGTAAGGAGAAGACACATCAATCAACTTGTTCCTAATTAGTGAAAGCCCACCGTCCAACAGATATAAGTTTTCAAGAAGTGAATTTCCCCCTACTAAATGTATATATTGTTTAAACATGGAGAAAAATACCATTTCTTCAAAATGTCCTAAGGGAGGCCCAAGTAAAACCTCTTCATCCTAAAATTTCGGCTAAGATTTCATGTGGAGGCCATCTCCCTTTTGCTTCTTGTAAATCGGGAGCAACGCACCAAGATAGCTCAACCGACTGTAACCTATCACAACGCGCACATATTATCTAGAATTCTAGCTGATGATTGGGGAGGGTACGCCAGATCCTCAGTCGAGTTAAAACGTCAAACTTTTGATCTCTGTTAATATTCGTAGGCTTGAACTAACATTATAATTACCAGGTACTTTTATATTTCTATAATTGTGTTGGAGGGGAATACCTAGTTTCCTGTATTTTCAAAGTGAGGGACCCATATAATTATAATGAGTTCCCACCTCATCTGCATGGGACAGAGGTCTTTGCTCTGTTAAAACATCTTGTTTTTCCAACCAGGTGGTCTCACAACTTTGTGTTAGGCACTGGTAAACTTCCTCCCTTAAAATCTCTGCAATTTACATAAAAGAATCAAATAAAAGAAACAAGTTTATACATTTTAGGCTGACATTCATAGTTTTAAAAAGATGCCTTTTGTAAAACTGGATTCAGTTCATATTTCTTCCCAGCATATCTTTAGAATAAACTGTCATTTAGTATTTGTCCACTTGATAGCATGTGTTCACAAACATGAAAAAAAATTGCACTTTTCTCTTGTGCAAATATGATTTATTTTGCGATGTTCCGGTCTCTCTTCCAAATATTTTTCAGTATGACCAATATAAAAATTACCTGACTTGCGGTGCTTGTTGCACACATCCTTCATTAATACTGTTTGAGTTCTTTATTAGCGTGTTTTCCTATTGTTCTTAAGAGCTATCAAGCAGTTATCATGTCTTTTTGCTTCTCTTAATGCACTAACTCACAATCAAGATACTTTAATTTTTTACCTGTATTCCTAATTGCATCATTTTATCATCAATATACATAAACGCAATGCTCTTGATAACAAGAATCCCATCGATGGGACCAGTTCTTTTAATTTACCATAGAAAGTATTTACATTTTTATTCCCCAGCCAAATACATATGTCGTCAACATATCTGAAGCCCGTTACATTGCATGGAATTATTTTATTTGATATTCTGCTTTAAAATAATATATATACAAATTGATTTAAATAGGATACAGAGGATTTATAAACTTTGTGTTCAATTTTTAACCTGTGATACAATACATTACACGTCTCTTTTTTCAAGCGCGCCCGCACATACAGAGTTCAGTAACTAGAAAACTGGACAGTTATTTTAAAATTCATGTGTGCAAAAGGTGCCGTCTAAGGGTAGGATTCTTTTAATCTAAATGTATTTTATTTAAAGAAAAAATGCAATGTTATAAACTATTGTGTTGCCGTTTACTGTTTGGTCGAAGACCGACAATGCGTTCACCTGTGTTAGAGCTCTTTAGGCTGCGTTCACGCCAAGAGAGTCGCGTCGAGTCGAGTCACGTAAAGTCACGATAATTCATGACCCATCACGAATCGCCAACCCAGTTTGAACACTGATTTGTATGTACTGTATGGGCCTTGGAAAGAAACCGCTCACACCAAATGCGTCGAGTCTCACACGTCACAAATAGAGCTGGGCCTATTTTTAACATCAGTCATAGTGACTCTCACGTGCCGTTTGCAAGTGTGCTGTTCGAACTACTCATAAACTTAATTCGGGAGCGTCCTGCTATCTGTGATGCCATTGACCCCAACCACCGTGACCGTGACTTCATTGTCAGTTTATGGAAAGAAGTTGCTGCTGCATGTCATGTACAGGCAAAAGACAACAGTTTCATTCACTTTGACCATTTATTATGCTTTGAACAATACATATATTGCATAATACGTATATTATTATGAACTATAGGCTAACCTAACTTAGCCGCTTAAAATAGCAGAAATTATCCCCTTTCTACCCATAGGCCTAATTTTTATAATATAATTATGTAATCTGTAAGGTTAGGTAGGTTTTCCACTTTTTCAGGTAGTCTAATACACTGAAAACCTGATATTAAAGGTTTTTGCATGGTTTAAACCTCAAAACTAGATGTGGAGCTCTCCTCCAGAATTACCTGGCAACGAAATATTCGGAATTTCAGTGGTTTTTTTACCTTGGAAAAATAACTTTGTCGATCCCTTGATCTTCTCTCTCTCTCTCTCTCTCTCTCTCAAAATAATCATCTAAATTGTCATTATCAGTGCAGTGTGTCATTTGTTCAGATGATGCACCCAGATTCTAGGTTTATTTTTACGTCTGCGACGACAAAGCCACAGCAAAGCATTAATTTTAGCAAGAGAATGTGCACCCATTCTCAACAAAACCTATTGTGGCACCGTGGAAATATAAAGATAAAAAAAAGAGTACAGACTTGACTTACCGACGCAGTAGGTTGGCACATTTGGTGTGAACAGGGTTTCATCAAAATGAATCGCATCAAATTAATTATCGTGACTTGACGTGACTCGACCCGACTCGACGCGACTCCCTTGGTGTGAACGCAGACTTTTATTCTTCAGGATAGGTCAGGTAATGTTAGATTAAGTTAAGTCTCTACATTTATAAGCCAAACTGGCAACTAAACTTTCGTTCTGGTATCTGGGAAACCAAAAACAATCTTCGTGTATTAATTTCTAAAAATAAAATTAGTAATATCAATTACGTAGCCAACGAATTTATTAATTACATAAGTACAGGAGGCTAGGACCCTAGGCTTAGCAAAAGACAAACGATAACAAAATTGATCTCCACCTGTTTCTCATACTTCTGATAAGAGCAGTACGCTAATGAATAAGAATGGTACGCGACACAGAAAGATAACGTCGATGGCTCTCTGTTAACATGTTATCAAAAACATAAGCTTGTGTAAAAAACATGGTGAATGACGTTGTATAACTCTCTACAAACCATATGACAAAAAGCCATAGAGTAATAACTTTTACACTTGCTTATTTTATGCAAAACGTGGCAATAAAGTCAAATGCGTTAAATACAATACAATAGATAGCAAATACAAAGAACAAGAACAACAGCAGTAATGTGGGCAACTCCGTACGTCAGTGTGTTTATGTGTGCGTGAGTAGGAGCGTAGTTTAAACTTTGGCCGTAAGATGACTCTGCACTCCGCCGGGAACTTTTAGTTGTCACTCAGCTGTCCGAGTGTAAAGGTTACGATGTTGTTTTCTTCGTGAATTATGAAGGAAATTGCGGTTGATACTGCCATATATTCATCACAGGAGAGCGTTTTAACGAAGTGAACGTGTGAATTACGCGTGTGCAGTTGGTGATTAGCTAAAAATACGCAAAATAAAGGCAGGTGTTTGAATAAATGTGAATTGTGAGCATGTCCCACTCAAAAGCGTAACATGGCCGCCCAGGTAATACTACAGGGTTACCTGAGTGAGTTTTCAACTCTAACGCTGCTTTATAAGCTTTGTTTTATGTCATAAAAAGAAAGATATTAAACTTTTATTTAATTTGAAAACGAGATCATGGAAACTTTAGGTTGCTAAGTGAATGTATTTTCAAGATAAAATGAAGGTGACTGTGTGCTTCGGCACTGTTCGAGTCGTGGTCCCTTGTGGTGAAGGAGAGATACTCGTAAGGGACCTTATCTCCAAAGCTACCACACGCTACAAGAAAGCTACAGCAAAGGTAAGCCATATGCAAGCGGTTTGATTCCATGAACAGGATTAATTAGCAATTGCTTGCACCCAGTATGCAAGTGGAGGTTCTCGGTGACCTTTTCTTTTAAGATACTATTATCCAATGTTTTTATCGCCAACGCTCCGGTTTAAAATGACATAGGCATGGCCTATTGATGGTATTTTAATTTGCAAGTGTTTATGCCACAAGGTCAGTGCTACAACCATATTTTTGCATTGGTTTTATCATTTTTATCTGTGACGAAAGTTGCTCGGGAATCGTAATCATGCGGGAGATTTCAACTGTGGCACAGATGTGAGATGCTCGCAGCATCCCTTGCTCGCGATGCGGTGAGTTGTTGTTACAAGTATTCTGCTTTTAGGTATGGACAGCGTGTGCTTGCTACTCTCCACAGGGTTTATAAATTTTTGTTTCTTAAGAGGAATTTGTCTCTCCATTGTCCTCAGTGACAGTTATTATTATTATTATTATTATTATTATTATTATTATTATTATTATTATTATTATTATTATTATGCCAAGTTCTAGGTGAATTGCAGTACTTCGTTTAAGGCCATTGCAATAATTCAGAAAGAGCCAAAGTTTTTTCCCAATAAAATTCTAAGTCTCATTAATGAACTAAAACACATGGTATGGCTAACCAGAATCCGAGCTGTTATTCCTTTGTTACGACCAAGAAGTTCGGATACTCTTTCCCCTCTTTGTGTTCCCAGAATTTGAGAGGACCTATTCACTACACACGGTTGTTTAATAATTCTGAGGTGCATAGTGCCATTGTAACTCGTTGCGGTTTGCTTTATGGGAATAAGACTGGCTGCCAACGTTGATCTAATTATGTTGAATCTGGAAGTTTTTAATAACCAAGTTAATGGATGTAGTAACTAGCAGTATATTGCACCAATGTCTGCCGGGTCGTAATGCTCTATACAGTGATTGCCCTTGGTGAAAACAAAATGATGAAGGATTAAAAAAAATGTATAGCCCATAGGCGTGTTCATTTCAGCAATAGCCTAAATGGCTCGTGTGCATTTTGATTACAGATTTTCCTCGATTCTTGGATTATCGGTTATGCAGCTAAGTACACTCGGAATCATTATTTTGATGTTTATTTTCTGAGCAATAAACTGAGTACCGTATCATGATTACTAATGTTGTTTAGGAAGTGTTAGTCATCTTAATGAACAAGTTAATTTACCGAATGAATTTCAACAGCATATAATTTTTTTTTCTTTGCTGCATTTTGGTAACGAGGACATCCCATTGTCTTGACGTTCCCCCTCTCAACCCCACCACAGCCCCAGTGGCCCGCTCTCTGCCGGATCTTTATGATTACGTATAAAGACGGAGGTATTGGAATTAATTGGCTCGCAGGAACCATGAACGTTTGACGGCTTTGACTTTTGAGGCTAGATCACCTACTTTTTGGAGATTGAGCATTTTTCTCTTTTTGTTTCAAGTTATTGTCTTGAATGGCAAGATGCAAGTCGATAATATGCTTTATCTTGCCAGAAACACTGCTAAGACACTGCGTACATAGGCTACTATTTGTTCACTTTTATCGGCTGTTCTGGGAGCAAGAGCCCGCCCTGTATTACTGATTCTTTCCCGAAGTGGTGTCATAAAAGGACCTTACCCAGATGAAGATTAAAGCACGATCTTATCGAAATACGTAATGGGGTCTCCTGTGGATGAGTCGTTGCCTTATGTTTTTTTTTTTTTTTTACCTGTTAGGTAATCATGGTAACATATTAAACGTAGCTTCGATGATGAATACAAGTGTAGTTCTCCTCTATCTCAACGCCGCTTGTCTGTGTGGAACTGTCAGATTTAGGCTACTTGTAAACTTCATCATATTAATCTTGACAATGGGTTTCTCATAAAGATATGGGTATTTAATGATTTACTTATTAAGTTAGTGGTCAGCATTTTTACTAATATTCAAATAGCCTTGCCTTCCCCTTTTCAGATTTTCCACTGAGGAAAAAGACTGGTTTATGTCTAGTAAATGCTGATAATATAATTACTTTTGGTTCATGTCTACATAAATTGAATGGCGGTCTGGAATGTTCGGATTTTGTTCAAACCCCAGCTTCAATGATAAATGCGGATTTCTGGGATGAGAACATTGCCTTATAGTGTATAGCCCACGTGGGAATGGGAAGCCGGAAATTCAATGGGTACAAATATGCAAAGGTTTGAATTTTAGATTTCTGGAAATAACAACTCAGTGTGTATTTTTGATAGATAAGCTATTCTGATTTTGCATACAATTCCGTATTGGTAGTAGGGCCCCTTTTCTTTGTGACACCAGAAAACTCTCTCTCTCTCTCTCTCGCGCGCGCGCGCGCGAAAAAGCTGTTCCAGTCTCTGTAGGTTGAATCTGACATCGCTTTTGATCTCCTAATTTCATTCGCTCTATTGTGCTGAGTTTATCTTATGAGTTCCTGACTCTGTGATACGTTACCTCCCGAAACATTAATTCTTGCGATCTCGCTGTGACTCGGACACAGCCTGATTCCTTTTCGCACCTTTTAGCCAACTCTAGTGACAAATTTGAATTCTCTTGTTCGGCATCTTACAGCCAAAGTCAGCGCAATAAGTTAAGTAAACAAACTGAAAGTATGCTGTATCATTACTTATCAGAAATATTCCCGGAACGAAATTTTTCTACCATGACTATTGACAATAGCCATCGGCTTTAGAATCAGATTAGTCTGTGGTATCAAATAGACTAACGTTTACGGGAAACAAACAGCCCTCCTTAAAGGTTACCGTTTGAATGCGTAAAGACACGTATGAATTGTATATTTAGTAGTATTCAGCCTTATATATACACTTCCGTCCGTTAAATGAAGATAATTGCATGTTTATTTTAGCACGCCATGCGGCTCCTGGAATAAATTGTGCACACATTGATGATGTTTGTGTTGGTGTGTGACACCCTCTCCAGTACAGTCGGATGAAAAGTTGCAAGCTCCATATGGTGATTGTTATGATTATTGTTCCAGAGTAAATATTGCGAGAGCGAATAATTCGACATGAAGTGAGCGGAACGTTTTTCTCCGATCTCAGACGTTGCTAAGCCAATGCTTCTTGGTTCCGGTAGTGGATAAGTTTTCTCTTTTCTTTGGGTGTGGAAATTCAGATTTCCTATTCATCCCTCTCCTGTTCACGCACAATTTTGGACGCTTTGCTCTGTTAAATTAAATTAAAGCCCAGGTTATTCGTACTGCAACCGTAATGTTTAATCATTATTGTAACAGTTATTGACTTTGGTATTTGAAAGCAAATCTGTAGTAATCACAAATACAGTATCATAATTTATTTATTTGATAGTTGCTGATGTTCTTGAAACCAAACTAAGCTAAAGCTAATTCATAATTTATCACTAATGATGTGTAATCATTGTGGTACCATATTAACTGATATTGGAGTTTAAAACTCAACTTGAACCTGAGTTGCTCTAGAATAACAGAAAGCTTAAAAAACATTTCATTTTCCACTATAAGTTATTCACTGCTGTTCTGCTGCCATAAAATATAGTTTGTGATGAAAGGTTTATTTCATAATTTTTTTATTTTCTTAGTTTAATGAATTGTGGAGCCTTTTTAGGACATTTGTCGTATCCTTAACACGTTCAGTCCTTATACGAAAAATGAGTGAAATCTTATCCCGTGAGAAGAAAAAGTGTGCCCTTTAAAATAGGGGGATTGTATCAGACAAAGAAAGCACAGCCTTGAAAGGCATCCAACAGGTTGGTCCAGGAGGGAATTGCTGACCTAAGCTTGCATAGGCCTAAAATAGTTAGATCAGGAGATGGTACGGGTCTGGCCTCCGCTGTTCAGAGATGGGGGACTCCAGCGTGAGAAGGTGGTATGGAATATAGCCTAAGCGAACAAATTCTTGATCAGACGAATGTTTCCGATTCTTATCTTCTCCTGAAGACAAACAGAGCAACTCTTACGAACAAGAATAGGCCAAACGTGTGAAAATTTTTAAAAGGTTCTGGTAATGTCAACAATAGAAAAAATTATTATTCAGCGAAAAGAAGAATTTGTCATTGCAATACCACACCTGGAGTTTTTTCTTTTAGAAATAGCCACAGATTATGAGATGAGCTACGTGATCTCACTGGAACAAATTTGAAGTCGCGTACAAAGAGTTTAATGTTGTTTGCTGAAAGGAATTCGATTTCATTAGCATTAGAAAGTGATGAGGAATGGTTATTGTAGTATATTTAGCATACATTACATCCTATTTGTTTTGCATGACTGATTGTGCCAAATGCTTTTGGTATTTCATTAGTCAGGATAACCCATAAGCTAGCCTTTAGGATCAAAGACAAACTCTGAAAGTAATTAAACCTAACAGATTTAAATGCCAGACGTATAATATCACAAATTTATGGAAAGGGATATTCGTTTGTTTTTTGTTTTTTCATATTCCTTCGTTATGTGATGGTTATAGAACTAGGCTCTCGCTTCCCGTGTGAGACTACCCTTCCTTGCCTGTGTGCTTGACTCTCTCTCTGGTTTCGTGGGGCAGTGGTAGTTGGCTCAGCTCGCAAACAGGGATTGGTGTTCGATTCTAGACAAATTCACACGAATGATATGTCTCTGTCAACCTAAGCATTTATTTATCTACTTAGTTGTTAATTGACTTTAGAGGGTCGCAGCTAGGGGAGATTGTGAGAAAAGAGAAAAATGATGAGTGGACGCGTTCATCGTCCCGCCAAAATGTATGTATACCATCAAAACGGGAGTGTCTCGGTGAGTGATCTTCACTCGAATTGGGTTGATGCCGCTCGTGTTCTCTCTATGTAGTGTAGAATTTTGGCAAGAGAGCAGTATATTTCATTCATCGTTAATATGCCTTTGCTAAATGTTGATTCCCGATAGATTAGGTAAAAAATTTCATTGTGGGTATGCTCTTGAGCAAGGGTACTCTATGCAACCGGGCATTCCTTTACTCCGCGCCCAACCTCTAGAAAATTTGACCTTCCTCCGTGCCTTCGTTGAAAAAGAAATGCTGCCATTGTCTAGCTAGCATGAGAATTCCTTGATTATTTTAGCTGTATCCGTGGTGTAGTGGAGTTCGATGTTCATTCCCAGCTTTTGTCTATTGGAGTGCTTTTATTTTGCGTTGAGCTTTGTTTGCTTGGATCGAACGGAGTCAGTCATCCGGTAGAGCAGGAAGAGGACATCAGTCTATAACGGATATTGGAAAGAAAAAGCAGGAAGTTCTTCAGAAAAATGTGGATGTCTTATGTCCAATAAGCTGACTAGGTCTTGCAGAATAAGGAACTGCGATATTATTTAGGCAAAAATTGTTCCTCTAGGAGTCATTTTATCTAAAAAGTGCAGATTTTTTTTTTTTTTTAGTGGGCTAGTTGCTAATGAATGGACAATTGTCAATTATGTGGCCAGTATCAGATTCGGTAGGCTCTGGTGTGCGTAGGCTAAATTATTAACTAGCGTTGTTTTTCATCCCTGGCTCACAGCTGCTGCCATCCACACATTTTACTTTATTCAGGCCCACCTGCCTCGTAGCGGCCTGGTGAGGATTGTAATTTCTCTCTCTCTCTCTCTCTCTCTCTCTCTCTCTCTCTCTCTCTCTCTCTCTCTCTCTCTCTCTCTCTCTCTCTCTCTCTATTTGTTGTACTGTGCTAGTCATTTCCGGACTGTCGTGGATCGATTTATTTGCTCATTGCTCACGATAGAATTTTTTGTTTATTTTAATGGCGGCTATGTTGCTTTATCTGGTAAGGAAATTGTTTACGTTTTATTTATCCTTTCATTATTGTAGGAATGAGCATAAATTTGTTTTTGCAGCCATGAGTTGTTTCGGACTCCGGCAATGCTGTTAGGTAAACGCAGGACCCACAAAGTGGTCCCTGGTAAACGTGTAGTCGACGATGACAATATATTTTATAGAAACATTGCTAAAATCTTTTACATCATTCTGGTTTGTCCATTATAGGATTCGTCTCGGCCGGAGATCTGCCCATGCAATGAAGGAATCTTGTGTAGGAATCGACTGACGCTGTTTCCTTTATGGTTGCTGATCCGTTTTTCATATTTCGTCTGCACTTTTCTTATTGTTTCCTTTAGGCCTGGGATGGATAAGGCCGTTAGAGTGCGTCTCCCTTCGACCTTTGTGTTAAAGCTATTGGTAAGTTCTTATTAAGCGTAAAAAATACCACTGGCCCATGTGGTTACAGGTAAGTTTCAAACTTCCAGCCGTTACAGCCATTGGCATGCGGCCATTATTGATTGAGTAGTCCTTTGGAGAACTCAGAATTTGTTTGACTTGATTTTGATTTAAATGTGAAACTTCAAACGGCCGTTTCGATAATATGCAAACAGATGCACAGCTGTGAATGTTTTTGCTCTTGTATGGCATGGCGAGACGATGTACACCTGGTTGGTGCGGGAAAAACACCTGCTGAGGTAGGTCACACTATTAGACTGAATGGGCTGAAAAAAAATTATATATATATATAATATATATATATATATATATATATATGTGTATATATATATATATATATATATATATATATATATATATATGTGTATATATATATATATATATATATATATATATATATATATATATATATATATATATATATATATATATATATATATATATATATATATATATATATATATATATATATATATATATATATATAAGTAATGTGCCTTTTGCCTCCTGTAGTGGGTTACGTCAGATCGTGGTACCCTTCCTGTTTTCTGCAAGAATTTGTGGGAAAAGGCTGCTAGCTCCACGCATTGCCTCATTGATGTTCAAATGGCCTGTGTGCCAACAGCATTGGTAGTCACCCTTCCACTTACTGATAAGACTCAGCGTTGCTTGATTTTGCTGCTCAATCGACTTGCGTAACAGCGAAACCGAGAGACTAGCAGGGGTGCACCTTTTTGGTTTCATCCACAGTGTTGGGGGGGGGGTAAGAGTATATAGGCTAGTTGATCACAGTAAAACGTTTCTTGGCATTCGATATGAATATGCATCTTAACTGATGAGTGTAGCATGAAACAGTAATTTCGCAATGAAACTTGATAAGAAAATTTGAGTTCTTGTCGGTAAAGATATAAATTTCATTTAATAGCCTGGCCTATATGGAATTCGCCAAGAGTCCGATTTTCCCTTGTTTCTCCTCACTGACCTGCTCCCTGTTTTCGTGTTTTGAAATTCTAATATCTGAAAATTATTAAATATGATGACAGCCATTTTTGCTTGTTTCACTTGGAGTGTAGAACGGTATGATAAATAATAATAATTGTTTGATTTTTTTTTAGGTCATATTAGTGACAGAGGCCAATATTGTTTCACTGTAACGTTAGTGAAGCCCTCTTTCTTATTTGTTCAGTTTACTAGGCTATCAATTTTAGCAGCTATTGCAATGCATTACTACCCTAATGCTATTCCCCTTGCATTTTTATCTCTTTAATATAATTTATTTTTTCTTTTTAATATGTGAGATCTCTTCTTTCTCTATTTCCCTTTACCTTCTCTTACTTCTTCCTAAAGCACACTATATTCTTTGGAAGCTTGAATTTCAAGCCAGTGGCCCCTGTGGGCTTTTTCCATATGAATAGGGTTCATCTTCTGAATAATAATAATAATTATTATTATTATTGTTATTATTGTGGCCGACAGATGATTGTTCCAAGTTTCCTTTTTACCATTGCTAACACTAAATAGCAGTATCGGTAATAATTTAGCCTAACTGAATATCAAGTTCATTGTAGATAGGCTATGTCAGGAAAGCGGCAAATTTTTTTGTGTTCAGTGGTAGAATTAGAATTATCTGTGTGCATGGATATTTACCCCTATATTCTTCTGGTTTCTTTCTTTTTGATCGTGCAGTGGCATTCTGTTTAAAGTTAATATATACTGAAAGTTATGTCCTCTTAAGATCATGTGATTTGATTGTTTGTTCACAGATGACAGTTGTATAGAATGATTTTATTTGATTTGTGTATGATACAGAAATCCAGCCCACCCTCCTCTCTTCCTAAAAGCTTCTTAGGCGAAACTAAAGTCATGTCTTGGTACAAATATCTTTTTTGATGGTCATTCGTTTTTCTTTATTTCTTCGTGTATTACGCATGACGCAGAACTGATGTGAACTGTTGTCCGTATTTTTAATATTTGATTTACCCTGAAAATTTCTTCCCTTACCTCTGACTGTCACGGCGACGTTATAACTAACTTAGGTGTTAGTTGAATGCATAGGCAGATAAACTTTTAAGAAGGTTATCTCAGAACATAATCTTGTTTCATCAAAATACTTTAAAATCTTAATGATAAACTGAAAGACACTCCTCTGACTGAAAAGCCAGTTTTCTTTTCTCACATATCAAGTAACAACACACTTTTGCTAGACTCGGAGAGAGTTTGTGTATTTCGTCATGGAATGTGAACTTTAGTTCATCTTGGTTGTAAAATGGACAGTACTTTTTTTGTTTTAACCTGCCTTAAAATTGATATATATATTCCTTATTAGTACACTGCGTCACATTATACCATGCTTTCTCTTCCTATTTGGGAAAGAGAGGCACGGAATTATTATTTTTCTTAGATATGTTGTTTGGTTCTTATAAAAAAGCCAAAAGTAAAAGCCTTGGAATAGTAATAGTGCTTGTATATATATACTATATATATATATATACAATATACAAAGTCAGAAACAAGTCAGATCATTCTTATTTGGAGTCCGTGAGAATTTGGTTTCCCAGTTTGGGATGTGTGTGCTTTCAAAGGAGAGTCGGTAGGACAGACACGTGTGTGGCATGACGGGGGACAGTTCGTGCACCTTTCTATGAAGGAAGCTAAAGTCGCCTTTGAGATCGGGTGTTGTACAGGTCATATTCGCACGGCGGAGAGCTGTCACGCTGTCTACTCCACAATGTAAAGATATGTGTTCGTCTGTGTTTTGTTGGCATTGGCTTCACAGGGAGAGCCTCAACGCACAAGACTGTTGCTTTTGCCTCGATCCTTCTAAGATACTGTAGTCACCGAAAGTTGTTTTGTGAGTGTTGTCCTATTATCACTTTCATAAACGTAGGAGTCCCGAAGTAAGGGCTTAGAAAACTGGTTCTCATTGAAGGTTCCGAACGGGCCAAGTCGGTGGCCAGTGGGCGGGTAGAAAGTGACGGCATCTGGCCTGAGCTTTCAACCATCAGAATTTGGCGCCAAAATCTGGTTCTCTGCCGGGCATCTCCTCTCCCAAACGTGTTTTCAGCGCTGCTGATGTCTGGCCATACTGAACTGTAGTTCTGTTTGCCCATTTTTCATTTTCCCTTGAGATGACTACTGTAGTACCCGGACTCTTTATCCTAAGTGGAAGTCTGTCTGTTGTAGGGAAGGAGGGGAGAGCCTCATGTCGGTTTATGGTCGACATCCTGATTCTGTCGTAGAGGTCGTCCGTGTGTTGGTCTTTTCAAAAGTTTTATACACGCGTAACTTGAGCCAGGAAGCTGTAAACGCTGCCCCCATGCTCATTGGCAGAGAAAAAAAGAGAACTCGATGTATTTCCGGATCTCGATGTTTTTTCCCCCCACTTGCATGAGGAAGCTGACGGAAGTGGGAATGAGTAGGTTGTGACTTTGTAGCTTTTTTTTTTTTAACATTCTTTCGGTTAAAGAGATTCAGTTGTATTATTATTATAATAGTTTTTTTTTTTTTAACCGGCGGTATCATTCAAAATGGCAGTGGATAAGCACTCGTCTCTGTTGGTTGGATGGAGCCCGCAGGTTCTCACCAGGCCTCCTACTTCCTTTGAAATCTCGCTATCAGGACAAGGGTCCGGGCCGGCTTAGGTTATGCCAAACCAACCATCCGCCCTTCGTAATAATTTTCAATGTTATTATATACCTTTTTATTTTCCCGTGGACTTTTAAAAATAAATGTGGCATTCCTTTGATTGGCTGATCTCAATACCACGTTCCACCGCATTCTAAGCCATCACTATTGCTGCTTTTTGGGTGTCACTCTTAATGCGTCCTGCACTTACAAAGTTGATGTTCGTATTGCCAGATATATCACGTCTCATTTTACTGTCTTTAGAATACTTTTGGTGTGAGCAGCATCTAAGGGTATTTATCATTAAAACAAACGCTGTAGTAAACTTTATTTGTAATAAAATAACATCGCGAGCGTTTCCTGAGTTTCCGCGTGCTACTCGATTTGCAGTGCGTCAGCAAACCTTACACTCTAGCTAGTTTTTTTTAATAAGTTGACCACATTAATAGTGGTCGTTTTCTAGTTTTTTTTTTTCATAATATTGGGCACATCCTTCTGTGAAAGCCCCCAACAATTTTTGTACATAGGCAGATGAAGAACATTTCGTTTTACTCTTCCTTTACCCACCAGAGGGGTGGCTCCAGATGTTACCCTTCCTGTCTGCAAGGCTTTCTGGATTAGGTTGTTAGACCATAGCTCTTTCCATCCTGGTTTCTACCCGCATAGTCAACTAACTATCAGGTACCCAATGTCATACGTAGGCCAACAGAGGCACAGGGATTAACAGAATGAGAATAAAGTTTTCTGCCTCGGCCGGGAATCATTTTCTGATCTATTTGCTGGTCATACAATAGTCATTATTGCTAGACTCTGAAATATAATATGTAGGCCCTATTTATCTAATTATATATATAGCCTATCTATCTATCTATATATATATATATATATATATATATATATATATATATATATATATATATATATATATATTTATATATATACTGTATATACACATAGTTTTGCCATTAACTGTTACCCAGTTATGGTATATTCAATTCTTCAAGGTATGAGATCCTTTGGCTGGCGTAAATTAATTCCTGTTGAACTCATGATGCACGATTTTTTTTTCTGTTAAGAATATCCTTGTCTTTGGTTTTTTGTCTTATTAGGTTTTTTTATGAATTAATTTAATCGCTTGCACGCTCGCACACATTTTATACATTATATATATATATATATATATATATATATATATACATATATAGTGGTGTCTGCATTTTTGCAGTCACAGATAATAACAAAAAAAGATATTGATACGAGTGGGTGGAGGTCAAAAGAATGACTATTGATTTTGCAAGCTTGTAGGTTCGGCATGGGGACGGGGAGACGGTCGACCTTTTGGTCGGTGTCCGTTTGTAGACTAGGGGATAAGGGGGTGGGGGTCATGGGGTGGGCAATAGGTGAGTGGCTCCTAACTGACTATAATAGTATTCAGACCAGTACATGTTATGACTTACGACTGACAGACATAATCCTGCAGTTGGCATCTGCTTGTTTGTTTCCCAGGGGGATATTATGTGACCAATTATTGGTAATACATGGCAAATGAATTTAGGGTAAAAGCTCTTTATGGTTGATGAAACAATGGGCTTGCACAATGAAAGAAGGTAGGATATGGTTATGAGTATTTTAGCGTTGATTTAAGGCAGTTACTACTGTCGTTTGTTAGGGATTTGGTTTCTAAAGCTTAATGAACGGTATCGCGTCATTGTTTTGATGAGTTCCCTCGTTACCAATATGATTATTCATCTGCACAATGGTAAAGGTAATTTTAAATCCGTAATAGTATTTGTTAGAGCAGTCCCCAACATTTGGTATGTTACTGGGGTCAACCTAGGTCATCAAAATTTAAATGTTTTTAGCGTTGCCTACGATTGTTTCAGTGAATCAGTTAATTTCTGTGCCCTAGGTTCTCCAGTGATCATGTCACACATTTTAGATAAATAATCCGCCCACCGGAACCATGCTTACAAACCTTTTGTCTTACCAATCTTTAGATGCAGAGACACTAAGAAAGTGAACACTGAAGACTATATACTGTACATGTGTATAACCGTGCATTTCGTTACCACTGAATTTGGAGGACTTCATCGTGTTATCCTCAAGTTACCTTATACAAGCCACCAAAAATCATTTAGTTAGACCAAACTGATACTCAATTCTCAAGACGCAGAGTCCTCTAAAGAAAGCGGTGAAGTACTTTTGACCATTAGGGTTTCCTGTGATCCGCTCAAGTAGGTAAGGGTATCGGATAGCCTGTGTACGTGTGTGTGCGCGCGCACACACGCATTTGACACCCACCGTTCGGCAAAGGAGCTTTAGTGACGGGGCATAGGGTGTATAGGGTCAGCTGGTTTGACTTAGCACCGTCAGCGCTGTTATTTGAGAAGATGGCGGATTGAGTGCTTATGCGCATGTGCTGGCCGTTCTGATTCCACTCCATCCATTGGGGAGGACAAAATGAAGCAGGGTGAGGGCACTGGGTTATAGTGATGTTCAAAAATAGGTACTGGTTTTAGAGTAGCCTCTGTTAATATTAGGTTAAGAGAGACTAGGGAGAGGTTGCATATCTTTCACAAAACTTGGGTGCTTTTAGATGCTCTCTGTCTGTTCTGTCCGTCTTGCATCGTAGCGCAGATGGTAGCGCTTGTAACTCTCACCTGAACTGCCAGCGGTCGATCTCCGAATTGGAGGAGGAAGCGGTATGGACGCGTTTCGTAGAAATAATGCATGCCTCTGTCGACATAAGCAGCGGGTCAAAACCGGGTTGGGGGTAGGGTGGGAGGCAGAAAGGGTAAAAACAACAGAAGTGATAGATCAGTTCTCCGACCATTTTTATCGGTGTCTGGTTTCAGGATATAATTATAGTGTGTGGTTATGCTTATGTTTACATGTACTTGTGTGAGAGAGAGAGAGAGAGAGAGAGAGAGAGAGAGCAGATATTTGAGTAGAGTAGGAAGGGGATTTGAGCAATGAGCTAAACCTAGTAATTGCCTGCGTGTTACACCCACCCCTGCGCTCACATGCTTTTGCATTCATGCGAGTGGCTCTCAGAGACATTATTTACGCCTGCAGCCGCTGAAAAGACCAAGTGGAAAAACTGAGTTCGATTCCTCATCCAAGGGCCAAAAGTGATGAATTGTGCAATTTTTTATTACTTGACTTTGACGCTCTCTCTCTCTCTCTCTCTCTCTCTCTCTCTCTCTCTCTCTCTCTCTCTCTCTCTCTCTCTCTCTTATGGTGCTTGTAAGAAAATATAAACATTTTGAAAAGTGCCGGCTTTGGTGGTTTTGTAAACAAACCTGAACTTTGATATGATATTTTGCGTATTTTTTTTTTATTTTTGTTTGAAATAATTTCATAAATGGCAAGTGTAAGAATAAAGGTACTGTAATATGTGGTGTCCGCATGACTTAATTTTCAAATTAAACTAACGCATTTTTGCCGAAGACATCTACCTTACAAGAAATTACTTTAGTTTTAATACTTTGAAGTGTCAAAAGTTTGTTTGATGCGTATTCCGACCAAGAGATCCATTTATAAGATACCTGTATGCTTTGCATTTTACTCATTGTTAGAATTAGATGAAGTAATGTGGAAAATTTTCGTGATTTTCAACAAGAGACTGTGAACTAATTTTGCTTGGCTAGGAAGAAGGAAAGATCAGGTTATATTTTTGCAAGCGCCGTGACTTGCTCGTGAAAATTGCCCATTCACTTTCTGAATGGGCGTTGTGGATTCAACTGAAGTTTTACGGGGATCGCGAGATGTAAGTCGGATTTGCCGATGATCTTATTGCTTCATTCTATGACATTTATAGATACACACACACACACACACACACACACACACACACACACACACACATATATATATATATATATATATATATATATATATATATATATATATATATATATATATATCTTCATGCTTCGTGTGTTTGTGTCTAAAAATTTCATGCACTGAAGCAATAAGGTTACTGGTAAATCCTACTTAAATCATCCGATCACTGTCAAACTTCAGCTGAATCCACAACGCCCATTCAGAAAGTGCATGAAGTTACAGCTGTTTATAAATGGATGCACAAAACGGCAAAGATGACCAATTTTCACGAGCAACAGTCACTCTGGTCACAATTATATATATATATATATATATATATATATTATATATATATATATATATATATATATATATATATATATATATATATATATATATATATATATATATATATTGCAGCCTTCTTTTCTGGGTATCAGCAGTAGTTGAAACACATTTACAATAAAGTGGATTTGTAGTCAGTAGATCAAGAGTGATTCACGGTTGTAGCAAACATTAGCCGAGAGCTGCATCGCTCAGCTGGTTGCAAGTTGAGAAGGTTGGTGATGCGGTTGCGAGACCCCTATATATATGTTTGTGTGTGTGCGCGCGCGAACGCAAACAACGCCTGAACAGAAGTTTTCATATTGTATTGAGGATATTTGGGAGATCTTGTGCTTTACTTGTTGCAGGTTTGTAATGTTTTTCTCGTAGGCTTTGGTAATCTTCGAAGTTACGTGTTTATCATTTGCTACTCAAAGGTGATTATTGCGTTTACATTTACAAATTTGTATGTATTAGTGCGCAGCGCTGCATGCCTGTATATATAAATGGTTACTTCACCGCAGTGCCTTTATTTACTTGTTACCATTGTGTACTTTGAACGAAACATCCCACAAATGAAGCCATTCCTTTGTTATAGGAAACCATAAAAAGTGAGCTAACTCAGTATTTGTGTTGTGAACGCGACTCTCTCTCTCTCCCTGTCTCCTCTCCATATCCCTCCCACCTCCACATCCCCCCTTTCTAGTGTCAGTGTGTCAGCTACAAACATCGCCGAGGAGAGGTTATTGTCTTCTGTGATGTCTGAAAGTACTGACTTCCTTTCCAGCTGGGGAAGTGCTTCCAAGAGAGCGCTGCGTGGGATGTTGGAACAGCAGGGCTTTCCTAACAATAGTGCTATAAGTTTGATTGTAGGTTTTGGTGCTTTTATGTCATAAATTTTTTTTTTTTAACCGCGGGTGGATGGCATTGGTACGTGTAGATTGGTCGTTCTAGCAGATCGAACTACATTGCGTATTAAGGCCTTTTAATATAATATTATATTTAATATTTGAGTGAGTATGTCTACAAATTCCTCCCTGTTGGCATAAAAGTAAATCTGTAGGCTACATGGAAGCACACCACTCCAGCAAAAAATTACGCGCCTATATTTTTAAACTGGGTTTTGTGTCCATATCTCGTGCTGCGGTTTTTAAACCATTTTAGATTGGGAACCCAACACATAGCATATGCATTTTTCGGAAAGAGGATCTCCCTACAGTTTAGGAAGCTTTTGACATTTTGAATGGGAAACAGGCCTAAAAATGTGCTAGATTTCAAGCGTTTTAAAGAGATTCTAAAAGATCACTAATATAGCTTCTAAAGAAATGACACTTTTCACTTTTTTCTTAATCCTGTGGTCCTTTTTAATATTCATTATTATAAAACTTGTAAAGTATTAATCGTCCTTGGTACTGACCTCTCTTTGAATGGTTTATCCTTTGCCCTTTCCTTTCACCCTTAAATATATTCAGGGAACTCTTTTCCATTCCCTTCCAAACAGATATTCAACATTGATTACCTTCAACAAATATGTTCATCATAATACCTTTGAAACCTTTTTCTCATCCAGACATAACTTGCAAACCTGGCCAGTCACTTAGTCACAATATCGCTACTTTTTGGCATAGGCTATTTCATATGATCCCACAAATTCCCGGCTGCTGTCGATTTATCAACCTAATGGCCCTCTTTCCTCCTCAACAGTCACTTCTTCAAGCACTGTCAAAGAGAGAGTTTTGCCTCGTGAGACGATAATTTATGGGACACCTCTCTCACTGTGGGAAGTGAAACATCAGGAAATGATATGTACCTATTATAGCAGTGCTCTGTCGCAACCTATAACCCGTCTGAGGGGTGAGCTCGATATCAGAATAAGTGTTGTTGAAGATATATTGAAATATGATTTGCATATCTATTCATATTAGCCTACATTGTTATAAAAATATGCACCCATGCACATGTGTAGCCTATGTTAGTGCACAGACGTACACGTGTGCCCAGTAACATCATTGGATATGCTATGCACACTTACATACGTACATGACAAAATAAATGACGAAAAGTGTTTTAACATAAATAAATAGTAGCAAAATTCACATACCCCTGTAGATGATAATGGTAATAATTTTCATGGTCTTGAAATAAATTTTCGATAAAAATCATAGTAATAGTTCGACTGGCCCTCTACGTGATAGTAGTAATAATTACAAGTGGTTTTGATGTAAAATGCAGTAATATTGGTTTAAGCATAGATTTATATTGGTATAATATTGGCCGTAATAATATTGACGGAGAAAGCAAGACTGAACACTTGCATCGTGATAGCATTGATAATGGTAAATCCAACCAAAATACTAGATCATCCTCGTAAAAAAAAACAAATTATATATATATATATATATATATATATATATATATATATATATATATATATATATATATACATATATATAATTATAATCCTTTCCGTCTCTATGCATTTTTAAGTCCTGTCGGTCTCAGAGCTAGAGTGGTGACAAGCAATACTATACTTAATACTCTCTCTCTCTCTCTCTCTCTCTATGTAAGTGACTTGAATTGAATTTTGGATAACACTTTTGGGCGCCAGAAGTGGTCTAAAGGGTAGAGTGATAATTAGCATGTAGCCTTAACTTAACTTAGCTTGGTAGGCTATAGCCTAGATCCATAATCATTTATATTTGTAGGCCACAGTAAACTTATATTTTGGCACTGCAAAGTTTTTAGGCTGAACCTTTTGAGTTTGTTAGTAATGTAATATACTGCATTTAAGCACACGTTTTACATGCTAAAAAGTCTCCAAAGTTTTGAAGTTATGCTCCTGAATCTTGAGATAAGTCACGACAAAGTGATGAAGTGTGGGTACTGTGCATATTAGTGTCATTGCATGTCCTGTAGTTACGTTTGGGTCCCATAGTCTGCCTGGGTAGCTGTATCCTCATCTTAACTTGGCATTCACCGACTGTATGCATAGTAACTCCTTTCTTTCCTTGTGTGTGTTTATTGTGCATTGCAACCTTGTTATGATACAGTACGCTGTTGAACTGCCTGACTTACTCCATGTGCTGTTGTGTTCAAATATGTACCATCTGAGCTCTTTTGATATTTGTTTTGATATGTGTGATTGATTTGATTCTCATATTGGTCTGTTTCAATGACAAGACCAAGTTTTAGTCTTTTAAAGCATTTTCTTTTTTATCCACTATACCTGCTCTTTTGTTACCATGACTCTGTGTGAGAGAGCATCTACATGAACTTGGCTGTGTGTCCTCGAGTGTCAATTTCTTTGTCGCCCCTCGCACTGATTTATGTTAAGGTCAACAGTAGTACCCACGTCGGTTTGGCCTGTGTTGATTAAGCCCATTCTGGCAACGTGGTCATGATGTCCGATTTTAAGTCAAAACTTCCACCATCTATTGGAGTTGCAGCGCCACCGTCACCCCGTGTCCACATTCAGTGATAAATCCTACCCCCCCTCCCCCTTTTGTATTTACTGTCGCCGACTGAAAATGTGATCTCGCTTCATAACCAGAAACGGGTGGCTTTTTGGAAGATTCCCGGTCTGTAGTTGTTCCAGTTGCCTTGCGCTCTCAGGGAAGCTGATGTTTTCAAAGTGACTTTGGTGGTAGACTTAAGTCTAAGGTACTGTAAAGCGGATCTTTTGCTGTTATTGTAGCCCTGCTGTTGTTGCTGCTACCGTAGTTCATTTACAAAAGCATTAATAGTTCTGTCTTTGAAAGAGAATATGTCTTCTCTCTGTACCTTAACACGAATACTAGTTTTGAGTTCTACAATTCTCTTTGTTGCGGATGACAATCCTAACTCCATTCTCGTTTGATACCCTTGCTGTTAATGAACGTCCAAAATAGTTTTAATGGCTTCATTTGAATAAGTTTATGCTTTGTCAGTTTTTATTTGGAAAGACAAAAGTTGGCGAAGCATAGTCAGTCACGGATCTGATGTCTGCTAGATATTGCACGCTGTACAACTGCAGGTTCCCTCTTGTAGCAATACAACATGACCTACAGGCCTCATTCTAGTTGTACTTGCGGATTAATAGTCAAACATGTCTCTACTATGGTCACCACTTTCATAGACCATAAGTATTTGTATACATATGCATATTTCATTCTGCAGTACAATCTTGTAGTATCAGATCTTCTCTCTGTCCCCGTTTGGTACATGTTGTGAAATCACAAACCCCAGCTTAAAACGAACAGAGCATCAACAATAATTTTGTCCCATTGCGTAGCATAGCACTCAAGACGTCAACTTGGGGAGTGCCAGGTTCCAAAGTCCTTTGCAGAAGATTTGTTAGATAAAAAATGAATTCTTGCAAACTTCCCTCTCCTATGTGGACTTCGTCATTAATTGCAACGAAGCCAGACATGATACTAGAAACTGATACGAGGTGCTGGGTCGAGTTAGAACTGCGACCTGTAAAGAGGGAGGATAAGTACTGATTTTTAACAGGAAATCGACCCGTTTATTGTTAGGGGATTATTCGATTGGAAGGAGGGAGGAGTGCGGATGGATAGGAAAAATAGTAATTGAAGGCGTTTCCTTGTGTGGGAAAATACTGTCGTCAGGCGTGTGAAATTGGCCACAGAATGTGAAATTGGCCACTTGTTCTGTGCTAGAAACTGCCAGTTATTTTAAGCTGTAAGTGACTGGCGCAATGGTATAGCTTTTCTTCCTCATCTCTAGCAGCTTATGTTAGCCATCTAACAAAAATATGCACATGAGGTTAATCCATTAGAATGTTTCATTGTTACCTGTGGTGCAGGTATGCAGTGAATGGAGTTAGAGTTGGAAAGAATAATGTAATACTAAATATATATACAAAATATATATATATTATATATATACATACATATATATATATATATATATATATATATATATATATATATATATATATATATATATATATATATATATATATATATATATATATCATTGCCCGTCTTTTCTGTGCTTTGTCTTCCACAGATCTCCACTCTTATCCAGCTCTTACCCAAACAGATATGAGTCTTCTAACTCCTCTGGTGCCAGCAGGATTCCAGCTGACACTGTCACGCACTGTTCTCCCAGGGACTGTGTGAAGGGCATGTTCAAGCCATATAGCGTACATCTCCTTTTCATCTTTGTGTCATCTTCATAATTATGGAATTTCTGAAATTTCCCTTATGGTGTCGTTTCTCAAACTGTCCAGGGTTCTAATTCCTAATATTCTTCTTGAAGCGTAATTTTCAAATTGAAAAAATCTTTCGAATATAGTTCCATTGTCATACTTTGATTCATGTCTGTATAGTAATACAGATCGTACTAGACTTACATTTAGTCTTACTTTTGTATGCAGTTTCAGTCTGAATGAATCCCAGATATTCAGCTAGTCCGTTGTTTGTTTTGCCTTTTTTAGGTGAAGTCTGTCACTAAATTCCAACTCTAGACCCTGTACAGGATATCAGTTTGCCTAAATATTTGAAAGAGTCAACCTTATTAACCCTTTCTCCATCTAATGTTATTTTTGTTTGTCTTGCATTTATTGGGAGTCCCAGCTCTCTCTCTCTCTCTCTCTCTCTCTCTCTCTCTCTCTCTCTCTCTCTCTCTCTCTCTCTCTCTATATATATATATATATATATATATATATATATATATATTATATACATATATATATGTATGGAATTTTTATCACACCGTGATTTATATACAATCATGAAGCTACGAATGTCGCTTAATATCAAATTCACGCTACCTCGGGAGTATCCCAATAGGGAATTATCACCGAAGGGGAATTTATAAGTGATAAATGGATTGGTACTGCCGGGTCACGATCCCATGACACAGCACTCATCCAGCAACTCCAGTCGACGTTCTACCACTGAGCTATTCCCTATTGGGATACTCCCGAGGTAGTGTGAATTTGATATTAAGCAACATTTGTAGCTTCATGATTATATATATATGTATGTGTGTGTATTGTGTTTATACCCGTGAGGGCCTTGAGCTGTGATCCATAGCCTTTTTGCTTTCTTGAACAACATCCCAGGTCCTGATCTTGGGCTGGTAAGAGCGGATGGGGGCCTCTGTTAGGGAAGAATTATGTAGCTGATAGTTAGACGATTTTATTGATTCCAGTTAGCATTTAAGAATGGGTTTTGGGGTAACAACTTCATCCCAAAAGACTTGATGAGAACTTGAAGGGTGAAGATGACTCTACAGTACATACATACACATAGCCTATATATGTTTTCACAAGTCTAACCTGGGGTTGATCTATCTGGTCCTAAACACACTGAAACTCACCTGACTGCTCAGTTAAGCTCATGAAAAGAAGGAAGATAACAGTAAATAAAAGATGGTTTCCCAAAAGAAATGCTAGACTTCACAATTTAGGTTTTATTACAAGGATCAGAAGGATATTGCAAGGGAGTTCCTCACTAGCTCCGTGGCACTGATATTACGTTACTCACAAAGCAAAGTGCCACTCTAAAAGGATTATGATTTATGGTAAAATTCTTAACTACTGTATAGAGTTGATTATCTCCAGCAATAAAATTACTATGGTGAAACCTCTAGATTACATAAATACACAGATTCTGCCATGTAGGCTTGTAAGTCTTCAGGAATGAATCTTGAAGTGATCTTCCATGTCGGGAATTAAAGAATTGGCACCGTGGGCGAACAGTTGGACACAGCAGCCAACGCCTATTCTGCAAGACAAATTTACTGTCATTTTGATGCTAAGAAAACACTTTCTAGTTCACTTGGGGAATGGTGAAGCCTGAGAAGGGGTAATATGTAATAGGAAGGTTTTTGAATTGCTTACGGTACTCGAAATGAAAATGTTTAACACTACTATTTTTCTCAGAACTCCAAGGGGCAGAAATATCAGAAAGAATGAAAATTATAGTAGAAGACTGGGTAGTGTAACAACTCCAAAATCCAGACTTTACCTTCCCTGTAGGATGCGCTGTGTTGATAAACATAGGCCAAACTGTGCACAGTAAGTATACCTTAGTTTTACCAGACCACTGAGCTGATTAACAGCTCTCCCAGGGCTGGCCCGAAGGATTAGACTTATTTTACATGGCTAAGAACCAATTGGTTACTTAGCAACGGGACCTACAGCTTATTGTGGAATCCGAACCACATTATAGCGAGAAATGAATTTCTATCACGAGAAATAAATTCCTCTAACGCTTCATCAGCTGGCCGGAGACTCGAACTTGGGCCTAGTGAGTGCTAGTCCACAGCTCTACCGACTCGCCCAACGAAGAGATTAACAAAGAGATAAGGGGTCAGAGAGGAAAGGGCAGTTGGAGACCAACTGGACAAGGAATCTACTCTGATGCTAGCTGCCAATGAACTCTCTTGTCTCCCTGGGTCAAAGCCTTTATATAATCTCTGGTCCAGTCTCCCAAGTCCTTTGCGTTGCATACAGCGTTCGACCTTTACTTGCCGGCTTCCATGTTTTTAGTGGCACACTGGAGTGGTGCTGGAATTAAGGAGAATATGAAGGCCTAGGGGAAATCAAAAGGTGACAAAGACAAGATTATAGGCTCAGAGAGGAGAGGTGGAGTTTGTCATGAAGGCTCCGAGAATTTTAGCGGATGCTAATGTCAGTGTTGTTTTGAATGTCCCCAGCTTCCCGGTTCTGGGTGGTCTTGTGCTTGACTCACCCTCTGTACTTTACTTGATTTTAACTAGATTTGAAAAAGTGAGTGAAGCTGTACGTGCTCCTGCAGACTGCAATTGCACATTACAAATATATATATATATATATATATATATATATATATATATATATATATATATATATATAATATATATATATATATCCATTCACCTTATGTCATGCGTGGTTATTTACACTAATCTCCGTTGGCAGATTGCGTGCCATTACAACATTGATGATATGAAGATGGAAGAATTGAAGAACTATTTTTGCCAGTGATGATTATGGCAAGACTTGTAAGACGACTAAGTAGAAATGAATATTGTGACTAATAGTCAAATGTTCAACGTTAACTTCATGTAAGTTTGGTCTCCTATGGTGATGCTGTGTCGTTAATAAGTTTCTGTGAAATCACAAGACACAAACGATACATTTATGTTGTGAGTAACCTTATTAGTCTTTGGTTTTGCATATTTGTAATGATTGAGTAGCCGTATATATTTTAGAAAAAATTTCTGGTATGAAATCAAGACACTACTGAAATACAGACAAATTACAAAGACAGAATTTTACAGGCTTGAATTGGTAAAGGAGAGCTCCTGACGTTTTGCAAATCACCCAGTTTTCCCATTTTTTAAATTGTTTTTTTTATTTTTCAGATGGTCTTGCTGAATATTCATGCGCGTATTGATCTTGGTGTGCGTTTTGAGGTGCCATGTCTGTGTTAGAATGAAGAAACTTTCTTTTTTCTCTCAGATTCAGTTGATGAGAGCTGAGGCGAGGGAAAACTATGTGTGACCAAGGTTTCGAGCCTGTAACCGTCTGTACTCGTACAGTTTCTCTCGCCTTCTTTCTTTCATTTAAACGAAGTCCTTCCGCTATCCACTTATCACCCACTCTTACTCATCTACTCAGTGCTTCAGACATCTGCTCATACACACACATATTCATAGCTCAGAACTTGCACCTCCATTCGTCATTTTAAGACCTCTCTCTCTCTCTCTCTCTCTCTCTCTCTCTCTCTCTCTCTCTCTCTCTCTCTGTCGTAAGTCCTTAAAAGTTATAATGGGGTAATTTTTGTCGCCAGTTTAAACATAAATATAATCTTTAAGCTTTTATGATGTATTACTTTTTCTGAAAAATATGTATTAAAAAAAAAAAAAAAAAAAAAAATATATATATATATATATATATATATATATATATAAATACATTATATATATATATATATATATATATATATGCATGCGTGTGTATGCGTATATATGTATGTATATATATATGGAGTGTGTATGAGAGAGAGAGAGGTGGAGAGAGAGAGAGAGAGAGAGAGAGAGAGAGAGAGAGAGAGAGAGAGAGATTTAAACTACGTAGCTCGGTGCACATCTCGCTAACCTTACCCCCGGACGTTTTCCCTAAGAGAAAAAAAGAAAAGCCTTCCTTCGAGCGAACCCTTCTTGCTCGGGCGCCCACCCCTAATCAGAGCTTCTCTAATATCCATGAGCGAATAATTTTAACTGGCCGTGATAGCTGTTAGTGGAGGCACAAGGCGAGAGGGAGACGCCTTGATTCTTTTAGTGATCCCTAAGGAGTTCTCGAGTAGGGAAGGTTGGGCTGAGTAAGATGTGAGGGCGATGTAGAGCAAGTAGAAAAAGGGAAGAGGAGGAAAGTGAGGGGAAGGACGAAGCGAGTGCGGATTGTTTGCTTTAGTCCTCGTGGAGTAGATCCCGGTTGACGGTTAAGTAAGACAAGAGACCACCCTTTTTTTCCCCCCTCTTCTTTTTTTCTTGATGTTCCTGCTCAGTGTGTGTGTGTGTGTGTTTGTTTGTCTGCGTTTAAGTCTCGCTTAACGTTTGCGCTTTGAAGGTGCTCTTTGTGGTCGCGATTCCCAGCGTCTCCTCTTCTGCCACCTGTTGATGAAGTCTTTGAAGGTGAAAGGTTCTCGTGTGCTGCTGCTGCTGCTCGCTTCATCACGGCAAGAATGTTTTTTTCTAATCGGCCATCGCAATTGATTTTATTTTAGAGAAAATATATCAGCCTTCAATAAGTTATAAAATATTGAATTATTTTACCTGCTCAAGTTAAATGTAGAAATCGACTGTTACTGGTTTTTGGGGGCACATTTTCTTACAGATAGATTGGGAAATAAATTGCAGAAGTCACGGGATTTTCACGAAGAAAACGTGGACAGTCCTTATGAAGTAGGGCAGTTATTCTAGCAAGAGATTTTACATATATCGTGAGACGTTTGTTGTCAGATGCGTACAGGGATGACATTGTAATCAGCTATCCCATTGCCTAATCTTGGCCTTCTTAAGGCCTTTTCACACGAGGCAACAAATAACGGCAATCGGTAGGAATGAAGGCTTTCATTTGTGGCAGCTACAGTTGACGCAACTGACTTTTTCTCGTCTGACAAGGAATTGCTGGAGTCGATGGCGCCAAAGTTACTTGTAAATTTTTATGAGCGAATGTTGGTACACAACTGATCGATGCGACTGGATACCTGATGTGAAAGCGATCTTAGGGCACGAGCGTGGTGGCCGGAAATTTTTTGTTCCTGAACTGCATTTAGAAAGAAAGCTGTGACTGTGGTGCTTACTTGTTCTGCTGGATGTTCTGTGAAAGAACGTGACATCATTGCGAACGCTGGAAATACTTATGCCAAACATTAAAGTGTAAACCATCAACAGTTTTATCAGTTTGATTGATACTATTGCTTTTGATTTTGTTTAGGCATTCGACAGGGCAATTAACTGTCGCCGTACTAGATTGAAGCTTTTTATTTTCGTCATTGGGCAACAATATTATGGGTATAGTGAATTTATTTTATATATTTGCTCGTTTACTGAAGAGTGTGGCTCTTATAGGCGCTAATTGTTTTAGACGCTTCCAGACCTATTTAGTCAGTCATAGGAACTCCGGCGACATAGCCTACTGTATATTGTTCATCTCATTGTTTTATTCGTGCGCTTGTGTGCATGTGCATGCATATATTGTAGTACAAAGAGAGGTTGTTGATAGACGGTGCCTTGCCTTATGGGCTATCGTGTCTGTTTAATTTGCATAATTTTTTTTTACTAAAATGTAAATGAATGGCAAACGTACCTGTTCTCTTTATTTGGCCTGCGTCTCATGACATTTTGCGAATTTTGGCAAGGCCTTAGTTTGGATTATGAGACGAAAAGTAGAATGTCACGAATGACCTTTCCCAAGCCTTGTCCTTTGTTTACGGGAATTTTAACCTTATTTCATTTAAATTCAGAGAACATAGGATAATTGAGTTATGTAACTATATGCCCCATGATTTGTTTTTGCAATTCAACATATTGAACTAGTGATTGATGCATTGGCTTGAGTATTGAAACCTTAATGTTTTTTTTTTTTTTTTTTTTTTTGCATTCTTCAGCTCTTCACCGACAGTTATGAGTATAGACTGAAATTTATTGTAAGTGAACCTCCCTCTCCCTTCATTCGTGAAGACCGCCAAATCAGTGCTCCAATCGAGCGCTGCCGAGAAGATGAAACATCAAAAAGAAGGAATGGAAAGAGTAAAAGATTGGCTCTTAGAAAGAAACTGTAAATTCACTTGTTCAGTGCTCCGGGGAACGGTGAAGGAATCGTCAGTCTGACAACTGGTCTTTCATTACAGGAGTATTCGTATTGCTTTGTGAAGGCATCAATACAAATTTCATTATGACTGTAGGCTATATTCCCATTTCCACGCCTTCAGTTTTGGAATATGATTCTTAAGCTCTGAAAATGAATGAGATGTAAAATAAAAGTACGTTGTTCATTCCTGCCGAAAAAAATAAACTTGCGGATGACCAGATATTATTAGCTCACCTCCATTTCTCCTAACAAAATGTAAGATTGATCAGGCGAAATGAAATCCCATATGGATAGCTCTGAGATGCTTCCTGGTTTCCATCTTGCATGTATTGTAATGCAGTAATTGGGTTAATTATTCCACTACCTTACGATGACCTGACCAAAAGAAGCACCGATATCTTGAGAAGCGTTTCTTGAAACATCGTAGCTTCCAGCATAGGCATGAGAGCTACAATATACTGTACACCTATTATCAGATCTTATAGAGATATCCTTTGCTCTCCAATTCCTCTACTGCATGGTCCTTGGCGTGGGTTAAAAGCTTTTTGATCTCCACTCGAGCGTAATCCGGCTGATGTTTGGCCTGCTTCTATTTTGTGCTTCTTACAGTATATCAGTTTTCACTATCACAGATCAGGCAGCATGCTTATTCGTAGAGGAACTAACTAGTTAGTATATCTTACCGTTAAATGATCCTAACAAAGTATGTTATTCATGAAAAGTCTGGGCCATCTATGTAATTCCCAAAGACTTGAAATGATCACAATTTCCTTTTCCAACATTGCTTTTGTATTTATTTTGCCATATCACCACCGGATAAGCTTATGAATACTCGGTTTACATGTGTTAAATCTGGTCTGTATCCACGAAGAAGTCTTCAAAATATGTCGTCAAGAAATTGAAGTTTATTTGTATTGTAAGTTCTCTTAAGTCGGACAGCACTGTAAAAAGTCACCAGTGCAAAAGGCAGTCTATCGTGTTTTTGCTTTCACGAGCTATTTCTGAATGTTAATAACCTCTGTTCTTATTATGCAGGTGCTGGCCACCTGCTATGCATGATGTTATTTTGCAAGCGTGCTTGAATGTGTTTTTTCCACAGTACAAAAGATTTCATAACCTTATTCGGAAGGGTTAACGCTCGATTCCAGCCATGTCTGTGTGCACACTTTGTGGGAATGTTAAGTTCATTTGAGTGACCAGAGATTGCAGTGTCATGTAGGGTAGTGGAAACAATTCTCTCTCTCTCTCTCTCTCTCTCTCTCTCTCTCTCTCTCTCTCTCTCTCTCTCTCTCTCTCTCTCTCTTATTATTATTATTATTATTATTATGCATTTTTTGTAGGTACACAACTTTGTGTATTGATTCTGTTTAATACACATGAAGATTGCATGTTAAGGTAGCGTAAGATGATATGTTTCATTTGTTTAAATAGTGGACATCATGTGTGCTTTTAATGTTCGTGGTAGGTAAGATTAGTTACAAGACCATATTTTTTCTCTTAGTTTTTAGTTTTCTGTAGAAGAAATCTGTTGTGCCGGCTTTGTCTGTCCGTCCGCACATTATTCTGTCCACACTTTTTTTGTCCGCCCTCAGATCTTACCAACTAGCCTATATACTGAGGCTAGAGGGCAAATTGTTATGTTGATCATCCACCCTCCCATCATCAAACATACCAAATTGCAGCCCCCTAGCCTCAGTAGTCTATTTTATAGGATAGGCCACCACCGAGCCGTGGTTAAAGTTTCAAGGGCCGCGGCTCATACAGCATTGTATCGGGACCACCGAAAGTTAGATCTATTTTCGGTGGCCTTGATTATACGCTGTAGCAGCTATACAGAAAACTCGATTGCGCCGAAGAAACTTCGGCGCATTTTTTCTTGTTCATTCTTTCGCATCATGTTTTCGTTTTTATCTTAGTTTACTCTTAGTTTAGTGATTAGCCTAATTTACCTCAGCCCAGAGCGACCGATTTGATGCCTTTTCATTGTGTCATCTCTGGAACGTTCATTTCGTATTTTCTTGCCTTGGTTTTTACCTTCTTCGCTCTCTTGTTGTTGCATCTGTCTTCTTCATAGATTCATAGATTCTTCATTAATTTTACTAAGGACTTATCTTAATTTTGCTGGCCCGAGTTATTAGTTTCCATTTTACTTTAATGCTTGCCCTTACATTCCTTATCAGGCAGGGTAATTTCGTTCGTTAACAGCCTGTTTCCAGATACCTGACCCTAAGTTTTGTTCATTCTTAACATTACTTGTCTTAGACTTCTGCCAGTATTCCATTATGTTTGATTGGATATTTTGATTGTTTTCCAAATTTTGTATCGACCTTTTTCTCCTGTACTATGATAGTTATGTAAATAGGTACATGAATATATATGTATATAGGCTATATATTTATATTTATATTTATATATATATATATATACACTATATATCTAGAAAAGTGTAGCTCCACATCCATTATCATATCCTATAGATCTCTCTCTCTCTCTCTCTCTCTCTCTCTCTCTCTCTCTCTCTCTCTCTCTCTCTCTCTCTCTGAGAGAGAGAGAGAGAGAATCTCCTGGTCACTTTTTACCAGATACGTATGTAGGCTAATTGTAATTTCCACAATTTATATGTATGTATGAATTTCTGTCACATTAATCGGCAGTCCTATTTATAGCTGGATATTTTTTGATATATATTATATCTCACTGTGGGTATAAGTTATTTCCAAGGTACAAAGAGTCCGATATTTGCGGGTTTAATGTTTGCGATTATAGAAAAGTCACCCATGGATAAGTAACGAAAGCTCATATATATATATATATATATATATATATATATATATATATATATATATATATATATATATATATATATATATATATATATATTTATTTATTTATTTATTTATTTATTTATTTATTTATTTATTTATTTATTTATTTATTTATTTATTTATTTATTGTATGTGTCTGGGAAAGCTTACGAGTGTATCTTTGATAATCTGTATTCATAGGTTAGTAATTGTTAATTTAATTCCTTTGATTGTTGTCAATTCTGTTTCTCTGTACTTATTTCTCGACCCGTTTCTTTTCCCCTCAAAATGGAAAATCTTGCATCCCTCCTCCATCCCTCCCTCCATCCGCTCTGTGACCTTCGCCAGGTCCCTAAATGCAAGGTCTGTGGCGTTTTTCATTTAGAAAATTCTTTGCTTTCATTTTGTACTTGACTACAGCTTCGAAAGTAGTAAATTGATAGTCATGAATTTTAATGGACCATATGTCTATTAAAACTTCCTTATGCTATAGAAAACGAAGTCAACGAAAATGGCCCTTGTATTTTATTATTTTGATGTGTTGCTGGAGTAGATCTTGTGTGGTGCTTTGAGGTGATATTTCATTGTTGTTCTGGCCATTCTGTGTGCCTCAAACATGGCTCGTCCTGAAAGCCTAGATTGCTCCTTAGGTGCTGTTCTATATTTTTTATCGTGACGCCAAGCGTGTGTGTGTGTGTGTAAAAGTATAAAGTGCTCCAATGAGAGGTGGTGTTGTCGAGTCGATGGATATCTCCTACTATATGCTTAACCAGTGTCACCCTTCCTTCGTGTCACTCATATCAGTAGGAACTCTCTCTCTCTCTCTCTCTCTCTCTCTCTCTCTCTCTCTCTCTCTCTCTCTCTCTCTCTCTCTCTCTCTCTCTCCAGCTGTTTAACCCGTCTGAGAAATTATAGATGTGATCCTCGTTACCGATGCGGAGACGTCAGTCAACACTAGATTTTCCATGGAGTGGCCTATCCTGGTTTTGGTAGTTATGGCTCCCTCGGTGTTCTTGCCATTACAAGAACATCTGTTCTCCTATATTCTTTTATTGTATTTTGATTATTATAGGTATGCAATGCTTTCAGATTTTAGACCTTGAAACGGTGTCGATGACTATAGTCATGCCTTGCCTGATAATGAAAAGAACGATTTTTGTCTTTTGTGGAAAAAAGACTTCTGAAGAAGTAATGATGATGCGGTTAACTGTATATTCGTTCGTAATTTTAAAAGCCACATTGACCTCGTCATCAATATTTCTTTATGCTTTATAAATCTTTTCCAACCCATTGTATGTATAAAATATTCTCCCGTAGTTGAGTCTATTATCCTAATCAGGGATGCGTATGTTGAAAATTCAGTGGTAAAAAGTGGCATCACAGTTAGGACTTCTTTTTGTTATCTAGCTCCGGATTGTGGTCGCTTCTTGGGAATCTTTTATATCCTTTAACTTGTTCCCGCTCCCTGAGTTGTTTACAGGAATTGAGTTCCTAGCGCTTTAAATCCCCTCTACGCCGTCTCCCTACTCCCATCCTACAGCGTCCCTCTCCCCCATCCTTTTCTCTCCCTACTCTCACTCATCCTCCCTTCTGTCCTCCCTTCCCTCCGCCTCTCGCCACTCACCTTCATCTTATAACGACGACGACTACTACCTTACCTGGGGTCACTAGCTCAGGTTTTCAGGTGGACCAGGCCAGCCAGGTGTTTAGTGATGAGGGCATGGTCTATGGGTGAGGGTCCCCGAGAAGCCTGAGATGAGAAGACGAGGTAAGGTGTTGGTGGAAAAGGAAATAGAGCTGGCAGGACTTACTGTTTGAGGAGAAGAATTTATGAAGCGGGAGAATGTCATATTAAAAGATCCTTTTATCTACTAAGGTTTGTCACTTCAAAACATGATTTGATTACTTCCTTTACGTGTAAATGGCTGTACTCCTAGGTTATGGTGCCTTAGGTGACGGTTTTTTTTTTTTCTTACAAAAAGGGGACAGTTTCCGTTTTATTGTACTTTCAGTCCCCAGAGTTGGTCGTCGTATAAGTTTGTGAGTTGATGTAGCAAACTGTGGTGTTGTTGAAGGAGAGCCTTAATTGTGATTTAAGTGGCAGTTCATTGGGTGGTGCCGGCGATTGCGTCTCAGCTGTGCTGCGGGGATAAACACAAGCCATGTTATTTGGAAAGGGATCGCCAGATCTCTCTATAGGAGTGGCCGCTCTGCTTCTCGAATCCGGGAATTGGCCGTCTTCCTGCTAGAGCGCAGAACCCGAGCACTTTTTCTACCGGGGCATGTCCTTTGATAATCGTAATCATAGGTAGTAACTTGAATCGAGTGTTTATTGTCATGGAATGTTCGTCTTGAAACTTAAGGATCTTTAAAAAGAAATTAGAGGAAAGAACGAGCTAGACAGTGTGAGCGGGTGTGTGTCTCGTACCTCCACTTTCTTAGACAGTACAGCATAGGAGGACCGAGAGAGCCTCGAAGTTCGAACACAAAACAGACGCTTGCTTTGGTCCCCGGGCCCCAGCCAAACCAGCCAGCCAGCATCTCTCTCTCTCTCTCTCTCTCTCTCTCTCTCTCTCTCTCTCTCTCTCTCTCTCTCTCCTTCAAGGACGACGGGTTGTTCCCCCATCCACTGTCATCTACCTACTCTCCCCCACCCTCGCCCACCGTTCAGTCCCACACCGTCCCCAGTGGTATCTCTTATCCTGAGATCCCCCTCTCCCTTCCAGCATCTCCTACCCCCCTCCTGTCTGCTACTCCTCGCCATGCAATCTCCTTTCATATCCCTGCTCTCTCTCTCTCTCTCTCTCTCTCTCTCTCTCTCTCTCTCTCTCTCTCTCTCTCTCTCTCTCTCCAATCCCAATATCAGGAGCACACGGACACATGCCCAAAGCATCACTTCTGTGGGAGGTAATTTAGAGGGTGTTATTTAAGGCCGTGATATAGTTTATTAGCGGTGAACCACTTGAAGGAGGAATTGCATCCGGAGAGAGAGAGAGAGAGAGAGAGAGAGAGAGAGAGAGAGAGAGCATTTAATGAATGCGTATGCAGACTTAATAGAGGACACTTTGCACTAATGGAGAAATGAGGAAATTGCATCTTCCCGACTTCAGCTGTACAATTACTCATCAAGCTCTGTCACTGTACAGCGAGTACTATAGCCGAGTGGTTGTACTTCGAGTGAATTTACCCCCATTGTTATTTATTCTTTGTGTTCTCACACTTTCATAAAGTGTTGCCACTCACACTAATCCCCTTTGTTGTGCTTGAATTTAGTTCTAAAAAAGTGTTTTCTATATCGTTCGATTGCAAAGTTGAAAACAAAATTTTGCTTTGAGATCTCTCTCTCTCTCTCTCTCTCTCTCTCTCTCTCTCTCTCTCTCTCTCTCTCTCTCTCGTACGCGTATGTTGCTTGAAAAATTAACTTCCCAAACTCTCTGGCCTCGTAGCGTGGTATTCAGTCCTGGAGCCGGACGAGGAGTGGGCGAATGGGCGTGATCCCTGAATTCCAGTATGCCTATGATGACTACCTGTGACGTAGTCGACTGTTGTGGGTCGTTTATAGAGTGGAGATAAGAAAATAGTGGAGATAAAAACACAGGATGTTAGTGTTCATTCCTCCGTCCAAACTGTATACCATCAAAACGCGTGAGGGTCTCGACGGGGCAGTCGTCATCCAAATGGTGTGAAACCATTAATAAGTTATTCATGATATACTCTCATCTGCGGCCCAGAATAGTAGATGAGTAACCTTGTTCGGTGCAGAGGTCAACAAATACATACTTGGTTTTTAGCGAAGTATATTCTGAACGAAAACTAAAAATGTGTTAGTCTAACAAATGAATATTTTGAAAAGGTGGAGTTGTGAGTTATTGAATACCAGCCAAAACATTGTGCGAACGGTGACCGATGAAGTAATTTTGGCAAATATGACGTCTGAGACATCTGCAGATTTAATGGTTGACAGATTATGTTCTCTACTGCATATAAAGCTTATGTATATCACCTCTCTCTCTCTCTCTCTCTCTCTCTCTCTCTCTCTCTCTCTCTCTCTCTCTCTCTCTCTCTCTCTCTCTCTCTCTCTAGGAAAAAGTACGGCTTAGATAGAATTGATGCATGGGTAATAAGAATGATGAGTGGTTTTTGTAAATATATTTCAGTTCGAAAACTCAAGAATACGTGCTTTATATGAAAACCCACCTGAGGTTGCTCGAATAACATTTGCCCTCACTGTCTCCTTCGCTTCATCTCAACTACCACAGAGTATCAAACATAGTTGGCCAAGTCCCGGGGCATTGAGTGGGATGGTGGAACCGATCTGCATTGAACTCTCTCTCTCTCTCTCTCTCTCTCTCTCTCTCTCTCTCTCTCTCTCTCTCTCTCTCTCTCTCAGAAGAAGAAGAAGAAGAAATGAAAGTAAAGATAGAGTGAATTAACTCCACGATATCCGTGTCTTAAAAAAATTCGAATTTCCCACGAAGGGCCTCTTCCTTCCAAAGGCAGCACGTCGAATGTTTGATCGCATGAATTGTTCCTTGAGTCCTTGTAGAAGCCTTTCGTCTTGATTACTTGGCTATAAGGGATAGGAAGCTGACGTGGTATTTATGGCTTTGCTGATAGTGCTCAGAATGTTTGCCAGATTGTTATGACGGTCGATAGTGAACACTCCCTTCAAGTGAATTGATTCTTCATTTTTAGACGCGGGTGATTTGCATGACTTTTTCTCCACAATACCTGGTGTAACCATCATGGGATTGACTTTGTCGTAAGTAAAGTTAATCCATTCTACGAGGAATGGAAAGTGTATGTATGGGGCTGATTGGAAAGATCTGGGAATATTTTGCAAACGATTTCCCTGAAAATGGTAATCCTTCTTGACATAGCCGTCATTAACTATAAAACAAGTAAAAAATGCCCCGAAGTTTCTTCGACGCAATCGAGTTTTCTGTACAGCCGCTACAGCGTATAATCAAGGCCACCGAAAATAGATCTAGTATCTTTCGGTGGTCTCGGTATAATGGTGTATGAGCTGCGGCCCATAAAACTTTAACCACTGCTCGGTGGTGGCCTATCCTATATCATGCCAGAAGCACGATTATGGCTACCTTTAACTTTAAATAAAATAAAATAAAATGAAAACTACTGAGGCTAGAGGTCTGCAATTTGGTATGTTTGATGATTGGAGGGTGGATGATCAACATACCAATTTGCAGTCCTCTAGCCTCAGTAGTTTTTAAGATCTGAGGACGGAGAGAAAAAAGTGCGGACGGACATACAAAGCCGGCAAAATAGTTTTCTTTTACAGAAAACTAAAAAGTCGGTGTTAGCTGATCTGTCATCGGAATATTGTCTTCGTTAACAGTATGTCATGGCAACACTGCTCATGATATCGGCTGCTGATAGGCTTAATCCCATCGTATTCGAATGTAATCATATAGACTTTGAATTCCTACCAAAGCATTTATTTAGATGGAAGACACGGGATCATACACATAAAGTGCAAAAAATAATTAGTGATAAATATGTCCTTTTGAGTTACTAAAGATATACCCGGGCCATAATGATAAAAAAGCTAAGTACCACTCCAGCGAGAAATACTTGTCAACGAATACGAACATCCAGGGAAGGAGGAAGGCCGCGGGAAATTATCTAACCTGATTTACGGATTCAGAGCTACAGCTGAAACTGAATCTTTTTATCCCAGTGTGGCGGTCTGCACTTAACTGAAGTAAATTTTTTTTTATTAAGCAATATATATTAAGCAAGCATCCTTTAAAATGTATGACACTATTGTAAACATGCCAAAGGACTTGATTACCAAATATTTTTTAATAGTGATTGTTATAGGAAATTTATAGCTGACAGCCTGTATAATAAGAAACTGTACTAGACTCGAGTACTTGCTTAGGTTTGTTACGATTTCTTTAGACGTATTAATCCCGTTCATACTACAGTGTCTTACATGTTTTTCTTCATAATTTTTTTTTCTAGAAATGATGAAAGTCGTTAATAAAAAGTAAAAAATATACGGACTGCCACAGTCAGAACTCACACAATTCCTTTCTAGTCCGAAGTTAGCATACTGGTTAATGCGTTTCTTGCTGATAATAATAAGTTTCCATATATTGCTTGATGTGTTTAGCAGAAATCACGTAATAGAATAAAACGGGTTAGACCTATAGTGCACGGGAAAGGCGTTGGGTTAATGCTAAATTGGTTTTTACAATTCTGGCATAGAGAGAACTGGCTAGTACAAAGCCGGGCTGCATTTAAGGGAAACCATGAGTTTATCGATATAGCAAAAAGATTGATTTAAAGCTAAAAATAATGTATTATCAATGTGCTTATCCTTTTTGAGCCTGATGAAGCTGAGCATTCAAAATGCTATCCCAATGACGCTGAAAGAAGCACCTTATTTCTAACGGGTTTTCAAACAGGCTTCTGCCTTTTCTCACATTCAGCAATTTATTGGCTACTAGCCCAAAGAAATTTATGAGCATCGTCGAGCTCTGACTTCGAGTATTGGTCTGTTATTTTGTTGACACTGATAGACATTATGAGTGAGCAAGGCTGGTGTGAGGTAAAATCAGCATAGGCCTAAGTAAAAGAATGCATTCCCTCTTCTCTGTTACTAAATACAGCAGAAGCTTAATATCACTGAAGAGTATTTGTCAATCCAAATAAGGGAAATAACAAATATTGGAGGCGCTTTTAGAGATGTGTTCTTCTACGGTGTGCCGATTTTACCTCGAACCTGTAAACAATAATGACGGATAGATCAGTTCCTTGTTGGACGGGTCGGTATAGTTCTCGGCTAGCACTCTGCTGGGCTCACGTTCGAGTCTCCGGCCTGCCAATGAAGAATTAGAGGAATTTATTTCTGGTGATAGAAATTCATTTCTCGGTATAATGTGGTGAGGATTCCACAATGAGCTGTAGGTCCCGTTGCTAGGTAACCAGTTGGTTCTTAGCCACGTAAAACAAGTCTAATCCTTCGGACCAGCCCTAGGAGAGCTGTTAATCAGCTCAGTGGTCTGGTTAAACTAAAGTATACTTTGACGGATAGAGAATAAGTGAAAAGGAAAAGCTCAGCTTAACTGAAAATCTTACGCACTCTTCAATGAGCATTAACTTATGGAAGGGTTGGGCATGTTGTTTAATATTACAATTTTTATATTAAAAATGCTGAATTTCGTCAATTAATATACAGTTTGAAAAAAAGTCTAGGCCTAGTCCTATAATACGATGTTTTAAGACAATGGGGTCGCCGTTATTTCTCTCTCAACCTCTTAATTAGTTTGTTATTCTTCCCCTCCCCCTCTCTCTTTGCATTCGTTTGTTTCTCTCTCTCGTCTCTCTCATAAGCATTCGTTTATTATTCTCTCTCGTTTCCTTCCTCGACCACTTTTCTCTCATCCTATGTTTACGGAAAGTACATCCCACAGTGTTGCCATGACTGTATGTCAATGAATGTTAATTTTTCGGGGACAGATGAGTTGAAACAGTACAGTCAAAGCCAATATATAAAATCCGCGTCACTTACAGGACGCCATGTTTGTTTACATTTAGGGCAAGGTGCACATCGCTCCAAACGGCCTCGGGACGTAACTATCAGGTTGGTGGGTCACGGCAAAGCTTATAAATACTTTTTTTTGGTGATGGTAGGCTCTGACACAGCTTAATTTTCCCATATGAGTGCAACTTGCTTGACAATGCCAGCTTACTGTTCAGCCTATGGCCGTAACAGCGACAAGGTGTTTGAAAAGCAGATCCCTTGTCTGCTTGTCAGCAGCAACATCCTGTCTCAACTGCTGGGCAAAGTTGAGAAGCAGGTACCTTCCAGACAGGTTGTGTTCTGTCCAGTTCACCAAGACGGAAGTCTCCTGAATTCCATCATCCGGCTCTGTCTTCGCTGCAGGCTCTACTACTATTTCAAAGTCGAGACCAGAAAAATGCTTACTCAAAGTAACAAAGAAAACAGGAAAGCAAAGACACTTCAGCATTTATAGTGCTCCCATGTACTTGTGATTGTTTAAATTATACATAATGTATTTTTTCAATTACCACTGTTACGTGGGTTTATTTATGTAGGATCATAATTTCAGTCAACATTGGATGTATACATAAATAATAAATTTATTGGCCCAGTCAGTACTCTACAGATTGAGATCTGTCCATTCTATTTCACAATCTCCAGGTAGCATTCAGGTGTATATTTCAACAGGCCGATCTAATATGATTCATAGTATGTCCTAAATATTACATTATGTACATGTTGTCATCAGTGCCTGTGTTATAGTAGATAATGCCATAGTGCATACGCCTTGCAGTAGAGCTTTATTGCTGAAATATTTATATCTACGGGGCTAGTTATTGTATTATTTTATATATAGCCTAATTGCAAATGATTTTGATTGAAAAAAATGGCAAAAGAGTAAATATCTTACATAATTATATTAATGTTGGATATGGTGTAATAATAGTGTACGATGTTCTACAGTATTGTTGTATATACAGTATATAATAAATGATTTTAATGAAATATTGCAGTTTTTTGTAATAGTTAAAAAAAGCCAAGAATGCTGAATGTATTTCAGAAAGTAACGATATAAAATAAGTTGCATTCAAGTAAGGGTTGAAGGTTTGACCCATTTCTGTAGCCATAATTTTGAGAGGTGTAAGCTGTCACCTGAGGAGGTTGACTGCCATAACATGATGTCATATAAAAGTCATTGATATTGCACATGTGCATATTTTCATTAGTATTGCAGTGTGTGTGTGTGTGTGTGTGTGTGTTGAAAAGCAACAGTATTTTGGCTGTGAATGCTCTTTAGGCCAGGAAAATGCAGTATGAGTGATGGTGAGGCTATCAAACTGACCCTGTCATGCATTCAAATACTGTCTGTTCCACACTAAAGTACAGTAAAGTAATGTAGGCTATGTCTCTCCTTTCAACTCATCATAACATCGAAAATATGTATATCAACTTAAATCTGCTATTTACAGTGCTCTAAGCTAATAGTTATGCCCCATGGCCGTTTGGAGCGCATCATCCCTTGCCGTAAATGCTAAACAAACATGCGTCCTGTTATAATCCAATGGAAAGCCTGGAAGCGACGCGACTTGTGTATATTGACTTTGGTATAGTTTAAGGACCTAACGGTCCGTGCAATAAATGTTACAGTATATGTTTGCATATTTTATTAGGGTTAGAGGAACGGGATTATAAATCCTTCAGACGGTTCAGTTTTGAAAATTAGATGAGCATTTCTTTCATAAAAAATCGAGTTTGGCAAAAATATACATGCATTTCTCTCTCTCTCTCTCTCTCTCTGTCAAACACACACACACATACATTTGTTCTTATGCTTTAGGCTCCCCATGTTGAACGGGTAAGGGCAAACGACTACCGATTGTCGCAGGGCAACTGGCTTTCACGCGTCTCAGTTTTTACCTCCACCAAGAAGGTTATCTATCATTTGGTTCCTGTCGACTGTCTTGTCTGTGTGTCTGTCTGTCGGTCCGTGCACTTGGTTATCATTTTGCAGGATTACGTAAAAACTGTTGATTTTGATGACACTAGAAAAGTTCTACTGATGATTTTCTCGTTGTGGTTAACTTTCAGAGAAATTAGTCAAAGGTTACAAGTCAAGAGCATAAATGTTTTTGGCAGTTTAAAGCTTCATTGCATTCTGCGTAATTTAATTATCTTATCAATTTTATATTGATAGATTGCAACATTACTTCTCTAATAATCAGGTTCACTAGGTTTTACCTGCAAAGTGTGTTTGTGTCTTTTAATTCCCCAAATCACTAGTTAGATATTGGGTAGATAAAAAAAAATCCCGAAAGACATTCAGCTCCGAATCTTAACATGCGGGGAATGGCGCAACGTTGGCCAGGTAATGCGAAAGTTTTATTGCAAGGAACCAGATGTAATGATACTAGTAATTCCAGAGCAACTTCATCAAGGGGGTGTGATACACTCCTTTGTCGGAGGGTCCTCCCTACCCCGACTGGGGTCACTGGGCGTGATAGGTGAAGCAGGGTGAATTAACTCTTGTGGATGTGATCGTTCTTATCAGTGTTGGACTTTTTATTGAGGTGTAATTGTATCTTTCGACCGTAAGATTTTCTTGTCGTGGTAGATACTGGCACCTGGTCGTAGGCTGTGTAGGCTACATTAAATGTATACTGTTTATATGAATTATGTTTGGAAATTACGTATACCTCAGTAAAATATGCCCTTCTGTTTGGAGATAGGATTCGTATGCCCCTAAGGTTGGGTATAGGCTTTGTATTATCATTATATATCTTTATGCTTAGGATTTGGTGTGGATAGTTATTGTATATGCCTAAGTAAAGTATATATACAGTTAACCAAATGAGTTCTGGTATGTATTTAGGATACGTAGCTCATTTTATTTCACATTTGTTTGCTAGATCGAGTGATGGAAGACTAAGAGAGTTGATATTCGATCAAAGAGCGTTACGTCATTGTCACCCATCATTTTGTGAATTAAGTATGTTAATGATATTTATTAACTTGAGGCTTTCATTAGATTTTTAGCATTATAAAACTGATGAATACTGAGATTAGTTATTAAAAGATTGATTCCGACTTGGATAACTGCAGGAATGATTCTTTCATTCATCTTCGTGCGGAGGCCGGTGGGACGAAGAAAAAAGCGGAGGGCAGAAGGGTGGGACTTACCTTCGAAGGGAGTTATAGATCAGTTCTGTAAAAGATGAAAGACTGAGTCAGGGAAACAGAAAGAGGAATAACATTCCGAAGCTTGGGTAGACGAAAACAGTCACTGAACCGTAGTGGTTATGATGCATAAAAGCTGGTCCCTTGTGGCTGGGCAGAGCCCAGAGTTACACACCAGGCTACTCATTCTCTGCAATGCCTCACTGCTGGCATGAGGCCAGATAATCGAAACCAGCCTCTATGCAACATCTTCAGTCCTTTTTTTATAGTACGGTGTAATGTTCGCTTTGTGTTGTCACTGAGATAGGTTCAGTAGTGGCGTGGAGGTGGAACTTATTTTTAATTAATTTAATTGCCTGATACAATTAAGAATCGACGTATATGGTAGTGTTACATTCCTGTTATAATGCTGTGTGTGTGTGTGTGTGTGCTGCATTTGAATTGCTTTGGTTTGTGTTCGTTTTCTTAAACTAACGATTTGTATGTTTATATTAAGATAATTTAGGCCAAATTCCATTAGCTATTGGTTGGAATAGGAACTTCTGATGTCTCCGTGAGTATCTGTGCCCCCGAATTTGTGTGTTGTGCTCGCTTTGCAAAGCTCCAGCTTCCAAATTCTGCTTAGCTTCCACGATGTCACAGTGCTTAGTGCTGAAGGTCTTCCTGTGATTTTCTTGTAAAGGCGTGGGTCAGTCTTCCTGGGAGTGTTAGCGGAATTATGTTCCTAAGTTTAAGAGGTTGTAATGCCATTCCAAAGCACCACAAAAATTTTTTTGTATATAATTCTTATTTTCCAGGTGGTGTACTTGTTTGTAATTGTCTGTATTTGCGAGTTATCTTGTGTGTGCATGTTTATTCTCTTATATCAAACTCCTTATGACCTTGACGAGGTAATCTTCGGGGTGGAACCTGTCTACAGTTAAATCTAAAGGTCCTAAATTTTTGCGGAGACTTACTCAGAAGGTCTTGCTTCATATGAGAGGTTGTACGTTCTGATGACAGTGAAACTGAAAATTATCCGAAATACTTGAAGAAAATAACTGCTTGCCAGTAGTATGATGTTTTCGAAATATATTTTGAGAGAGAAGAGATTTGATTTTTATGGATTACCTTTGAATACGGCGGTGGTGTCTGTAGACTTCTTCTTGGAAGACTTCATATAGCCTAGAGACTTTAGGGCTGTCAAAATTCCCATCATTAAAAGACCTGCTGAATTAGCACATATGTATGAAGTACTGGAAATGAGATGATGTGTTTCTTTGTAATCGTATAAATCTCGTGTTAATCCTTCGTAATCTCTTATGTTGGGGGAGTGCCCTTACAGAGTGTAGGAATGTGCTCTTCATAGTGATGTGTTGGCAAGTTTCCTTCATCAAGGGGCTGTAGTGTGAGATAATCAAGTGGTCGAGTTTCTCTCTCTCTCTCTCTCTCTCTCTCTCTCTCTCTCTCTCTCTCTTCTCTGCGCCTACGTGTGCGTTATTGTGTATGAAGAACACAATATCACGTGCGTGTTCAAACAACAGTTGTGCTCGTAGCTTGGCTGAATATTTCTGTATCTTGTAAATTGTCGAAATTTAATTTACATATTTTTTATTTTATTTCTCCGTAACCTCATATATGAAGTGCTCTTATCCTGAATAGGTTTAAGTAGGCCTACATTGGATGCATTTAAGGATCACAATTTTTCCATTTGAAGCATTTACAGGGTGGAAGGTGAAGACGAAAAGTTTTGTGATTACGGTAATTAAATATTGCCTAATTTATTTGGTTAAATTTCCACAAATGGGCATCATCATCATCATCATCATCATAATAATAATAATAATAATAATAATAATAATAATAATAATAATAATTTCAACTGCTGTTGTTGAACATGTCGATACTACTACCAGTTCACACCGACATTTCATATAAAGTTTATAATTTACAGTATATCTGACATTGTTTCGTTAAAGTCGATGAAAATGGAATTAAGGGGATAAAGTGTGACTTTTGACCACGAGAAAAGGTAAGGGTCAGAACTTTTGAAAAAAAAAAATAAGCACTAGATCATGAAATTCAGGGAAAAGTAGAATGTTGATCTTTAATTGGACCTGTGACCTATATATGGATTAAAATGAAAAACGTGTAGGTACCTATATACCAAGTTTCATCCAAATTAGATAAAAATGAAATATCGAAGAAAAGGCATATGACATTGGAAAATACGTCAAAGCTACTTAAAACTCTATTTTCGACATGTCGAATTCTGGAGAAAAGACCATTTAACTACCATAAGGAACTTTTTTTTTTTAGTTTTGGCCTTTAAATTAAGCTGTGATTACGAAAAATGTGTCAGGGTAAAAAGAAAGTTTGGAGGAAAGTGACCAACAATCTGCCTGACACCTACCTATAAAGTTTTGTCAGAATTAGGGAAAAAGTGAAGGATGCTAAAAAAACTGACAGTACCACCAACGCTGTCCCTTGCAACATAATAATAATAATAATAATAATAATAATAATAATAATAATAATAATAGTATGTAAATGATAGTATATAATTAGGATTACTGGTCATTGTGGTGCAGTTTTTGATGGATATAACAATAGCGAGACGACAAAGACATGTTGATTATGCTTATGGTTACTTATTAAGATTTTCTCATTTCTGTGTCCCTTATTGTTTCTTATTGTCTTTGCAACATCATCATTTGGTTAGTAGGTTCCCGACCAATGTAGGCCTACAGTAGTTGTCCCCTACCGCTCGCTAAGGGTGCCATTGTTTTAATTGCCAGCATTATAGAGGAGCAGTCTAGCGATTGCCGTTGACCTCGAAAGAAGAGGATCCACAAGTTTTTAGTATGTATTTTCTCCCCTAAGGTATCTCTTATAACTCCTTGCCTTAGAACAGGATTCATTAGTCACATAAACCATGTGTATAGGAACAACAGTCTTTGTGGATTAACAATGACTAAATGTGTGATAGTAGTCTTTTATATGAGTGAGCATTAAAACTTGTTCGAAACATTCAATGCAAGGTTCTTATGTAAAAGCTTTTAGCATTTCAAAACAACTTGATTTACTAATACTAATCGTTCCCTAGACCCAACATGAGAGCGATAGCGACAATGCTTATTAGTTACAAAATTCATAGTTGCGAGGCCTTGAAGTATACAAGGATAAAGACATCATTATACATGTATAATGCGCGACGGCTTCCTAGTGGGACATGTAGACATTGTGATATGCCTTGAATTTCCTATGAGTTCACCAATATTCAATTTCTTTCTCTGTTTTTGCCATTCACTTTTCCTGGAGGGTCCAGATACGTTCCTGTTAGTGCTTACTCGTGCAGAATATCTGATATGTTTTGTATGCGTATGATTGTTTTAGACGATAACTTATTACATGGTAAGTGTTCCCGATAAAAGTGTCAAGCTTCATTTGAATATAGTAATACATGCACCTCTTCAGATTAGGTTTAAAAAGAGGAACGAAAAGAAATGAAGAACAACTGAAGAGAAAAAGATTGGCAAGAGACAAGGAGGACAGCTGATGGATGTATGTATATATATTCATATGTGCGTTCGTGTGATATTCATATGTATAGCTTCCAGTAGAATAGACCTTGAATAGAGCAATACGGAGTAGCTAGGAGGCGAACCTTATCACGGTATATTGCTCAGCTTCTCAAGTTGGTGTGTAGTCTTAGTTTTCATTTCAAGTACACCTACACCTGTCTGACGTCTACTCATTGAAATTATGAACAGGCCTATCATTGTACCTATAACTGAAAAATTATTGCAATAAAGCACAGTATAATGATGTTTATTATTTTTTATCTTTATAATCTACGAAAAATAGACGGTCCTTTAAAACTGTTAGAATTGATAATTAATACTCAGGTATCATTATCCGACAGCAAATCATTGCTGAGCCGAGATCGGAGTAGAATGGAGTCAGTTGTGAGTATAAGGGGAAAAGGAAGGAAAGGAAAGAAATGGGTAAAACTGTCAAAATGCTATAAGTAGACGGGTCAGAGGTAAGTACACTTTCGGCCATGCCGTGACCAGCCTTCTTGGCCGTGGGCTTAGATCATGCCGTGGGCGATATGTGCACACGTCTTTAAAAGACCTACTGAAGAAGGGAGAAAGTGACAGGTATCCGCCTACTGCAATTAGTTGGTATTTGCTGCTGGGTTATTGGCTTATGTCCTTGCACTGTGGGTGCAATCGCTCTCTCTCTCTCTCTCTCTCTCTCTCTCTCTCTCTCTCTCAGTTCTCTGTAACGGGAGTTTATTTTTATGCAGTTTCAAACTTATTTGTCGTTTTGAATTCGCTTGTAATCATTACAATGGTTACTTCCTTTAAATCTATCTATAATTTTTCTGCGGGATATGCCGTTTTCATTAGAGACAAGTTAAAATTTTAAATAGGAGTCGTACAACCAAACAGCCCATTATTTCGCCATGCACAGAGAGAGAGAGAGAGAGAGAGAGAGAGAGAGAGAGAGGAGGAGTGGGCCGGGTGGGGCGCACGTTACCTTGTGAAGGCCAGCCAAAGATGTTGACAGTCCTTCTCATAGTCTTTTGCAAACAAGCCCTTTCTAGTTGCTGACACATCAGATGAAATTTTCTCTCTCTCTCCCAACGCTGAGTAATGGAGAAGAATGTGAACGACGAAGAGAAGTACAGTACTGTTACACGCGATTATTACACACCAATGGCTACAGTAGGGTTGCCAGTCGGGGAAGTGAAAGTCGTGCATGGAATACAAGATGAATTCCGAAGGAAGGTGATGTTTTGGTCAAGAAAATGCACAAGCAGAGAAGGGAAAGTACAGCGGCGGATGGCCATTTCGTTTTAGTTTTGTTACTGGCCAAAGAAAAGGTGTTCTGAGGGCGAAAGAGAGAGATGTTTAGTAACACTAAGCTCCATAATCCCTGTCTGCTTATGCGACGTTTGCACACCCATAAAAGCAAACAGTGGGGTATAGAAAGCATAAATGTTAGTATGATTGTATTTGTTTGTTTGACTTTTATACAAATTGTCATTATCATTAGTTAGCGAAAAATATGAAACAAATATTAACAGGCCACGTGATGAGTAGACTAGTAGAGGCTCCAGCTCGTCGGAAAGACTATCTGTGGTTTACTTGTAACCCCACTTCCTCTCCTCCATCTCACCCCCCCCCCCACTCCGCATGGCCAAAGCACCAGTCCGATTCTATTCAGGTCCAGGGGAAAGTGATGATGATACTCCTTACGATTTCTTCTTCTGGCTTTTCTCACTCCGATGACGTACGTGAAGATAGCAGCCCCTTCCTCCCGCCTCTACCCTCAGAGGACCACCGTGGAGGTCTCTCTCCCCTTCACCAGAGCCACTTCAGAGGACCCTGTTTCCCCCTTCAACGGCTTTTTCGTCACACCTCTGGTCTTGTGTTTCTCTCTACCTTGGACACTCACTCATCTCTTTAGAAGTCATGCTCGAGGATTTTCAAGTAGTTCTTGGGAGATCGAGGAAAGTTGGTGATTGTACGTTTGCTAGTCGGAAAGCGCGCGTTCACTCAACCTCAAAGTCTTCCTGTATTCTTGTGTATATGTGTGTGCGCGAGTGTGGTTCTTTACGGGTTTTTATTTATTTATATATATAGACTTTGCTGTGTTTGCAGTGTTTCTGCGGGAGATATGGGACAAACAGTGGAGAAGCTTTGGTTTGTCTCCCTCAGTTTTGTTTTGTCAATTTACGATTGTCTTCCAAGTTTGTGACATTTTTCCATTTCATATAAACACACTTTTTCTTCTTCTTCTTTTAACGTGCTTGTTGTCCCATTTGTATGGGGTAAGCACGATGCTTTCTTGTGAACTTATTTACCATTAATTTCTTATTTTCACAAACATACATACATACATACATACAAAAATACGTAAAAGGACTTTCCATAATACAAGCAAAGGGCGTAAGATTTTGATGCTCTGCTTGTGTTTGTACAATTAATTAGTGAAATTTGTAATGTGGTATGTTCGTGAGGGCATTTCCCTTTCAGTCTGAAAGGTTAAAATGCGATACGGTTGAGTAATCAGGTGGGTCGAAGAACGAGTGGGTATTTCTGGCGGCCTCGAGACAGAGGCAGAGAAGTAGTTGGATATACGATTCCCATTTTCCTTTGGAAGAGTTTATTTGTTTTATTTATTTTTCTTCTTACGGTTGTCATGTGAAAAGCTCCGTGATGTGTTGTTGCCTTTCTACGGTATTCTGCCTTACGCTGTGAATTAAAGGATAAACTCCGCAAGAGAAGAAAAAATAAAGAAAAAGCATAGCCATGGGGTTAATGCCCAATAATAATTTTAGGAACACTACTGTTGGTTTTTAAGTGTTAAGAAATAACAGAGGATGGTACTGAATATTATAGATGTTGTTTTACTAGTCACACTCTGGTGGCGTTTAGGCACCGTTGTGACTCATTGCCACTAATTGATGGTGATGTAAAACTTGAAGAAGAAATATCCTTGCATTTGGTGCTGTAGGTGTGGCAATAAATTGGTGTAAGGTGCTGTAAAGATGAAAATTTCGATATGGATAGATAAAACGATTTGGAAATTTAATACTTTTTAATATTGTTTTTGTTCACTAAGTAAGGGCTAAGTTATTATTATTATTATTATTATTATTATTATTGTAGGTGTTGTTTGTTCTTTTTTGGATGTACATTTTCCTTAAAGGAAACCACCATATTTTTTTGTTCCTTACTTTCGTACGAACGGTTGAAACGAGACAGGTCAAACATCTCATGGCTGCGTTTATTAGAAATTTGGTATGTCACTGCTTGTTACGATAAAAGAAACATTTTCTTTTCAAAGGAAGATTATTCCGAACAACACGCATTACACGAATCGGGAATATCAGGCTTAATATATGTTTAGAGTAGAAATCAACAGCTGCTTGTTCGTGTGAATATTTATTTGAGGACGGAAAGAGGGGCTGTTCCTTTGTATGGAAATTCTCTCTCTCTCTCTCTCTCTCTCTCTCTCTCTCTCTCTCTCTCTCTCTCTCTCTCTCAGAGCTTTTAAATCATTCATCATGTCTCATGACACAGATCTCATCGTAACTCATTTCCTGGCGTTTTTGCGTAGCGTAAAAACGCTAACATCCAGCCAAGTTGGTTTTTATCCTGTGTGTATGTGCTGGCACACACACACGAGGATTGTTGGAATAACAATTTAAAGTTGTCTAAGGACGTACGTTTGTTATTACTTAGTTTTTGCTTTTGCTTGCTATATGTTCGGTTGCAGTTCTTATGCGACTTTCTTCAGTGGTAACAAAGAATGGAATTAGTCTCCAGTTTTTGCAAATTTTTGCTCGCTTTCTGCACAGTAGAAAGATCTTAAACTTCAAAATATGAAAGTCTGTGGGTTTCCTTGTCGCCATATAAAAGCGGTTGCCTAAACTAATAACTTTTAGAGTTGTAAAATTATCATCAACGTGGGAGGTATAAGAAAAAGTTAATCCTCATTCTAAGTTGAAAATCCCGGGCCGTCCCTGTATTTTCAAATTCAGTTTCTGAAGTCTTTGTATTTTAAATCTTTTCGGTTGCATTACCCTTTCAAATTGATTTGAGTTACGTATGCACATATATATTTATTTGTTTATGTATATATCTGTGGATCTGTCAATTTATCTATCTGTCTTTATTTATTTATTTAATTATTTATTTATTATTTATTTATTTTATGCCCTAAAACGTGAAATTTTATGAAGAACCATGTCACATCCTGCTTGGGTTGCCGGATATTTTACCCTGAAAAAATTTCTGTGACGGTAGGATAGTCTATCGACCATTTTTCACTTTGAACGATAATGAGATAACGTCCCTTTGAAAGGAAACAGACATTGTAGCTTATACTACACTTGATATCTTAAAGTTGTTGACACTACGGATCTAACGATCAGTCACGCTTGTGGTGCTGGTATGAATTCAAGTATGCTTGAGCGTTACGCCCTTAAGTATGTTTGTGTGCATGTATGGGTATTAAGAGACCCGGATGTTATCGTTAAAATCGGTATCGTACTGAAATTTCGTCATGATCATTAAGTAATATGTACAAAGTTGGGAGAAAGGTGTTATTTCCCCATTCTTGTCATCCTTCTCAAATCAGCCTGGTAAACGTTCACAAAGATTAAAGGCTAATGAGTGAGTCCTCTCCTTATGCACCAAGTCCACGATCGCAACAGCGGAAGTAACTCGGTTGTGGATTCCGAAGTCATTAAAGACCATGACTAGTTGGTAGACAGGCCGAATGCGCACGTATGAGGTCCTTGAACGGGTAATTCAAAGCTTGCAGCCAATAAACAAAGTAAATTCTCCCTTCCATAATAATGCTTTGTGCCCAGCTGCTTTGTACAGGACTAGTGTATTTAGAATGATCGACCGCCCCCGCCCCGCCCCCGCCCCTTCGCTTTTTCTTTGACTACTAATGATGGCGGTGCCCTGTTTCCCTATAATTTTTTTATTGTTTATAACTTTTCATAATTTGTGAAGTAATTCGTGTCTGGCCTTTTTGAGGGTCTAGGTTAAATTCCATCCATCTCGAAACATAAAGACATCGACATAAAACTAGAGAAACACTGGACAAAAGTCAGGATAGAGTTTCGTATTATTGAAGTTTATTTTCCATTTTATCAGTCAAGAGGACAAACGTAACTATTACCATAGGGATTCTTTTTAGCTCCCTTGATTTCTTATGAATTTCCTGTTCCGGAAAAGCGCCAGCGGGCAATCTATTCCGGGAAGCTGTTTGTCATTTTCTGTGTTGTTCATAGATACTGTATCTGTCAAAGAACTTAACCGTAATGCTACCAATTTGTCGGCCTCTCAATTATCTTTTTATCAGTTCTAACATCGCTTAAGCCTAAGGTATGCCTTAACTGTAATTTGCCTTATCAACTTCCTTGAAGCAGGCTTATCACAACTGCTCTGTTTTTAATCTTATCAGTGACCGAACGAAATGTTATTGCGTAAACCTTACCAGCATTGAGAATTAAATTTTGCTTTCATATCTTATGGAAGTTTTCTCTTGTCATTTTTCTTCTTCTGTCGTTTTCACATGAGAAGTTTGTGTTAATGAATCTTCTTGATCTAAATCCATTTAATTTATTGGTAGGCCGTCAATGTCGTCGCCCTAATCAAAGACAGTTTTCAGTATTGTTGTTGTCGTTGGCGCTTTTGTTTATCTTGAATGTATCAATATTCTTTGTGAAGCAAGACCTTTATCGTTAACTCTTTATTATCCGGTCTTGCCTCATTTTCGTACATTTTGCATATCATGCCGTTAGTGAAAATCTGTTGTTTGTCAGGTTAGCCTAACTAAACCATTAACTCTCTCTCTCTCTCTCTCTCTCTCTCTCTCTCTCACACACAATACACACACACACTCACTCACTTTTTTTTATTCTCTGTATAATTCTCCTTTCTCCCAGTCAGACTTTTCATAATCTTATAATTAATTTTTTATCCTTTTTGTCTTTACTTTCCGCCGTTTTTGCTGTACACCTGCGCTCGGTGTCTTGTTTAGCTTTCCCTTCTCCTCGTTACCATGGCAACCTTCGTCCTCCTAACCGTCCTGCACCCCCTTTTCCTTCCATCCCTCTCCCCCATCATCAAACACCAGGTCATTTAGACCGTGGGAATTGCCTTCTCTTCTTTTTTAGCCTTTTTCCCTTCTAATAACATTTATTACCAGTCACTTCAACCTTCGTTACCCTAAAAACTTCAAAGCCTGCCACTGCACCCCTTCGTAGCCCCTCCCTCCTCATTAACCCTTGGTTCTGTTCTTTGCCCATTATTTCTGATTTATGGTGAACTCTCTCTCTCTCTCTCTCTCTCTCTCTCTCTCTCTCTCTCTCTCTCTCTCTCTCAGTTTCCTAGTAATCGCTTATGTGACAGTTAATCTGATGAGTTATTGAACGTTCGGCGATAGAGAGCATTACTGAAAGCGAACATAGGCCTATATCAATTTTATTTTGAACTGGGCGTTTGGATACTAATCAGATTGTGAATCAACTCATTACTAGTTCTTCAGTTTCTTTAGGTTTTAATTGGTATCTTATACACCTCGTGTTTTTATCCTTGTCACTGATGAAAGTAATTATTGATTTCTGTAAGGTCGATAAGTAATTCGAGAACTTTCACGGACGTTGTCTTTGTAAAGCCGAGGCTCCTACACAGCACCAGGTAAGTGTGTCACGATTTCCTTGAAGATCTTGAGGTACTGATGACACCCACCTGTGCGTATGACGACGCACAAATGACACTGCCATTGTTATGACACTTGTGTGTGTCCTTGATTGCCTATGAGCGTATCTATTACTTTCTATATAGGCCTATGTGTGGTTTTTGCTAATCTTTAGACCGCTATAGCCTTCGTTCCAAGTTATCAAGTGAGCAGTAAGAATTAGGTTGTATAGCAGCAAATAGGTAATGAATATTGAAATATAGGTACCGGTGTCCTCTGTCGGCGATGAATTGTAGGCCTATTTGTTAAAGTAGCAACGCTGATTCTGAATTGTTTAATTCCCCATAATACGTACTACATGGTTATTCGTTAACGTGAAAATTAATAACATGCGAACAGCATAAAGATAAGAGGAATTTTGTCTTCCGTACGTGCCAGTTTTGGATTTCACGTAGAATGAATGACCGTACATAAGACTGTCATGATGAGTTATTAGCACAAGGTTCATTTCTACTGTGATTTGGTATTTGATAGCTTCGTATTTCTTGTGATTTTCTTTGTTTTATATTCTGAGGGATATCACCCCCCTATGTTCTGAAGATGAATTCATTAGTGTTGTGTATTTGTAAAGGTCCTTTAATGAATTGTTTATGTATGCTTTCCCTGTTGGCTGTTTGTAAACTCGTTATATTACTTGTTGATTAAAACCATCAAGACATAGATTCCCTTCCAAGCTCTAAAGAAGATCAGTTATTAGTTTTCAGTATGCATGACAGATATCAGCATAATCGGTGACTTTTTTTTTCTACTTTTTAAGGATTAGTTTGGTAATATGTGTGATGGTGGTGTGTAGATTCTTTCAGTAACATTTGATGTCATACACTTGACGCACGAATTCTGTTCATTATGATGATGGCCATTTTTTTCATTTTTAGTTGCAATACTTTTTTCGTATCTTTTTACCAGAAAGCCGGATTATATGCATGATAAGTAATTTGTATTATTTTAGCAAACTACTTTTTTCTGTTCATGTACTTTTACCGAATTCTGTGTGCAAATTAAGGTTACCTGTAATGATTATATATATATATATATATATATATATATATATATATATATATATATATATATATATATATATATATATATATATATATATATATATATATCCACTCTGGTATTTTCTCCTAAAACAGAGGTCAGACCCTGAATATTTTTTTTTTCAGTAAGCCATAGAACTCCATGAGCGGATTATATGTATGCCGGAGACCCCCTTACCTTGGCCTGAATAGAAGAGCATGAAACTCCAATTTTCTCAAGGTCACAGAACATTACTGTCTTGCTAGGACATCTGTTAACCTCATTTTCTCCTGTCAGACAGGTGTTTTGTCCTCACCTGTAAGGTTTTCGTAAGTTCTAATAATATTAATTATTTCAAAGATGATTAAGTGTCATACACAGCCGTTGCCCAAATAATGGCCACGAACGATGTGGTAAAGAGTAAATCGACAAAAGACTTGATATTCACAAGCGAGCGCCACGCACGCACACGCATGTCAATGACGTCGCTCGCAAACCGAGTATTTTAAATTATAGTTTTTTGAGGATGCGTCGCGCCACACCTCATTACTGTCTAACTAACTCCTACGTCATTACACTCCCTAAGAGTGTTTTGCCTTCTAATGATCTCGCAAGGGAATTGTAAAAGTAGGACCGCGAGGTTTTTGGTAATTTCTAAAAATACGGTAATTGAGAGTGGCTGTTCAGGGAGCGACCGTTGGAGGCTTGTTAAAAAAAAAAAAGGACACCCCAAGTAGTTATGATTATTAATCTTAAAGGAGAGGCGAAAAGGTTATAGGTACCTTTGAAAGGTTAGGAAAAATGTCATGAAAGGTATGTGTTATGAATCAGGTAAGTGGATTTTATTTCTAAACAGCTTCCGGAGAAATATGAGGATTTGTTATTGGTTAACTTTTGCTTTGAAGATGCGGTTGTTTTCCCTTTGGATAAAACAAGTTGCCTGCAGCTGTGTTAGAGAGAGAGAGAGAGAGAGAGAGAGAGAGAGAGAGAGAGAGAGAGAGAGAGAGAGAGAGAGATTGGGGGCTACAGTAAAACTGGGAAATACAAATTGCTGATTTTCTTATTGAGCAAGGTCGGATGGCGTCTGATGCTTATGTGAGAAGAATCTGTGATGTGGTAAGTTTCATTCGCAAAGTTCTTCCTCCCTTCTTTTTCTCGCTCTCTTTACAACGATCATTGTGAGGTCCATCATTTATTTCGAAAAAGTGATCATGGGGGTGATATGCTGTTGTTGCTATATGATTATTATTTTACACGCACACTCACACAAGCTCACCACACACCTCTTTCGCGCTTTTCCAACTCTGAATAGTTATCTTTATCGCTGCAGAGTAAATGATTGGGCTAAAGTACACTGGACGGAAGTCTCAGGAGATGAGGGTCAGAGAGGCCTGTGGTGTGTTGTGAAGAGACCAAGACTTTGGGGAGGCAGTTGGAGTAGATGCAAGGAGAGCAGTTGTATCCAGCAAACATGTTCATGCCATTAGTACTCAGTGGAGTCTTAGTAGGTTTTTACACACACACACACACACATATATATATATATATATATATATATATATATATATATATATATATATATATATATATATATATATATATATATATATATATATATATATATATATATATATATATATATATATATAATATTATATATATTCAAGTGCTATTCCTTATATGGTATATATAACGCTTACCTTGAAGGCTGAAGTTTTGAGGGATAAAGAAAACTTAACTGTTGCTCCATTTATTCTGAAGCCAACAGCTGTTTCAGCTCTGAACCCATGGCCATCTTCTGATGCAATGGAACAGCACTCCAATATATGAGGGACTATACCCCAAACAATTAATTGATAACAATAATCCAAAGTGAAATTTCAATACAAATAATGACGCTTGAATAATTTCACAGGACAAGGTACCTCTCCATGAATCCTC
>NC_089776.1:20050678-20100678 GCF_040412425.1 Macrobrachium rosenbergii | reverse complement strand
GAGATTATAGCATTGCGCCCTATTTCTCGATCCCCTTTGGCTTTGGTTCCCATTTGCTTGTGGGTGAACTGGTTTGCAGGAGGCTGTGAGCGATCCACAGGCCTAGCATACTTAAGTTGGGCGCTGCACCAGTCTGCTATAGTGCCTATTTTGGCTGTTCGTATCTTCCAAAAGTGGCTAGTATTGCATACTCGCACACACTTATGTATATAATATATATATACACATATACATATATATACACATACACATATATATACTGTATATATATATATATATATATATATATATATATATATATATATATATATATATATACATGTGTGTGTGTGTTTGTTTGTTTGTTAGTGGTTTTTTTTATTGCAGATAACTACAGTAAATTTAGCTGCAAGGGGTACAAACGTACTCACACATAGATGATAAATCTTGTGGCCAATAAATTTAATATATCCCAAACGTTTAAAAAAAAAACCTGGTTAGTTTCTGCTTTTTTCCACGTCCTCTTTTTATACCTGAAATGATTGAGGAATACCATATTCCTTGTTCCATCTGGTGCGTAGTGCTACTCGCTTTCACATTTGTAGTTTGCTCAGTTAATTATGTAATTAGTATATTACATTGCTGAATCATATTACTTATATACACTACATTGTTTTGCAGTGGTCCATTGACATTAGGTATCTCATTATGTAATTTAATGGATAAGGTTAGAAAGATATGGGTTTATCTTCAGTTTCGTCTTTTCCATTTCTTTTCTGTGTTGAAAATTGGCAAGCCCTTCATGGGTATCTGACAGCTTATTTAATGTGGCAGTCGCTTCCATTCGTCACCTGAAGTCTCCGAATATTTATATCTCCCATAAGAGGTGCGTAAGAGAAATAGTTCTTATGTGAGAGAGAGAGAGAGAGAGAGAGAGAGAGAGAGAGAGAGAGAGAGAGAGAGAGAGAGAGAGAGAGAGAGAGTTATATACATCGCATTGTTTTTATATATGTTTTAAAATGCTTAAAACAGGAAAATGGTACAATGATGTGCATTCTCATTTCTTTGAAGATATTTTAGTAGTCTTTGTTTCGAATTTGATATGGAGAGTTAGTGTGGTTTAAATCATTCAGGTTTAGTCATAAGACTATCTGGGATAAAAATAGGACAAGGGTGTAGAATTTTTTATTTTCTTTATTTATCTGACGGTGTTCTTTCGATTTATGTTAATTGTGTTTGTTATTTTAGCTTCGTTTTTTCTTTTGTTGTTTTATTTGAATTTTGGAAAATGCCGTCCGGTGTCTTGTTTCAGTCCTTTCTTCTTGTTAGAATTGAGGCATTGTTTTAAGTAACAGTAGTTTCCCCTGTGGTCTACTTGGCCCAGGCGGCGTGATGGCCACTGTGCCGCATTTCCGGTGGCCATTAGCATAAATTAAGGGCGTGAGCGAACATGCGACTGTTTACAAGTTTCTGGTGACGGCCTCTTCCCTTCTCTGGGGCCTTCCCTTTCGTCTTCCTATTCCCCTTTCAGTCATTTTTCTTGTGGGACTGGGGAGAAACCAATGTGAATTCTCTCTCTCTCTCTCTCTCTCTCTCTCTCTCTCTCTCTCTCTCTCTCTCTCTCTCTCTCTCTCATGTTAGTGTTGTTGATGACGTTATTCTATTGTTTTTGATGACGTTATTCTGTTTTTGAAGTGGCGTTCATTATATGCTTTTACCTTGCAAGAGAATAGTGCTGACATTTTTATTGTGCTTATGAATTTGCACTGACTTAGGCAAGACAGTCAGTGTCATAAAACGGTGGATTTAGCTGCAGTTGTACAAAACTGGGTACACCTGCGTCTTAGACACATGTTTTTCGTGAATCACTGGTAATTATAATTATTAAATCACTTGGTAATTTTCTTTATCATTTTAAAAATCTGAGGCTCATAGATTCCTTATATAGTCAGTGTGGGGTACGAAGTAATTGAAAACATGTTTCTTAACGAACTCAAGAATATGGCGAAAACTGGATTTAAGATATGTTTATAAATTTAGGGTATGTATGAGGTATAATATCCGCCAATTTTACATTGATTTTAAATAAATGTATTATTAATATCATCGGTACTATTATTGTTATAATTTTTGTGAATTATGGTGTTATGCAGTTTTCATTCTTATTAAAATATAGTTATTTTCTTATTTAATAGATTGGTAATTTTTGACTTTCACATTTACTGTCAACGTTGGAAAGCCAGTATGTGCCTTGTGTAGACTGTTACGTACCTTTTTTCCGTTATCATCTTAAATAACCCATCAATGTACTTTTTGCAATTACATTTAGGAAATTTCAAAAAGCATTTCAGAAAATGAAAATGTTGAGACTCGCTATGATTGGAAACCCTCAGAATTATATGCTAAATTTCAAGAAAGATTTCAGAAAATTAAAACAAAATTTTGACGTTTTATGGTGTAATGCCCTCAGAATTACTTGTTGGAGACCAGGGCGCGATTTTTAATGATCGAAAACTTTCAGAATTATTATTATGTTTTAATAAATTTCATGGCACATTTCTGCCCCTATAAGATGATGTGGTTTGTTGAAGTGCTTGTTAAATTTGAAGAAACATTTCAAGAAATAAAAATAATCCTACATCTTGTTATTTGAATATCTTCACAAGCCCGTTCTGCTTCTGTGCTTGCTTCGAGGATAAATGAAAGTGATTCCTCGTGTGATGAAGCGACGACATCAAGAACAGTGGTTCAGGTGAACTGCTGACCACTTCAAGATTTTCCAGGAACTGCAGGTGGTTAGCTGGTTGGGTAATGACAGCGAGGTACAGGTAGAGGAAATGATAGACGTGTATTGTTTTTCATTTCACACCCGACGTCGTTACACACTGCGTGAGGGAATGGAATGCCCACGCACGCACACCCTTTAGAAATAACACCTATCTTGTTTCAGTGGGAAATCGGTGTGTGTGTGTGCATGCGCGCGTTTGTTCTTATTTTCTGTCTTTGTTGAGAGACGTGTGTATGGACTCTCGTGTATTCAGAATTGTATTTATGATGTGTTTAATTTTGCCTGCGTATGTATACAGAATTGTGGGCATCTTTCCTGTATTTACAGAAAACTATGTGCATATTTGAAGCGTGTATTTTCAGAAGTGTTATGTGTGGTTATATGAAGTGTTTACTTCCATTTTGAATTCATAGCCTCTGTGTTTTTTCGGAAGTGTTTTTATTTTAAATGTTTACTTGAAAAAGTATTCTTTTACGGAAGGGTCGCACCCTACTTTGCTTACCTGTTTACTTGTGTAACATGTATCCATTATCTAAAATGTGCACTCCTTTCTACGAATAGTTCTTTCAGGATTGCACATTTATTTCTAATATCATTGTGGGCCATACATACGACATCTCAGTCAGTCCATTGACAGATACGTTATTTCAGTCTTGTCTATCTAAAACTGCCTTTTTCCAGGATGCGTGGTTGGCTAAGCTGTTGAGTTGATCAACTTCACTCCTTGTAAATGTGGTTGGGGCATTCCTTCAGTTTTTAATAGGTTATTTAACTCTAACTTGGTTCAATCAATTGTATATTCGCACGCACGCACGCTCACTCATACATACTTGTATGTATGTATGTATGTATGTATGTATGTACATACTTGTATGTATGTATGTATGTATTTTTAGATATATAAGGAAAATATTAATGAGCTCATGTTCGTCGAGGACAGTTAGAGCTTAAGAAAAGGGGTTAGGGCTAGCAACCTCATCCGCAAGACTTGTTGAGAACTGGAAAGCTAAGCTCTTCTGGCACCACCCGTGCCCTCCTGTCCCCTCCCCTTGTAGTGTATATATATATATATATATATATATATATATATATATATATATATATATATATATATATATATTATATATATATATAGTGTATATATATATACACATATATATATATATATATATATATATATATATATATATATATATATATATATATATATATATATATATATATATATATATATATATATATATATATACACACAGACCAACAGATGTTTGTGTTTAACAGATAAAATAGTAGATGTATTTAGGTATAGCCCCTTTGGATTATAACATTCTAAAAATGTCGCCTCTTAACCGATTTTTTTTTCGTGCGATTGTGTTTTTTACAAAACTGGTTTCCGAACCTTAACTTGAGCAAAAGTGAAAGGAGTTTAGGTTTCAGAACATTCCTTAAGGGCCAAGATCCCTATTCAAGAGCGAGATGAAATGGACCTTATTGTATTTGGATAAGCAGTGTCTGGTCATCCATGTAGCCGTTTAAGATTATTTTTAACCTGGTCCGTGATAGATGGGTATGATGATCTTTCATTTTTGCGAGTACTCTCTCTCTCTCTCTCTCTCTCTCTCTCTCTCTCTCTCTCTCTCTCTCTCTCCACGATTATGTGCTTCTGTAGATTTCATTTCTGTAAACTGTTCTCCTGATGAAGCGCAGGTTTTTCTCTTGAAAATGTTAGGAACGAAGTATGTGGTGACAATAATTTCGTTATATAGTTGAGTAATTAGCCTGCGTTGCCTGTCATTGTACGGTCATGGGAATAATTTTCAGAGCCAGAGCCAACGTATGTGGTAATGGGCAATTCTTCATTCCGTAATGCCAAAATACTATCAGATAGTTTAAAGAACATCCAGACTTGAACCCGGTTGAAAGTCTCTTGGGCCACATGATGCAGAAATGGTTGAGAAATCAGAATTAAAGAAACCTTTATTAGTCATGCAAAATCTGCACGGGAATCACTTAGGCCTAAACGCCATGATTAATATGAGAGAAACACATACTTTCTGTGACAAGAAGGTTGGGTGCAGCAATTGACAAGAGGTACTTTTATTCGAAATGCTGAGAAAGAGATTGACACGTTTTAGTTGAAGCTGACGTGCATTTGTAATCATTACTTATTTTCGCTCTTAAAAATGTACTTAGGCTATTTATAATTCCAATTTTTGTTTTTATAGGAATCTTGAAATTATTGCAGTCCAATACGTACCATTGATATCTATCTAATATAAGCCAGAAAAAATAAAGTTCTTTATAGGAGTTTCTGATCCCTTAGTGCAGAAACATATTTGTTATTTAGATCTGGAAGCATGTTATTTTGTTTATTAGGATAGCAATGCCAAGAAATTTGGGAAGATGAAATCTGGATGTTAACCCGAACGCCAGTGATTAGCACACTGCGGGTGGTTAACTGGTTGGGTAATGACAGGGAGGTAGAGGAAATGATACAAGTGTATTGTTTTTCATTTCACATTCTGTTTGTTAGCGTGTTGGTCAGTATGGTCCATTTACAGTATATCAATCCTTGTCCTAAAGATTCTGAAAAGGCTGTTGGAATGTTTACTTTGATGATACATCTCAGGCATATTCCCCATTTCGTAGTCGTTTTGCTGTCATATCATAAGTACTTTTCTTTCATTGTTTACCTTTGAATTAAATGGTCAGTTTTTTACCCGGATTTCAAGTGCCACTTGTGGCAAATGATGGTGCATATGAGAGTAAACTGTTTAAATCTTTTATTGTACATTGGTGCCTTTAGGGAATTTTTATTTTTCCCCCTTTTTTATTATTTATTTTAATTACTTAATTTTTTATGTGCTCTTTCCCCCCCTTCTCTTTCCAGCCCGAGAAGAACCCTAAAAGAGTTCAGAGGTCTGGTTAAACAAATCATTTATAACGCGTCAGTTGAGCTGTGTTGAGGTGGATGTTTTATTGAATCCCGTCGTTTTGTTTCTGAAACCCTCCGTTTGGTTTCTGTATACAATTTATTTTGTTTTGGAAAGCGACCATCTCCAAGGAAACGGCTTATTGCTGAAAAAATACCACTTCCAGCTCCCAATATAATTATTATTTTAGCTAGCCTATACTATATTGCTAAGAGGGACGTGGCTCCCCAGGTTGATTATTATTTTTCTTATAGTGCGTATTCACTTTATATATATAGCCTATCTTATCCTGAGTAAGTTTCTTATGTATATTTTCTGAATTCGTTTTTACTGTGATTTATCGTCCTACTGTTATTGAACTATTTCCATTTGACCGTCTGTATTCTTCCTTCAACACTTTACACTGTAGTTATCTGTTTAAAAATTCACTCTCTCTCTCTCTCTCTCTCTCTCTCTCTCTCTCTCTCTCTCTCTCTCTCTCTCTCTCTCTCTCTCTCTCTGCCGAATAGTGGAATAGGTCGCGTCAGATTGAGACTTTCTTTTGTTGTCCTTTTCTCCCTTTTCCTTGATGGGAAGGAGATTATATTATGTAAAAAAGGGATTTGAATCAGTTTTGTGAAGGCTTTGTGATTAGGCTTAATTTTTTGTTTATTTTTATTTGTGAGATGTAAATGTTTTTTCTTCAAAATATTTTTTTCCATATAACGCACTTTCTTCAGGCTTTACAATTCAGTTGTGTATGGAAAATAACGCGAGAAATGAAGGAAATGTGATCTTGTTTTTTGGATCTATCCATTCTTAGTGATTTCATTTGGAATCATATTTTCAAATGTAATTGTAAATATCAGTTTGCGAGCACGGTATATGTCTGTGTGACACAGTGCATAGCTGTTTTTAAACTTTGCTTCCTGTTGTTTTTTGTGTTGAATTTTGAGCATAAACGTTACCTCTTATTCAACCGAAGTTTTCTGTAATTGTCTTCTTTGCGAGAGTGGAAACATCTTGACAAGTTGATTGGCGACATGTTCTCACGTACTGTAAAGGAACGTGCTAGAGTTCTCTTTCGCCCAGTGACCAGTACGTGCACATGGATGGATAATTCAATTAGAACATGTAATGCTTTGTATCACAGTTGGGTTTGACCTAATCAAGTCGCCGTGATATGTTTCTAGTGTTTGTATATATGCGCGAGGGAAGGGCAGCGTTCCATTTGGTTTGCAATCCGTAATTGCGAGCACTTTAGTCTGTAATGAATGGCCGCCATGCTTTCGCTATTATGGTTCTCGGCTTGAGGCTAGCTATGACAGCTTCCCCCAAGGCAGGTGAGACAGGCTGCTGTGCCCCAGGGGCCGGTGGAACGTGGGTTGGTTGGTCGATATCAGTAGCCATTAAAGGTATTAAATTAATCTCTCTCTCTCTCTCTCTCTCTCTCTCTCTCTCTCTCTCTGCTTATTTTATGCAAGTAAACCTTTCATTTCCGATTCCAATTTAGGTATTTGTGTTAATACAGGATTTATCTTTAACGGAACCTTGCCTGATTGCGGAGAAGTAAAAATAAATTAAACTATAGCGTGAAATTCCTTGTCATTAGCAGATGGAAAAGTAGAATTTCTTTAATATAACTTTTTTTCTTTTTTAATTGAAGGAATCCGCTATGGGTTTTTTTTTCTTTCAGATCTTTGGGTTTCTTTTTTCCGTTCTTTGACGTCTTGAGAATTCGAGTAAAACCATTAGGCTGGGCTTGACCACATGGGCTCTCCTCCGACCTGCTGTATTGTGTAACGTTTCGGTCTTTTGAACCGTGGAAGTGGTTTCTATAGGCCTATACCGTGCGTTGTACTTAGTGGCGTGGCCTATATTTCTTTTTCATTTGTGCATATTTTTTTTCCTTTTAATTTTTCATGTATTTATATCTTTGTGTTCTTTTGACTTTATTTTTAAGTATTTTGTGACCTTTTGTTTCTAGGTATGTTGCTTTTGTTTAGATGATGTTTCGTATGTTGCAAGTTTTCCCGTAAAAAATGTGTTAAAGTTTGGGTCACATATTATTAACTTTTATTAACTCTGGGATATTTTCGTGGTTGTTTTAATTTGAAATGGCGGTTGTTGACGCCTGAAGTAAATTCATCGAGTTTAGTAGAAGGTATCCAAAATGTTGAGTTCAACTCGAAAACTTGAAAGTAGAATTCATATACAGAACACTTCTGTGATCATTTCATAGCGCAGTTAGTGAAGCAAATTTAAACGCCCCAAGAATTCAGGTACTGACAAGAAATATTCATCATAATTTTTTTTTTCTCATTTAAGCTTGATTTGCCGAATTGGGTCATATGATTGTAGGATTGTTGCCCTTGCTGTTTCCTGTGGACTCTTGATACATCACAAAATATTAGAACGATAGTTGCCGGAGTCTTATTTGTGTTTGTGTGTGTGTGTGTGTGTGTGTGTGTGTATGAGAGAGAGAGAGAGAGAGAGAGAGAGAGAGAGAGAGAGAGAGAGAGAGAGAGAAACGCATCCGGTTTCAGTACTTTATGCATTAACAAGCTCCATTTGCATGCAATTACTTAGGTCTGAAGCTTACATGCAAATGCATAGTGTAAGCGGGTTTTTTATGCATGAATTTTTATATATACGTATATGACAACGTTTATCGTCGACAGCTATCTTAAGACGTTAGTGGAAATTATCATACAAGTACAATAATGATTGGTGCAATGGTAATAACGCTGACGGTAGTAGATATGCATTCAAGGTTTTATTTTTTTGAGATCTTGTTATTTATATACTTAACTAGTTATCATTTCAATATTTTGGTTTATACCTGTAAATATTTTAAAAATCCATGGACAATCGTATGATAGTTCATGTTTGTGTGTAATGGACACGGTGTTAATTTTCTGTAGCTGTCGTTGTTATCTGACTGTTGTTTACTTTTTTATAGACCGGCTGTAGTATGATACAATGCTCCGGCTGGGGTTGGTTTTAGTGGGTGTCAGTGGCTCGTGTTGGGCAGATCGTATGTCCCTTTTGCGGGTGCCGGCAGACCTGGCGTATTTGGGACGGGCCAGCGACAGTAGGAAGGGTGCCCAGTAGGAAGAGGGAGTAGCTGGAGAGGAAGATAGGAACGGAGAGATAAAGGTCGAGTTTTGTCACGACGAGACATTTTCCATAAAGGTTATTTTTCCTCTTAGGCCTGATGAGAAGTTAGGGGAACATAAAGCGGCCAAACGCAGCAGACAGGTTAACAGGCCAATAGCGAGTTTGACACTGTATCTATATTTGATGTCTTACTTACGTAATGTGTATTATAATGAGAGAGAGGCCACTTAATATATGGAGTAAATACACATTGGATTTAATATCCTTAAAGATGTTGTGCAATTGGAACCTCAAAAGCTCAAACGAAGATATAATGCATTTCTGCCCTAAGCAGTTCTCCTTGTATTACGTATATAATTTACTTACATTTTTGTATGTTTGTTTATTAATTTGTTAAATTATTTTTCCTTTTCTAATAACTGATCTCTTCTTTCTGTATATCCTATTACCTTCTGTTACTATTTTCAGTTGAGCACCATGTTCTTTAGAAGCTTGAATTTCAAGTCAATGGCCCCTTTGGTCTTACTCCTCATGAATAGGGGTCATGTTCTGAAGGAGGAGGAGGAGGAGGAGGAGGAGGAGGAGGAGGAGGAGGAGGAGGAGGAGGAGGAGGAGGAGGAGGAGGAGGAGGAGGAGGAGGAGGAGGAGGAGGAGTAAGTGTAAATATACAGTGTATTGTATACATTTTTTATATATATATTTACACTTACACCATTGCGGATTTATTCACAATAATAATAATAATAATAATAATAATAATAATAATAATAATAATAATAATAATAATAATATCGTATTACGCCAGGTAACATCAGCGATGCAATAAAGAACTTGCCTAATAAAATACCACCCGGCTGTGATAGTCTTCCTGCAGAAGCTTTCAAGTTCTGCTAACCCGGTAATTTGCGTTTTGCTTCTTGCCCTATTCAGTGCTTGCATAATCAACCAGTTTCTCCATGACTTAATAATAATAATAATAATAATAATAATAATAATAATAATAATAATAAAAACTAGCTAAAAGATGTAGCTGACACAGGCAACTATCGCTTGGTTGCAGTCACTACATTCGCATCAAAGAAATTTGAGTCAGCTCTTCTAGTGAGGTTTCTCCTCCATTTATACACTTCCGACAACCGGCTCTTGCACGACTCCTTGCTGCTGGGAGAAAGGGCGCTGGTGACTGGTACAATACATGTACATACGCTACCGGGATCTACCCCAAAGCCAATTCAAAGTCCTTCAAAAAGAAGCCATCGTGCTTACCCCATACAGATGGGAAAAACAAGCACGTTAAAAGAAGAAGAAGAAGAAGAAGAAGACAACCGGCTCTTTCATCTATATTTTGAAAGGATTGCAGATGATTACCCTTTTTGTTTTCTTGTTTTGCTGATGAGAAAAAGAAACATTCAACAGAGTAAGTTACCATCAACTCTTCCTGAAACTTCACAAAAGCGGTACATCCCTGTATTTAATTGCTATATTATATTTCTGGTTCTGTGTCAGATGGGGTAATGCACCGTCATGCAACTTCGGCTCATTAAACAGACTTTGTCAAGGTGGCATTCTCCCAGTGTATCTGTATAATACGTACAAAGATGGCCTGAATGTTAAACTACACTTATTCACAAATGGATTTACCGTCAGCGGAAGAAAGAACAGCAATCTATACGAGTATTTCGCCGATGATGTGGTTCTAAACTCCCCATCAGTGCAAGGTCTCCAGCGACCAGTCGATACTTGCTGTAGATATGCAGATGAATTTGACTTATACAACGAAAGCAAGACCCAGTACATTTTGCTGGTTCCGAGATATTTAAACGTATTGAAGAACCACAAGAGCCTGGTGCTATCATCGTCTGAAATTCGTACATGAATTCGCGAATCTGGGGAACAATTTCACTGACGACGTAAAAGATACGACCAACATAGAACAGAGACGACGTAAACTATATGCGACTGGCAACATGATCGCAAGATGTAGGCCACCTTCCGTCACCGAGAAAGCAAGTAGCTGCTCTTCCTCATCTGTTGTAGTGGATATGGTCGCTCCCTTTGGACGAAATATATATGAAAGACCATGAGACGCGCTTCTGGTGTCCTCAGTGACGTTCTGAAGTCCCCATTACCTCGCTATCATTCTGTTTCGCAGGTGTTCATGGAAATCCGCCTAGATCTTTTAACATCATTGTTAGGTGAACCGTTTCCACTCTGATCACCCGACAGAGTAAGAGCAGCTATCCGCTTATTCGAAACATCGTGAAGTTATATAAGATTCTGAGAATCGATTCCAGCAAATGAGTTGTGTCCTTAGATGGTATGTTATGGGATGTAATTATGTAAGAAGTTCGACTTAACATATTAATGCAGTAGAAACTTACGGGTACCGTATCTCGTTATTAGATTCGATATTATAAAGACAGTAATGATTCATATACATCAAAACGTTTCAAAAATCTTCGGTAGTAGACGTGTGTTTACAAAAGTATGGCACCATGTATGATGTGAACTTGCACGACACGTAATATAAGTAAATATAGCAGTTTCATTCGGTATTCATATGCATGTTTGTGCAACACGCTGAAGTCATCTGACTGTACTTAACTTTATATGAAATAACCAGTTTAATGATTATTTTCCTTGATTTTTAAATAAAAAATGAGAAATTATGCTGGAAAAGTTTTTTTCGAATGGGTTTTTGGGAAGGAAATTTCCAAATCAAGCCATTTGATGAAAATTTTGTGACCTCATTTTGGCTGCCATTTTTCCTTGTTTTTCTAAAAGTTATCTAGATCTTTGTATTATAATGCGAAGGATATTTGCAAAGAGTGTAGGTCTTGCGACTGCTCTGGCAACTCTGCTGATAGGAATACAGAAACAGAGTCGATGTGTAGACAGTTTAAAATTTCCCCTGGCTGTGACACACTTCCTCTTGGGCAACCGCGGAACACCCGCATGGTCACTGTTTCTCACATTTACTCTGAAGAGTGTTGGCACTGGTTTCGGTGACTGCATGTGTCATTCGCTTTGTCGACAGTCTTTGTTTGGAATCCTCCCGCGAAGTCATGCTTTTGATGCCAGTCTCTTTTTCTATATTCTCCCCTTTCTTTTTCCGACTTTCCAGGCTTGGTAAGACCATTTAGTTGTCCCTCCTGTCGGCCTGTTGTTGCCGTAAATAGAGGTTTCCAGTAAAGCCAGTATGAAAACGACTTTTTATACAAGACAGAAACTGCGGTAACGCCTCCCTTGGTATATTGCTAGGTAATTTTGAATGAATAGATAAAGGAGAATTGATCAGAGTCTCGTGAGTTCACTGGAAGCTTGTGATTCAGTACCTAAAAGTTTCCTGTGACACATTGAAGGTACGTGTGGTGAATTCTAATGGATAGCCCTACAGAATTAATGAAATATGATGATATTATGGAGCTGCTCGTCTGTGTAAGTGAAGAATAAAATGTCCTAAGGTGGAATGACTGTTGTTTCCTGCTTGATTCTGCCGTAACGCGGCTTCTATCTTTTATTTTTTACGGAATTATAATGAACTTCTCGGCTTCCCTACATTGTATATTGAAGCCGAAAGTTTAGATTTTTTTGTTTTGTTTAATTAAAGGATACGCTTGTGAAAACCGAGATGATTGTTTGTCAGATGATTATGCTAATTGCTGAGCCATCATTATCCGGGGTCCCTATAATTTGGCTGGGAAAATGATAGGAAGTGAGTTGTTGAGCCCTTTGCCTGGAAAATTCCTTCACTAATGTGATCTGCATGTCTGAAAGAGCATTTGCGTACATGCACTTGCCTCTGCCTTCATTTCCTGGTTTCACAATACTTGTGGATTGTTCTTCTGAGGTATGGAAATAATTTTGTGAATTGCGGCTTCATTAGCGCAGAATAATTGTCAGTTTATTAATGTTATTTTCCTTTAGCTGAGGATGTTATACTAGGAAGTATGATGTATGAAAAATCAGATATATAATGTTTCGGGCTGTAAATGCTGAAGTCACAGAGACAAACAGGTGTAGAGAGCTCACGAAATGGAGAGACTGGTGTCCGTCAAGTAGTTAAGATGATGAGAAACTTCAATTCACACTGTAAATTTTGTTTTATTTTCGTAACTTGAATGTTTTTAGCTGGTTATTAGATCATAAGAGGGTTGTTTCCAGTACCGCTTGTATATTTAGAACATCAGATGGTGGTTTATCTATCTAAACCTTCAGTTTTTTGTATTTCCTCTTTTCCGAGTATACCTGAGTTTAAGCAGACCACTGAGCTGATTAACAGCTCACCTAGGGTTGGCCCGAAGGATTAGATTTATTTTACGTGGCTAAAAGCCAACTGCTTAAGTAGCAACGGGACCAACAGCTTATTGTGGAATCCGAACCACATTATAACGAGAAGTGAATTTCTATCACCAGAAATAAATTCCTCTAATTCTTCATTGGCCGGTCGGAGAATCGAACGCGGGCCCAGCAGAGTGCCACCGAGAACGATACCAAACCCGTCCAATGAGGAACTCCTCTTTTCCGAGGTATAGCCTACATGAGGTTTCTCTAATTATCTTCATGGCTAACGCAATTGCACACAACTCAGCTGTGAATACTGAGGCATTTTCGGTTTGTCTTGGGATTTCGTAGCATATCCCACTCCGCATTGTGATTTAGATCCGTCTGTGTATATTCCTCTTTTCGGATCTAAATCACAATGCGGAGTCGGGTATGCTACGGTGTCCCAAGACAAACCGATAATGCCTCGCTATTCACAGCTGATTTGTGTGCGATTGCATTAGCCATAAAGATAATTAGAGAAACCTCATGTAATAATTTTGTGATTTTTAGCGACTCAAGAATCATAATGTCACAAAAATGTTAAGTATACTTTAGTTTAACCAGACCACTGAGCTGATTAACAGCTCTCCTATTGCTGGCCCGAAGGATTAGATTTATTTTACGTGGCTAAGAACCAACTGGTTACCTAGCAACGGGACCTACAGCTTATTGTGGGATCCGAACCACATTATGACGAGAAATGAATTTCTATCACCAAATATGTATGGAATGAAGAACCTGAAAGTAATAAATTAAAATATAAAACATAGTATTGGAAAATGGAGTTCATCATACCAAAAAGAGAGGCATACACAAGTAATTCTGACATTTCTCCGAATAGGCCATTCTCTTGTAATACACGGATACCTAATTAATAATCTATTTGGCCCTGCTCCTGAATACTCAGAATGTAAAGTAATGATAACAGTTCAACATTTATTGTGTGAATGTCCACAGTATAATCAACAGCGACTATCAACTTTTGGAAGTAAATGGATCAGTGTAATTTTTTCGGAGCTTCAACATTTGAAATTAATCCAATTATAAAGTTTTTGAAAAACTGTAATTTAATTGACAAAATATAGATAGAAAACATAAATGAAAACAAATTCTTCCTGCTGCCCTGTGAGAGCTGATAATCAGCTCAGCGGTCTGGTAAACTATTTTGATAATAAAAGTTCACGACCAAATATAAATATAGAATGCAGTAACAATACAGTACTAAATAATTATTAAGATTAAAACAGTTCAACTACAACAACAACAGCAACAACACTTAACAATAATGATAATAACTGTTATACATACAGTGGAAGCAATGGGTTTAACTAAGGTTGGTATTGATGGTTATGTTAATGATGATGCTAATGATGTCCAACACTGTAGCTTGGATGATGAAGATTATGATATCAGATAACTTCCAATAATTCATTGGATGTTGTAGAAACAGAAATGAATTAAGTGTAGCTTAAAGGACAAGGTGCTTGATCCATATAAGGGTGGCATGATGGATGAAGTCTGTACACAAAGGAGACGTTTGTTGACTTAACTGAGCGCCATCATTGTCATAGGCCTAAGATCGAGTCTTATCCTCTTCGGATCTGTAGTGAGAAGAAAAGATGATTCCGCTAATCTCGCGCAGGTGTAGGAGATGAACTCGTTTCTCTGTGGATGAATGAGGCCGCTGTTCTCTTCGTGTCAACAAACAGCTCTCGTTTATAAGCCAAACTTTCTTCGAGGTAAATTTAGTTCAAGTTATTTTGGGTAGTTTTTTTTTATATTACCTGAGCAGTCATTTTAGTTAAATGCTGTAGGAGCTGTTAATGTTATATTATATTATTTTATGTTATTTCTGTTGATGTTCTGTATATGTATGAATGGCATGCATAACGTGAATATGCCATTATTTTTTTTATATATTCAGTTAATATGTGCAGTAGTTTTTTTGCCGAGTTGTTTTCGTTTTTTACACTCAGATGCAGTAAATTGCCGTATATGTGTATTCTAGTATATAGTTTTATGGAGAATGATACATGAAGCCATACATGCATACATACATTGGATACATACACCATTTGAATGTGATGGTGTTGTCGAATATCAGTGGAACCCTTTTGCAATAGTCCTTGTATTCTCTGAAACTCCCCTGTGAGGCTGTGGGGTATTATTTTCTTGTTCATTGTTGGTAGAGGACTTTTTCGGTTCATCTTGTCTTAAAACTTACTAAGCCAGAAAATATAAAATTTTTGTAATGTAACATGCATTCATTATTGGTCTTCAAGCTTGGTGTTTTTTATGTCTGGCAATCGGATCAGCTCCCAGTGTATAGTGTTTAGAAACCCCCTGCTGATGACTGTTGTTGACTACGACAGGGCATTTTACTGTTTCCACACACCAACATTGTGGAAAGTTTTATATCGCTATGTCATTTCCGTTCAGTACGCACAGCTAATTAAAATTATCCGTGAAAGAAGTAGACGCAAAGTTGATGTTGATGGGGTCTTGTCAAATGAATTTGCAGTAAACAGTGGTGGGTGCTACAAGGGAACATTATTTCACCTTTATTGTTTGTCCTTTTAATAGATTTTATAGTAGAGAGAAAGTGGTCGGAGAAGGAATAGAACGTTTGGATTGGAGTAACGAGAGAATCGACAGACATAAGATATGTAGATGATGCTTTTTTTTACTGGGCGAAACTCTGCCAGGTTTACAAGTGCAATTAACAGTGTGTCACGTATCTAGAGATATAAGAATAAAAACCTCGAAGAATGATAAGAGACATACTGATAAAGTTCCCAAAGGGAGGAAATAACAATAGATGGAGAAAAGACTGATGAGATTGGATCTTTCAGATATCCAGTTCTGTTTCTCTTGTGTTGGAATTTCCTTCGGCACCTAGCTCCATCCATTTTTTAGTCGCTTATTTGTTTCCATTCCCACTTCCTTTCTTCAATCTTGCTGTCCAACACCTCCATCTGTTACTTGTTAGTGCAACTGTGGGGTTTTTTCCCAGTTCCATCTCTTGATCTTTGTATTTCATTTCCTCTGTTTCCCTAATATTTATCTTGCTGTCGAACCACTCCGACTCACTCTTTTTACTGTCTTAAGGTTGAATGGCTGAAAGTGCCCTAATGCTGGGCTTAACAGCCTAAATTTCAGTCCAGATTTTGATTATGTGAGAATCAAGCTTTAAGAGAACCTTACTAGTCAGATGGTAGGTTAGAGTTAGAAATTATAATATGCGAAATTACGGAGGTTCCAAATGTAGAAGAGATAATGATGAAAGGGAGATGGGCATCGTTTGGACACGTCCTTTTAACAACCCCTGGGGGAATGTAACGTGGTAGTGTCCGCGTTGGAAGAACCAGACTTCCATGGATGAGAAGTATGAGAAAGGAGGCTGGGGATGAATGGAGAATTTGTGGAAGATAAAGCACACGACTTTGGAGGCGAGGAATGGAGTTAAACTAACAGTTGTATATTTGTGGATTTGCTCATGAATTTTCTTGCAGAATGTATGACTATTACCCTTTAGTATTACTGTGCTTTTTCTTAATGTTAAAAAAATATGCATACATACCATAACTTTTTGCACAGTACATGTTTATCACATAATTACTATGGGACGTTAACTGTGAAACTGAAATTAAGATTCCCAGCAAAGTTTTTAGATTTCTCTATTTCAAGAATTTTTCTATGTTATAAATATCATATTTGAAAACCTGTCAATCTCTAAAGTGATTCATTGGGGCTGAGCCTTGTCTAGTAATATAATACAAGACCCCGGCATTTCCCGTTCCCCTATTTGGAACGAATTTATTCACGCGGATATGGTAATCGTGATTATCAGAGTCCAGACTGCTTCAGAGTAAAAGTGAAAACGTAGGTGTCATTATTATGGCATAAGAATAGTTTATGGTATTATAAATGGGTAAAACAGTTTTTGTGGACACATTGAAGAGTGGCATTTTAAGGACAGTCACTTTTTCGACAAACAATATATTTTATAAATGTGAAACCAGAAATGTTCCTAAGATTTCGATTTACATTTGTTGTTATTAAATAATTTTATTCAGTAATAACATGACGTTCATCAATCTCTCTCTCTCTCTCTCTCTCTCTCTCTCTCTCTCTCTCTCTCTCTCTCTCTCTCTATATATATATATATATATATATATATATATATATATATATATATATATATATGTGTGTGTGTGCGTGCGTACCCACTCTAGCATTTGCGCCTGCGCATTCACGTAGGAGAAATGGGTTGGGTTATAAGGACAAGGACGGGGTAGTTTTTCGAAAGTATTTCTCTGAAGCTCCTTTTCTTACCCTTTAGTTCTGCTCACTTTTAAATTTCTGCCCACGGAGGTGCTCATAAGTGGGTGGGTAAAAGTAATTGTATTCTCACTTTCATACAAGAAAGGTCTCTTTTGTAAAATATTTATGCATATGAGGATAAAAAAATCAAGAGAAAGCTGGATTGTAACCTCCATCACATGGTTCTGAGTTATATCAGCGGTATGAAACTTTACCCGAGGAGCGTTTTCAATCAAAATTTTGTTTTAAAGGGTACGAAGTGTTTTTCTTGGCTTTTAAAACTGCATCTGTAAACAAATTATGCTCAGGCACTTAGTTAATTTTCTATAAATGCCGTGAGGTTTTATAAAACCAATGGTCCCAGATAAGTATGCCAAATAAATGTGACTTGGCTCGGACTTTGGCACAGTATGCAGTCTCTAGGGTTCGCACTTGCCGTCTCGACTCTAATATTCCTTGTATCCTTGAATACAACTGACGTTGAAGGTATGTATGTATGTATTATATTATATTATATTATATACAATATATACGCTGAATAATATATATTATATATATATATATATATATATATATATATATATATATATATATATATATATATATATATATATATATATATATATATATATATATATATATATATATATATATAGTATATCATATAAGGAGTTTTCATCGTCTATTGTATTCATACCTTTAACAAGGATAGTAATTTTAGAGTCGAGACGGCATGTGCTGATCCTAGAGACTGCATACTGTACCAAAGTCCGAACCAAGTCACATTTATTTGGAATGTCGCCGGGATTATTCTTTGAATTTCTTACACTGGATCCCGATTATCTTTTTCCTTGTCTCTTTATTCTACCAAGCATTATAAATTTCTCCCTGCTTTTGTGTCTGCGGACTGTTAAACCTTATAATGTTAAACCTTTTAATAAAAGGCAGCTCTGTAGTTTCCCTCACGGTGAAGTCCCTTCCGCAACCCTTTCTCTTTCCCCTTCTCTTGCTTTATTCCGGCCGTGCTCGAATTGGGCCACTTTTGGCTGTTGCACCTCAAACTTTTCTGTCCTTGGATCGAATTACTTTACTTTCATAGTGTCCGTGCATTTTCGTGGTCGCTCATAACATGACAGCTGACACCTTCAGGGATTTCCGCTTGCTGTCGTCTGTGGCTTGGTCTCGCCTTTTAGGACAATATTTAACACTGACTGCCGGAAGATTTGTCCTCTTTTGTTTCGGGTTGATGGCAATTTTTTCTTTCGTCTTTCGATGAAGAAACATTCTAAACAATTGTTGTTCTTTTGTCAATCATTAAAATCTCATTTCTTTCTTGTTATTTGAGCATTCAGCATTATTTTTGTCTGCTTATTATTATTATTATTATTATTATTATTATTATTATTATTATTATTATTATTATTAAAAAATACTCATAGTAGCATGAATTTTAAAATGGAGAAGCAAATCACAATTATGTATATGTACATATATTTAAAGATAAATCAGTTTAAAGATTTTGGGAACTTGTTCGGTTCCCCTTTTCAATTTGAAATTGAAAAGGGGAACCGAACAAGTTCCTGGAAAGCTGTCTATATTGATTTATCTTTAAATATATGTACATATACATATAACTGAATTGATTTGCATTTTATTATTATTATTATTATTATTATTATTATTATTATTATTATTATTATTCATGCTTATCTTCTGAATGGAGATCTAAAAGATTTTTTATCATTCTGTTCTTTCTTCGATTCACCTAACCGTGACATTCCCATGGATATTTGAAAGTATTGATCGATGGTTATCTAGGTCCTGGTCCTTTTAGTCTGCGGAAATGTGCTTCAGGCGATGTAAGTCAGCTTCGATTCCATTTGATGTCAGCATTTGGTTCTCAGCCCTTTGACCTTTAGTTTGATCCGAAAGGTTTTATATTGATTAAAAATTCGTTAATGTCATTAATTTTAGAAGTCTCGGTTTTGTGCTTAAGATTTTTTTATGTTTACTATTACTACTACTGCCACTTGTAAAATTTAGTTATGGTTACCACCACCACCACTACTACGTAGGGTCTTTGCGGCGTCCCTTCGGCCCCTAAGCTGCAACCTCTTTCATTCCTTTTACTGTACCTCCGTTCATATTCTCTTTCTTTCATCTGACTTTCCACCCTGTCCAACAATTGTTTCATAGTGCAGCTGCGAGGTTTTCCTTTTGTTACACCTTTCAAACCTTCTTACTGTCAATTTCCCTTTAAGCGCTGATTGACCTCATAGGTCCCAGCGCTTTGCCTTTGGCCTAAATCCTATATTCTATCTATCTATCTATCACGAGGTATTGTATGCACATATTAAGAGATGAGGTTATTATACGAATTTGACCTTAAAATGTTGATCTCTGGTTTTTCCTGCCTAATGCATTAATAGAATACTCAAGTGCACTTGAGCTTGATGGTGGGTGAAGACACGACCTCAGGGCGAGACGACAACAGCGGGGCACTCTTCCTATTCAAGAAAATTGTATTGACTGAAAAAAGAAGGTATCCTAACTTGTTACTTACGTTTTGTTTGTCATTTTCTCCGTAGTCTAAGGTTTTTTCAAGTAATCTCCCCATCCCCCCATCTCCGTGTGTTGGTGTACTTATGTCGGTATGTCATTAATTTTGTATTCATACCTCTTATGTGCGCAGTGTGTATAATTAACTAATGGACATGTTTGTTTGTAAACATCATTGCGTAAAACTGACTTTGGTGACTTAAGTGTAAGGTGTACGTAGGTTATATGCACGTAACCCCCTTAACTCTTACTTCATTCGAAACGTGGTTGATGTAATTTGATCAGTTTTTCTACGATAGTCTACCTGTATTCCAGGTGGAGCACACCTGTGATAATAGATGTGAGTCATCGGTTAGGCGTCACACACATCACTTTCATGTGTTTGTTGCTCTCGGCACTTTTCATTATCAGGTATGACGGTCGAAGTTCGAGTTAGTTTGGCTTAGGGTTGCTACACCGTGAGCAGTTATTCTTTGTATTAGGTAGGCCTGTAAGCTGTGGAGTCTCTCTCTCTCTCTCTCTCTCTCTCTCTCTCTCTCTCTCTCTCTCTCTCTCTCTCTCTCAGATTGGCAGTATTTAGAGGTAGCTAATAAACGACATAATGGATTTAAATTGGGGATAAGCTTATACTCAGCGAGCTGTGCTTGTCTGCTCTATGCTAATTTATGAAGATATATGAAAAAAGATTAAATGACGGAAACATTGGTTCCATTTGTTGTTGTTGGTTTGATTTGATAGTGAGCATAGTTGAGTTACGTCAGCTGCCTTTGTTCTTGCTCTTGGATAAGGCGAACTGATGGGAATCATGTGGTTTGTGTGTGCACGTGTTGTCACTGCATTTACTTTTGTTGTTGTGTTGCAGTGTGCTTATTGTTGTTTATATAATTTGTTTTTGCTTTAATTTTTATTTTAGTCTTTTTGTCATTCTTTATCATTTAATAAGGATAGCCCATGGTAGGTTTCTTACAGGAAGGTTTTAGGAAGATCTGCGTCTCTTTGTGAGTGAGAAGAATGAATGTGGTGCTGTGCTTGCGCCAGAAAAGTAGATGGTGTATTTCTTTGTTTCCAAACGAATAACAAGTAGTATCTGCTTTGTTTTTAAAACGAATAACAATGAATGACTGCTTTGTTTTTAAAACGAATAACAATTAATGACTGGTTTGTTTTTAAAACGAATAACAAGGAGTAGCTGCTTTGTTTTTAACACGAATAACAGTGAATGACTGCTTTGATTTTAAAACGACCAACAAGGAGTATCTGCTTTGTTTTTAAAACGAATAACAATGAATGACTGCTTTGTTTTTAGAACGAATAACAAAGAGTATCTGCTTTGTTTTTAAAACGAATAACAAGGAGTATCTGCTTTGTTTTTAAAACGAATAACAAGGAGTATCTGCTTCTTTTTTAAAACGAATAACAAGGAGTATCTGCTTCGTTTTTAAAACGAATAACAATGAATGACTGCTTAGTTTGAGTAGCAAAACCAAAAATATGGCCATGATATGTTTGATTTCAGTAAGGAAAAACGACAAGTTCTGGTGGTTTCCCAGAACAAAGAACATAGTGAAGAGACGCGCCTTTGTCAAAGCTGAATACATGAAAATCAAAATAAGACACTCACGTTCTTCACAAGCATAAAGACCTAACTTCGAGCCCGGAGCGAAGACACGCCCATATATTTACGTTCTGGCACAAAAAGCCTTCGACTGCGGAGGATTGCAGCCAGGTGTGGAAGAATATATTTCACCAGCAACCTCATCCTAAAATAATAGATAAAATTCTCCATATATATATATAAATAGTATATATATATATATATATATATATATATATATATATATATATATATATATATATATATATATATATATATATATATATATATATATATATATATATATATATATATATATATATATATATATATATATATATATATATATATATATATATATATATATTATATTTATTTATTTATTTAGAGAAAAGAGAGATTAATTTTATGAGATATAGGCAGTCAAAGCAAGTACTGGGGCGCTAGGGCCATTCAGTGCTTAAGAGTGAGAAAACAGAGAGTTGAGTGTTTGGACAGCAAGATGAAGGGATACAATAAATGATAGACATGAAGTTCAAGGATGTGAAGATGGAATTGGGAGAAAACCCCAGAGGTGCACTAAGGAGTAGTAGCTGGAAAGGTTGGACAGCACCGTTGAGGAGAGGAAGCAGGAATTGCTGTGTGTGAAGTAAAAGGCTAAAATGTGGGTGCAGACTGAGTCCGAAAGAACGCTGTCAAACATCCTTCAGTGATGTCTGCAGAACACCATGTGAGGTTCACTGAAAGCACTATTCCCTATAGAGAGAGTAAGCAAGGTCCGTGGTTCGGTTCATAACCTGCCTCCCACTGGTCGACCAACAGTTAATGTGTGCCTGTATCAACTTGGGCTAAAATAATACAAGGGGGACATTGGGCTATCTTCCTCTTTGCTAAACCTCTGTTGGGTTTATAGTGATTATATAATAATACACACACACCTATAACTTATATATACATATGTATATATATATATATATATATATATATATATATATATATATATATATATATATATATATATATATATATATATATATATATATATATATATATATATATATATATATATCAGACACCACAGGGAAGAAATGAAAAACGATTGTAAATCCTGACTAGTGTCGGCTTTATTGCTAAGCCATCTTCAGAGGACTGAAGCAAAGTGGTTGAAATTTACAACATATGTGCTAGCAAGATAGTACAAACAAACTGCAAGATAGTACAAACAAACACACTAGCAGTTGGAAACTACTGTATGCATTTCTACCTGAAAGGTATTTGTAGGCAGACAATTCAAGTTTTATGAGTCCGATTATCTTGATAGAGCCCTACTTCCCTTTTCCTCGTCTCTCAACTACCTTCCTTAAAATTTAAACTTTTTCCATATTTCTTTTGAAATTAACGAATCAAGTTTATACATGCCTTGACTGACGTTCATGTCCGTACAGAAACTCTTGTTTGTAAAACTAGACTCGAGATTTCAATGATGGCTCTTTCTAGTGCATAATTAGAATAAATTTTTTTTTCTTGACCAGTTGACTGTATGATTGTTTCAACTATGTACAAAAATTCCACTGTTTACCTGTGCATTTCTTACATCTTTTATGCTGTTCTATTCTCTTCTCCAATGATTTTCCAGTTTGTCAGATAGGAGAATTATCACAAAGCTTAACTTGTGATAATTCTCCTATTTGACAAACTGGAAAATCATTGGAGAAGAGAATAGAACAGCATAAAAGATGTAAGAAATGCACAGGTGAACAGTGGAATTTTTGTACATAGTTGAAACAATCATACAGTCAATGGGTCAGGAAAAAAAAACCAAGTTTATTCTAATTATGCACTAGAAAGAGGCATCATTGAAATCTCGAGTCTGATTTTATTTACACACCTTTAGTATTGTCGGTTGAGTTCTTTATAAATTCATATTTCATTGTTTTATTGTTCTTAAATGCTACATCAACTCCAAAATTTTGAGTAGATTTGGAATGTCTTTGAAATTATTGGTATATCGCAGTACAAACATGTTTTTTTGTGTTATGAGTTTCTTTATGGTATCATAAAATGTCGTTTTTACCTCTTTTAATGCACTGTCTAATAAAAAAGTCAAGAAATCTCAATTTCTTGCCTATGTTCCTAATCATAGTTTTTCCATCATCCGTGTAGTCAGGGATACATAGGCTATACGTAGTACTTTTAAAAACATGCTGGTACTTGGTTTCCATTCGTCTGCATGTTTGTATATACTGTCATGCTAGCATATATATATTGAATTTCTACCACTTTGTATCAGTCCTCTGAAGATGGCTCAGCAATAAAGCCGACACCGGTCAGGATTACAACGTTTTTCATTTCTGCCCTTTTTGGTTGATATATCCTTATAAGTCACGTGTCAGAGTAATTACACACACACACACACATATATATATATATATATATATGTATATGTATATATATATATATATATATATATATATATATATATATATGTATTATGTGTGTGTGTGTTGTGTGTTTACGACACATAGAGCATTTCGAATTGAAATGATTTTGTAAGATTCGCTTGAAATTTGTCTGCAATATTTTTTTTTTTTTTATCGATTTCATTTTCTTTGTGAATAAGTAGCGAGGGTAAGGGAGAGACAGAGGGTCTCCCAACATCTGCATTAATAACATTTTGTAGTTCTCTGCAGCTGCCAGGGCCAGGGCCATTTTATCAGTCTCCCTTAATGTCTCGGAGGGCTCTCTCTCTCTCTCTCTCTCTCTCTCTCTCTCTCTCTCTCTCTCTCTCTGTGGGTAACATGTACTTTCTCTTAGATGACGTCGTATATTTATCTCTTTTAGCCGTCTTGTATATTATCTCATTTATCTTTATTTTTCGTTTATTCAGCTCTATTTTTATTCTCATTTTGAATGTTTTCTTATGAAATAATCTTATTTTATGTGGTCCCTTTTATTTATTTTGTTTGTGTTTGTTTATGCTTTTGCGCTGAATTATGATTTTCCCATTGTTAATGTTTGTCCTATTAATTTTCCGGATGAAAACGTTCGGGATGTTGATCCTCGTGACTCACGTCGTCGCAGTCTGTGAAGTACTGTGAATCATCGAGTTGATCAGCGTACAGTGTGTGCTCGCGTCCTTGGGCGGAAGGGCGCGTGGGTGTGGGTGTGCGTGCCTGCGTCTGTAATTACATGAGCATCACTGAGCCGTTTTTGAAATGACATCTAGATGAACCACACTCAAGAAAATAAAGACTTTATTGATGTCTAGTGAATTCACAAACGTCGCTGCGGTGAGGGATGTTTGTGTTTGCTTTCAAGTTTACGCTTTTGTTTATGTTCCATGAAAATGGCTTCTCGTTATGGGAGAGTCCTTGGATAAGACCTTGGTGTAGGGAATATTAAGTGAATTATTATCATTAGTATTATTATTACTCGTGGTGTTGCCATAGCGCCTGCTACTATTACTACTACACGTTTATGTATGTGTTCGGTTTAACACCGAGATCTTCTTTCTCTTATTTTTCTTCGTTTATTTATTTATTTATTTATTTTTAAAATTTTGAACGGGAAATTGGTAGTTAATGTCGGTATATGCTTTCTGTTTGTGTAAAGATGCAACATTATTTATTTCTTCATGTTCAATTTTATTTCTCGATATTTGTTTTCATGGTTATTTTATAAATACTTTTTGCTGTATATTTTCCCTAAATACTCTTTAATCCATTGGCTGTCGTTCCTCTGATATTTCTTTTGGTTTACTGTTTTAGACGTGAGAACTCGTGATTAGCAAAAAAACGGAAATCTTCGTATCAGTGGGAAAGTTGAATCTTGAAGCTGTTCGAAAATCACGCGTCTCCTGGTAGAAGGAGTCCTGGTATTAACATTCGTTATTGACACAGTCGTTATTAAATGTCTTTGTGCATTAATTGCTTTGTGGTTCGAGGAGTCCCGCGTCAGTATTCGGTATTTGGGTTATCGTGCCCTGGGAATATGTTTGCATCAGCTCTCCTAATATGTGTGTGTAGTATGTAGCCTACTTATAGTAAATGCCGTCAACGTCTGTAGGGAAAAGCCTGAGAATGGTTTTTGTCATTCTTCAGAGCGATAATGGCGCGGACGCATTTCCCCCTAATGCCTCACGAAGGTTTTAAAACGTGTGTTTGTCGCCAGTTATGTTGCTTATCTTTTGGCACACTTCTGCGGGGTACCGTTAGGCTTAGTTTCGTTTGCATAAGAATTTGCGGAACTTGTGGCGTTATCTACACGATGGCCACCGAATTACGGATGGCGACGGCTCAGTGATGAGGAGAATCGTAGAACAGGAAACCAGAGATAGTAAATTTCTTGGATTATCTCCCAAGCGTTATCATTTCTACATAAACACGTATTTCTATTCAGTTCTGATTTAGAGGTAATGGGTTTTAAGAATCATTGTCAAAATACTGTATCTAACGAAACGTCGAATAGAATCCTTTTATTCATATTTCGTATTTGGTTATGACCCACAGCTGACAGATTTTAGCGATCATTCCCCACAACTTATGTATGTGCAAACGCGTAGAATAAGTTCCTTACATTTTCATTATTTCGACCCAGAGGGTGTTTTTCTTCCTTCCTCTGTCTACTCAGAGCGCCATAAGCTTTATGACACTCTCTTCATGAAGAGCATATGTCATGGCTTGTGTCTACAGCCTGGTGGATTGCTGTTTTCTTTTGATGTTAACCATATTCTATTTGTTTTAGTGATCAGCGTAGGCTTACTTGAGGTTCTTTCATGACGACATACTCAAAGACTTCTAGATGTATTGATCGACTAAGGTTTGCGTGAAAATTTTTTTTATTGTATATGTATTTCAATGGCCAAATGTCACTCATGTTTGATATAATTTCTGTTTTCAGGATAAATATGTCAGACGGGCATTATTTTGATGTAATGTGAAAATATTCACTCCCGAGATCAGATTTAGGCTTTATATAATTATTTCTCCAGCTGGCTTTGCAAAATAATGTGGATCCACATTCTAAGTATTTTAAGCGCGGAAAACCTGTGATAAAAAGGCAATAATCAAATGAATCCCATGTAATCGGTCAGACCTAGATAAACTCGATATTTTTTAGGTATCATCTTATCTTTTACCATTTAACTCAGGTGTTATGGTACGCTTTGTACCAGTTAAATCTTTTTGGCGCCTTTACTTGTCATCCAGAGCCATTCAAATGACAAAACAACAACATCTAAAAGGTCAACATCTTATGCCAAGAGCCACTCAGGAATCCATAGGATTCCACAGTTTGACGTTAGTTTGTTTGCATACTTAGGCTAGGCCTTGGAGGTCTCCTCTCCTCCTCCCATTATGGAGTGGGGTCCCTGCCTATAACTACCTCACCCTGCGCGTGCGCTTAGGGTCTGCACCCCACCGGTGTCATCCTGAAGTAGCAGGCAGTTCTTTTCCAAGGCGACGTCTGTGAGTCTTTTGATGGCTTGTCGGAGGACGTGATGTCCCTGTAAATTCAGGCTTTTTTTCCTTTCTCGTCAATTTGTGTCTGTTTTCCGACGCTTGATTAAGATGGATGCTTCATAAATTCAAATAATTTTAGGATGTGTTCATAGATTGATTGTTTTGTTTTATGTGATCTGGTGTAGCAAAAACTTAAGGTATTCGCCTCTGGAAATATATATTTATTTACAGGTAATTGGGGTTATGAAAGGAAAAAAGTAAAATCTTTTCAGTTATAAAGAAACATCTACTCAATCCTAATATACTCCTTTAACAAGTTCACGTCTTACATTCATAAAATAGGTAAATCTTATAGGTGGAGCTGTGTGTAGAGTAGAGGTAATTTTCGTGTCCATTGATGTATTGTCTGCTGTGGTTATGCTTATTGATGTTCACACGTTCGGCAAGTCCGTGATTCCGGTTAATGTCCTTTGAATAATGCCGGACCGGGAACGGAGGAAGGAGCGGCCTTAATGAAACACTTATTGTCCGATGGACTGCATTTGTCATAAAAAACATCAAATGTTTTCCTTCCGTTTCCTTTCACATTTCGCCTCTCCCAACCGAACTCTTCCTCTCTGACTCCCGTTCGCAGCCTCTCGCGCTTTCCTCCCCTTCCTACCGAATGTAATTTTCATCACTTCTTTTCTCCAACTTTAGTTTCCATTGATTTTTCTAACCAACATGAGTTTCCTCACATCTTCTCCCTCAATTTAATATCCTCTAACCAACATAATTTTCTTGTCTCATCTAATCTTCCTACTGTAGTTTCCCTGAAAACTGTTTTTTCATCATTGACCTCATTTTCCGTACTAGATTGCCCCTCCCATTTCAGTTTCCCTTAGCAGCCCCTTACAGCCAACATTTTCCTCCCATTTCAGTTCCCTCTTCTTCATCCTTACACCATTTCTCTCTTTTGCCCCCACCTCTTATGTGGTTTCTTTCCCCAGACTCTCTTCCTCATTTTAATTTCACATTGATTTTTCATCACGTACATCATTTTCCTCACCCTTTCTTCTCCACCACCTTTAACATCCCAACATCTTCGTCACCGCTTCTTTCCTCCGGCTTTAGTTTACCTTACCTCCTCTTCACCGATTTCATTTCCTCACCTCTTCTTTCCACCCACTTTAGTTTTCCAAACTGCTTCCTCACAAGCATTTTCTCCTCCAGCATGTCAGGAGGTCATGTCAGAGGGAGGTTACAGAAGGAGGTGGCCTGACGAAGCATAGAGTCAGAGCAGTAAATAGCCTATGTGGCCATGGGCTGGATCCGTTTCGGTTATTTGTGCGTCTTGGATTTCTTTCCGGCTCGGAACGCGTTAAGCTGGAGGTCAGGCAGGAGTAAATGTTTGCCTTCCTTCAATGCGAAAAGGCTGTCGATGTGCGCCGACATTTAGTCTAGTGGATGGGTTTGGTTCTTTGCTGAGAGAGAGAGAGAGAGAGAGAGAGAGAGAGAGAGAGAGAGAGAGAGAGAAATATGACTATTTATTATCACAACAGACTGGTCCCCGAGGTCCTTCTGTTTTAAAATGATGGTATATATTTAGCACCGAGTACTTATCTCTCACGTCTGGTGTTTCCGGCTGTCTTCCACGTAGCGGAGGGCCTCGATGAGGTATTCCCCTTCATGGAGATGTGGCACCAGTCTACAGATAAACCAATCTCTCTCTCTCTCCCGCTCGGGCGGAGGGGGGGCGGGAGACTGTCTACAAGGAAATACCTACTCTCTCTCGTACATCACCATCGGCACTTACAGTCTGTAGTCATTAGAATTGCCTACTTCATTGTTTCACAACCCTTACACGTTTCAGCGTTAGTTAGACAAGTTGTTGTATATCCTGCCGGGAGAACCAATATGCAGTACCACCGGTCATTTCAGAGACTCGAATACAGGGCCTAATTCTCACTCGATTTGTCTCTTGTATTCGGTTCCGAAACCAGATCTAACATCCACTATTTTCAGTAACTGCGATTAGTTGTATGCAAGTCCACGCAGGGTCCACGAAGTACCTCTCATCAGCTGCTGTGATGGAACCGATCATCAGGTAATCTCTCTCTCTCTCTCTCTCTCTCTCTCTCTCTCTCTCTCTCTCTCTCTCTCTCTCTGTATAAACTCGATACTGGTTATAGGTACCTGCGACGTTATTCCTGATTTTGTCTTTTTTTTTTTTTGTCTCATCTTGCAAACGATGCTTAAGTCAGATCTGAGATCATTGCTTTCAACAACTGTGAGACAAATGATGTCCTAAGTAACTCAGGGAAGGCCAACTGCAAGTGAATCGGCATGTAACCCCCCCGCCCTCTCTCTCTCTCTCTCTCTCTCTCTCTCTCTCTCTCTCTCTCTCTCTCTCTCTCTGTTCCGTAACTTTTGCGAATAGTATCACATTCCATCACAATCCACATAGGCCTTGATGTAATCCCCTTCCTGAAGACATAGAACCAATCTCTCTCTCTCTCTCTCTCTCTCTCTCTCTCTCTCTCTCTCTCTCTCGTAAGGGAGGATTTCGACGAGGTGACCCCCTCCCTGGGGTAGTAAGCCGATCTACTAGTAAATTTCTTGCTAACATACGTGATCTCAACAAGCAAAAATCACTCTCATATGAAGGGGCCTTGACAAAATAATCCCCCTCCTGAATGATTGGAACCAGTCCCTATCCCTCGTAGGGGATGCTTTCGACGAGTTAATACCTTACTTGGAAAGTGGAACAAATTTACTGATAAATCTCTCTTCCCCTCTGGCAGCTGTGAATCACAACTGTCGAACAACATCCAGATACGTGATTTACTGCTAAGGTCATGCTAGGCATACTGAATTTTTTTTAGGCCAAAGCCTACTGTATTCCATTCTTTTTGTCGCCCTGAAGAGAGAAAGAGAATTGCCTCCAGAATGGTTCTACTCCCCCAGGGATTGGGGTTATTTGTACCGTATATTGAAAGCTGTGATGCTAGGTCTAACTTTGGAATTAGATAGAGGTCAGAAGTGCGACCAGAGTTGAGGTCGTTGAAATCTGAAATAATCAGTGGTAAATAATCTTAGTTCATGTAATAGGATGACGAAAAAATAGTCTAAGTTATTTTTAAATTTGTGTTTTGGTGATTGGTTTAGAATGGCTGCAATGCTGCGAGGCAGATTTTTTACTGCTTCATCATTTCTGTTTCATATTTATTTTTGTAGACTTCATCTTTTCCTCCCCTTGCCCTTCCTCAAAGCAAACATGGAGTCTTGTGTGCGTGACTGACCTCTTAACGGGAGGAAATTACTTCAATTTTCCCTCATTTGGGTTAGTAGCTTCCAAAGGAAAATAGTCTGTATAGCCTTGCAGTAACTCAAGTCAAATGGGTCTCCGCCTAGCTATTTCATTGTTATCATGATTGGGGTTTTCCCTCACGTTCTCGTAAGTGTATCCATTACTGAGTAGACACGAGGTAGAATAATAAATATGTTTTGAAAGTGGGTGGTATTTTTACATGATAAAAGGCGAACATAAAAGGACACTGGTAAAGAATAAAAAATGACCTTCTATGCCTTTGGTTTGAAAATGCAGTATATACGAAACATATTTTGGCTTACTTTATATTGTGTGTGTGTGTAGTATATAGTGCTTGATGCCAGTCATTGTCTACCATCAATTCAACAGCTCACATTCATGACTTGGTCGCTTCAGATGATCTAGAGAGAGTGATAAGTTAAGATTTAGTTGTGCAAAAGATGCTGGCTAGCTTGTTCCATGCATTAAGCCAAAGAGCAAGTGCTCCAGTGTTCGCATCAACGAAATGTTCCATCGTTTGTCTTCAGTACGCGGGTGCTTGGCATTGTCATTTTTCTTGCCATTTGGCTTTTCATTTCTTTTTGGGCGGTTTCCATTGCCGTTTTGTGTTGAATGGCACAAATGGAATATGTCTAGCTTCCTAATGTATGAATACATTAATTGAAATACAAATAGGTATTACACGATAACGTAATATAATGAAACTATGAAGGGCCAACAAAGGCTCAAAACCAACAAATCAACAGTCAATACGGTTTTGTAATATAGTGAAAAGTTCACCTTGATTTAGCATAATTGGATAATCCCTCTGAAAACTCTGTTTCAGATTTCCCGTGTTTTAGAAAACAGAATGTTAACTCGTGCGTAAATGCAACAATAAAGATAAGCCAAAAATGTAGTCGAATAGGATTGAGGTAACAGTCGGTCTTTGACAGGAGATAACAATATGAATAAATAGATAAGATAAAGCTGAGGAAGTTGTCCTGTAAACTTTTTATCTGAACTCCAGGAATAATCATATCGGAGAAGTGGAAAGATTAGAAAAATTCTTTTACTCGTGCACAGTAGTGAAATCAGTCCTAATGAAGCTGATTAGGACTGAGGAATTAGGACAAAATGAAATGGCTTTCTTCGCATAAACTGCGGAGAGAAATTGACATCTCATTTGGGAGTTTCAATTTGAATTTCGCCTCTTGTGAAGTTAGTTTATTGGACCGATTCCTGGGAACTAGCCTCTTACAAGGCAACATTCAGATTCAGACCCCATTGGTATGCTGGCTCTGTTTCGCTTATGACGCTGCTCCTTTTAGACCGAAGCAGCGAACGGGTATTTCCTCATTTCGGTTAGTGAATCAGAGTAACGATTTGGTAATGACGTTGCTTTTGTCACTGCTTTTACTTTTCATTATTTACAAGTGTTTTTTTTTTTTTCGAAAATTGGTGCTTTTATGGAGCGAATGTCTGTGGTACGTACAGTATAATGCTCGTTGGTTGCCCAGACCCGATAGAGACAAGCAAGTGGTTTGTTTAATTTTAGATGCAACTGGCCTTATGCTCAGGGGGAACTTTAACCCTGGACTTTGAACACAGGAAGCTATAGGTTTCAGGTAAAATAAAATCTCTGATAGAATGTCAAAGCTTATCAGTAGAGGGAAAGGAAACTACAATCAGTGTTTTATATATATAAAAAAAAGAAATCTACGGGAGTTAAAAATCCTATGATTAAATTTACTCGTAATTCTGTTCTTACTGATGATCATTTGTAAAATGATCCTGTATCATTTTCATTTTCTTCATGATGCAGTAAATAGTCAGTCATATGCTTTGTAATCCTTTTAATGATGTTATTTGGTGATTTTGCTTTCTCGCTTGAGAATCGATATTTCGCCTTTTTTTTATGTTAGACAACAACGTCAGTGTAACTTGGTCTCATTTTTTTAGTATAGCTGAAGTCACTCATTTCATTCATGGCACGAAGTACCATCATTGTTGTTATCGTAATTTATAAGATTAACTTTGTTATTTACACATAACACAAATTAAAATTTAATTATGAAATTCTGTAGATGTCAAGTTCCGTTTGAGTCTCACATCATATATATATATATATATATATATATATATATATATATATATATATATATATATATATATATATATATATATATATGTGTGTGTGTGTGTGTGTGTGTGTGTGTATATGTGTGTAGTTTCTTAAAACAGTGGTATCAAGTAAATTTAGAAAACGAGTACTGTTATCTCAAGTAAAGGTTATCTGAAATTGAAATTTTGATAAAAAAAAGGCAAATCAAACCAAGAGGAGGCTGAATAAGATTATAAAATTAAATGGACTGAAATTGCATAAGAAAATAAGATGATATAATTCTAGCACAAACTGCATTCCTACAAAGAATGACAGTGATCCTTGTCTAAAAAATGTCGCCTTTTGCTCGTAGATTTTAAAACATTGTTCAAAATCTATTTTCTGTCAGGTTACGCAAAATCTTTTCTTACACGTATTGTAAGATTTACCCACCTAATATCAGTGTAGAATTTATCTGCATTTTAGAAAGAACGGGATAGTACACACACCCAGAAATGTATATACGTATGTTGGAAGTGGATGGAGAGTAAATTCTAAAGTATGTCAGTATAGATATTTCGTGCGACTTGAAAGAAGATATATGTAAATGTGCACGTATAAACATTTCCTCTTTGTGAACAATGTTTTGTGATCGGGATCTGTTGAGAAGGCGGCGTTTGGTAGAACCGATTAATTTCGGTCCGTCGGAGGGAGGCAGCGAGGTAGGATTTCCCATGGAACTCCATCAGGCGATAGTTGTGGTTTCTGGCCCGTCTCTCTCGTACTGTGTAACAGGTTCTTCGTGTCTCTGGCCACAAGACAGATCTTGTGTTTAAATGTATTGGTTAGGTTTCGCTTCGGAGAGGAAAAGAACGCCAAGTGTCATGTTCCTGGCGTTTAAAATAGAAATGGAGAAGTGTACAAGCTGTTATGTTTGGTTATTCTTTTACGACTGTATTTGTTATAATGAATTTGATATTGTGTGTTTTACTGATAGACATTGCTTTCTAAATGGCGAAACAGTTTAGATATTTAGTGATTCAGATAAAAGTAATGCAGTGAGCCGAATTATATGGCTGTATTTGTTAATTATGTTTTTAAGGGCCCTTTTCTTCCAGAACGCCATTGATCTGCATTCAAAAGGCATTCATATTAATAAGTTTATGCAGGTACCTCTAAGTACGTGTGTGTCGAACATTAATTGCTTGTTAGAGAGTTGGGCTCTCATGATTGTATTGTTTCTCATGATACATTTGGTTGCATTATTGGGATTTTTAGATGTAATCTTCCAAATGACACTCCCAACCCTCTTGCTTGGTTTTAGATATAATCAAAATGATGATTCTGCGTAACTTCTTCCATCTAAGCAAGTATATTGAATTAAAAATTTGCGCAGTGCGTATATTATTTAAGGAAAGCTCGTTTAGATTTTTTTTTTTTCATTATAGTGCATGGGAGGTAATTTTATACACCGATCAATAGTGCATTGCTAATTAGATAGTAATCTAAGATGAAAAGTAAAATAGGAAATTTTCAGTAATCACATAAATCATAGCATAAATTACTCTGAGACTTTCTGTACTAATTTCCACTTATCATTCTCTATATATGTAATGCTGTGAAACAATTTCTTTTTTTTTTTATTTATGCGTTTGTGATTTAATCACAGAAGTTATTAAAATTTGATGGACATGTGAAGGAGAAAATAGATATGGATAATGGATGATATTAGATTCATGCACATCTAATGTTTTTCATTGATCGAGTGTCAATTGAACAGTTGTGAACTTAAGGAGACTCTTTCCTGTGTTGAGCAACAAAGAACACGTTTCCGAAAGGACGGTTTTGTCCCTTGCACGAATTGAAGCGTTGATACAGTTCTTGAAATTGCAACCTAAGATTGAATAAAAATTAGATATACTGGTTATAACGTTATTTAATTCGAAGTTATGAATTTTCAAAATTTAATACAGTAATCTTTACATTTTGCGCACGTACCATTAGTGTACAGTACGCTTGCCATATGAGAAGTGCAAGTCGCACGGAAGAATAATGTTCGTGTGTTTTCAAAAAAATATTTATGTATAGAACAATATAGCCATACCAGAGGTTGCGTTTGCTTCCAGCTTGTCGTGAAAATGTGTGAACAAGCATGTGTCAGCGTTGCGTACGCTTTTATGTGCTGCGTGCTATTGCTTGCGATTGCCTGCACCTCGGTGATGATGGCGTTTTACATTCTGTCAAAGGGAGAGCGGTTAAGTCCTTCCAAAATCACAGGAAGGAGCAAGGGAGGCCCTTAGAAGTTGTTGCCCCTTTTTGTCTAGCCATTTACCAAAATGAGACAGGAAGGGAGACTGCAGGGAATTGCAATTCGTTGGCAGTGTGAAGTCAGCTTCGGAGCCCGGAGGTAGGGTGTGTGTGCATATGTGTCCGGAAGTCTTTCAAGGCTGCGGTTGATAATTTACTGTAGTGGTGGCATGATGGGCGACGTTCTCTCTCTCTCTCTCTCTCTCTCTCTCTCTCTCTCTCTCTCTCTCTCTCTCTCTCTCTCTTTCTCTCTGTAGGATTTATTCTTTGTAGTTTGATTTTGACGTTAGTAGTGTGATAAAAATTACAAGGACTTTTAATATAACAGCTGTCTAAAAATCATCTTAAGGAGCTTATTAGAAATATCACTAATTTTGGTTAAGGGAAACCAGTCTATATATAGTCTATTATAGTTATATATATATATATATATATATATATATATATATATATATATATATATATATATATATATATATATATATATATATATATATTAATAAAGATAATGAACAATTGGTTTTCACTATGTCCGAACTACTGTACATTATGTATGTATCTATATCGGTTTGTTAATTTCATGCATTTATAATAAAGGAGATAAATAGTAGTCTTTTTATGTCACACCAAAACGAACGCGCGCGCCCACACACACACACACACACACACACACACACACACACACACACACACACACACACACACACACACATTATATATATGTATATATAGATAGATGCAGATGTATTTCTGTGACTTCTTCAAGCCGATAACGTACAGAGGCATAAATTTAGAGTGTAATGCGCAAATGACTGCAAACGACATAGCCTACAGCCTTTTGGATAAAACACGCACACCTGATTAGTGGGAGGAGCAGTGAACTCATTAACGTCTGAGGTCAGTATTTCATTTACAATCTTTCGTATCTGCGCCAGTGGGCTCACACCTTTGCCTTAGGGCCAGGTACACAAACCACCTTCCTTACAGTTACACATTGTACGTATGTCTTTTGAAATAAATGTATTGCGTTTATACATTCATTGACTGATATTCATATGATTTCAAAAAATTTCTTTTATAAAACTGCGTTTCATAAGATTTTCTCTGTTATATTATTGGAATAAACTCTGTTCAGTTGATGGCCTGATTGCTGTCATTACCAAGAACGAAAATCGCGTTCTCCTGTTTATATCTTATACATTCTTATGCTTTTCTATTTTTTTCCAATGATTTTCCAGTCTGAACATTGTCAAAGGTGTGCGTGACATTGGGATTTGATATAGGATATACTCCCTTTAGTTTTGTCGAGAGAGTTCTTTATACGTGGTGATTTCTTTGTATTAATTTAATGCTCTTAAATGCTACATTAATTCAAAATATCTGTAATTTGGTCTATTTGGTAGTACAAGCAAGTTTTCTGTGTGGTAAGTTTCTCTGCTGTTTTCATCAGGTCCTTTTTTCGGCGCTTAATATATTGTCTGATTCTAAAACTGAATCAGATCATTTTTATTTCATAGATGAATTCCTAATTGTATGTATTTCATCCTCAATTTACTCAGTGCTGCATTTGCGCATTGCTCTTAAAAATATGTATGTGAAAACTTTTTTTTTTTTTTGCATTATTGCTTCTACCATAATAAAGATGTAAATGAGCAGAATTACTGGTATGTTTTTGCACACACTATATTTAAACCCATTATTCTGTTTACTAGATAATCCATAAAGGGTAGGCTGCCGTTATTTTTAATTTCCATATTGAAATTTGTTTAATGGGACCAATTCATTTGTTTTACACAAGAAAGAATGTAAATTTTTATTCTGTGGACAAGTACATAGTATGTTGTCAAAACACCTTAACCATATTACATCGCATGTGTTGATTTCGTTTTTTAAGATCTGCTTCAAAAAATTCCATAAAACTGGAGACGGATACCCATGGCCATACCAAAATTTTGACGTTAAAATTTAGCGTTGCATTCAAATTCACATTCCGTGACATTAAAGGGTCCGTGGAAGATGGTGCATTCATTTTCCAAGGATGAGCTTAGACCCTATTCTGAAAAACACCCAGTGCCTCGTATGAAATACGCAATGAATGTATCTAATGGTCATTCGACACGGGAGTGCTGCAGCCGGCAGGTGAAAGAAAAAGAGAGACGATAAAGAGAAAAGAAACAAACAGATGTTGGTGATCAGAGCTGCCAACCTATACATATTCAAATACTGGACCGCCTCAGGGGGGGTAGTCCTCACTCCGTCGGGGTGAACCATTTGTCATATATTCATCAAAGGCTTTTTCTTTTCCTTTCCTTTTTGCTTTCCCACTTAATGTTAAGTTATTATTGAGAACGGACCTATTTATACTAATGCCTTGTTTATACCCGCTCCTTCAAACTGACGGGTCGGTATAGTTCTCGGCTAGCACTCTGCTAGGCCCGCGTTCGAGTCTCCGGCCGGCCAATGAAGAATTAGAGGAATTTATTTCTGGTGATAGAAATTAATTTCTCGGTATAATGTGGTTCGGATTCCACAATAAGCTGTAGGTCCCGTTGCTGGGTAACCAGCTGGTTCTTAGCCACGTAAAATAAGTCTAATACTTCGGGCCAGCCCTAGGTGAGATGATAATCAGCTCAGTGGTCTGGTTAAACTAAGGTATACTTAACTTTTTTCCTTCAAACTGAATTATGTACATTGGTCGGTCGTCATTAATGAGTGGCATATGAGAATGGAGTAACAGAAGACATAGTTTGCTCTGTCGAAATGTGTGCCATCCAGTTAATTAAATACAGGAAGGCCACAGCAAAGTAATCTACATCCATTATGGTTGTAACTGATATCCATTTCTCTCTCGTGAGGTTAATATGCAAACATTTTTTCTTGAACATGTTTATTTTTTCTCCTTGTATGACTTGGTGGTACTCCCTCAAATTTCAACCCATCAGTAGCTCAAATTCTTAAATACCAGTGGCACTCATTCCAACCGCATGGAAAGACATTCTCTGTGTTCATTCAAGTTCTTTTTTCCTCGATGCTCAAAAGACCGATTCTCACCTGGGCTTCCCTACTTTCCTGATTAACTCTTTGGTCTTTTCTTAAGGGTCACCGCAATTCATAGCCATCATTTATATCACTTAAATTGCATCAGTTTGAAAAAATGAGGAGGCCCTAACACTGGGCAGTCTCTGACTCTCTCTCTCTCTCTCTCTCTCTCTCTCTCTCTCTCTCTCTCTCTCTCTCTCTCTCTCTCTCTCTCTCTCTCTCTGAATGCACACATATAATTGCAATCCTAGATGACACATTGTTCGTCTCTGGTCGTCTACCATAGTTTATTCATTGGCTCAATAGTTGTTAGTGATTAGTTCGACTTTAAAGGAACGTGATTGATGAGCAATACTGTACAGATGCTATTAAGAGATCAGTTTGTAGACGCCTCAGAGATGATTATTAGACGTCTAGAAATGAACGTTAAACGTTATTTAGCTTATGTAGTGTGTTGCTGTTTTTGAGGAATGTTTCGTTTACTTCCCTCATTGGCAGGTTGGCCTTGAGGCTTGTTTCTGTTGTTTTTAGTTTTCTGTAAAAGAAAACTATTGTGCGGCTTTGTCCGTCGGCACTTTTTTCTGTCCGCCTTCAGATCTTACAAACTACTGAGGCTAGAGGGCTGCAAATTGATGTGTAGATCATCCACCCTCCAATCATCAAACTTACCAAATTGGAGCCCTCTAGTTTTAGTAGTTTTTATTTTATTTAGGGTTAAAGTTAGACTTAATCGTGCTTCTGGCAACGATATAGGATAGACCGCCACCGGGCCGCGGTTAAAGTTTCATGGGCCGCGGCTCATACAGCAGTATAACGAGACCACCGAAAAATATATCTGTTTTCGGTGGTCTTAATTATGCAGAAAAGCGGTTGTGCAGAAGAAGACTCGATGCATTTTTTATTTGTTTTATCTGATTTTAGTATAGATAGTCTCCTGTTGTTGGCGTACTGCTTTTCCTTCCTGAGTCATTATTTTCTTTTTTTGATATTTTGCTTGGTGTTATTTTTTCAGTCTTTGTATGTTTCCTTGTATCTTTATTTCTTCGTTACTAGGCTTCCAACCCATCAGTCAGTCGGTCGTTTTTAGCTACATTGGGAATTGTGAAAGTATTAATGACCTTGGAGACTTGTTGCCTTGTCACTGTGGTGACCTTGTAGTTAACACTGAACTTGATCGTGACCTTGCTTCGCTGAAATCGAATTATGTTTCTCACGTGTAAATATCTTAACTCCATTTTCCCGTCTTTTCACTTTCATCATCTCAACTTCTGCGCATAATGTAGTATTCGAAGGGTTTCCGTCAGGTAAGGCTTCATGCCAACAAGGAATTTGGTGAACTCTCCTGTCAAGTGATTAGTGAGGAAATCTTGGACAGGGCAGGATAAGTCGCTTTTTTTCCACAAAAGAATGTGATGTCCAGCCAAGCAATGGCTTCATTATAACCAGTATTCGGTACGATCTCTGTCTCTCTCTCTCTCTCTCTCTCTCGGTGATCGATGTTGTTGCGACTCCGCTGATAAGGGCGTGATTGATTGACTGTCAGTTATCATATGGGAATTAGTCAGTTTCCGGAGTTTCTAACTTTATTGCCCTCACCCCTTCCGCCTCTTCGTTCATGAAGATATTATGTAAGTAGTTTTTTATATCTTATTTTTCTACTAATAGGCTCTCTCTCTCTCTCTCTCTCTCTCTCTCTCTCTCTCTCTCTCTCTCTCTCTCTCTCTCTCTCTCTCACACACACACACACACACACACACCAAACTGAGAAGATATCTGAGATTTTATGGTAACTACTGTGGTAAACTTGTATGACTTGTTATTTTTATATTTTTGTATCTCGGAATAAAGATCAGTGAATTATTTCAAGATATGGCTAATAACTATCAAGCGTTCAAGTTTTTCAACCTTCATGCCGCTCACTAATTAAAGCCATTTCATAAAGTCCTAGTCTTTAGAAACTTTGTGTTCTTGATATTTTAATGGTAGTATATACTGTATACCTGACAGGTAATTCTATACATTAGATAAGCTCCTTTTCTATCGGCCTCGACGTCGTTATGCTCTCCCCGTAGTACAGGCACTTGTAGCCTTTGCATGTAAACTTCATGATAAAAGGTGTGACTATGTGCTTCCTGCCTCATAAACTGACTCGGCTATCCGCTTTATGAAGCAAAGGCGCATATAGTTGTTTTCTTCCTCCTAACTGGCTGAAAATGACCGTACATATCTGAATTATGAATGGATTATATATCGCCCCAGTGATCTTACACGAGAGAGAGTATACCTTAGTTTAACCAGACCACTGAGCTGATTAACAGCTCTCCTAGAGAGGGCTGGCCCGAAGGATTAGACTTATTTTACGTGGCTAAGAACCATTTGGTTATTTAGCAACGGGACCTACAGCTTATTGTGGAATCCGAACTCTAATTCTTCATTGGCCGGCCTAAGAATCGAACGCGGCCCTAAGAGAGTGCTATCCGAGTACGATATCGACCCATCCAATGAAGAACTCGTGTGATCGTACACGAACCAGATATATTGTTCACATTTTTATATGTTTACTTAGCTGATATTAAATCATATAATTATTAACGCTTATCACTTTGAAGTACAAAATCCCTTCAGTTAACAGTTAAACAAGATTGTTCAGTATGCCGGTGATGCAACACTTGTGGGTGGAGTAGTCTCCACTTATGAGAAACGAATCTGGTCTTAGTCTCTCTCTCGTGACATGGACCGGGTTAGTGAATGCCGTGGTCGACGGCGTCTGAGGCTGAACTCAAGTAATACGAAAACATTGTTGATTAGTAGATCTCGTACAGATTTTCCACCCCATCCTCCCCGTCAGAATGCGATTCTGCTGAATGAGTCTTTAGTTTTAACTATTCATGGTATACTTGTGACTCACATCTTACATTTGAGAAACATCCAATGAAATCGTCAGCAAATGCTGCACGAAAGTTAGGTATTGTACGGAAGGCCTCATTATTTATAACAGTGATAAAAGCAATACAACCTGTCTGAGGTCATATTCCCTTCCTTTACTAGAATACTGTTCTGCCAGAGATTTATCTCTTTAGATAGGGTTGTTTGTGGTGGTAGGTTTCTGTTTCCAAATAGCAGTTTTGACTGACCATCGACGGATGGTCGCATGTTTGTCAGTTTTTCATAAGTTTTTAACAGAGACCTTTCACATTCACCATTGATGCCTGATCCCCTTTTTCTGCCGAGAGAGAGCAACCAGATTTACTGAAAAGCAACACCAATATGCAGTAAATGTACCCCGCTGTGAAACTTCTCAGTTCCTGAGGTGCTTTATTCCTTACACCGTTGGACTGTGGAACAGTCTTCCAGAGGATGTCGTGCAGTTGGAACTTCAAAAGTTTAAGCGAAGATGCAATCCATTACTACCCTAATACAATTCTCCTTGCATTTTAGTAATCTACATACTTTTTTTCTATTTATTAATTTGTTAATTTATTTCCTCTTTTTATTAAGCGAGATCTTTCTGTATTTCCCTTTACCTCCTGATGTTTCTATTGAACACCATATCCTTATGAATAGTGTGCATCTTCTGAATAATAATAATAATAATATCGCCTGTTCATTTGCAGCGGCTACCCTGACACACTTATCAAACCCCAGCAACTCAGCTCACGAATGATAACACCTGTTACCCTGGCATAGTTCCTTTTGGTGATGTTCATTTGTCAGTCAAACTATAGTCATCATTTCTGTAATGAGAAAAGGTGATGAGGGTAATGGTTTCTCCCTCTCTCTCTCATTTTTCGAATGTTTGTATTTTCTTTTTTTTATTTGTACGTTAACTTTGTTGGCTTTTGGATCTCATTATGTTCCACTGCCATTTGTACTAGACTGTTAATATTTGTTGCAAGGGACATATGACACTTGGCATGTTAGATTCAACCTTGTTTTATCGGGGCTTGGGTCTGCATAAATGTACAAATTGTCAAGGAATAATTTTTATTTAAATCGTGAAGTTCATTTTAATGTAAGACTGTGATGCGTCAGTTGAGCCAGAATGGTGGATTGCAGTGGGTTTTCAATTATATTTTGTGGCTTAGTTATACTAACGTATAATTAATGAAGACATGTAACCAGGTTTAAAATCTGACGGATTTTCCCCATTTAATTGTAACATTACTCTTGCATATATATATATATATATATATATATATATATATATATATATATATATATATATATATATATATATATATATATATATATATATATATATAAATTTAACGTATTTATTTGGTGGGGGTGGGGACTATCAGCTGTGTGTCTACAATACATCCTGGCGGTGGTTACACCTGTAGTTCGTGGAAGTTTGAGTGTGGCCTTGGCATTAGTCTGTTGTTGTGACAGTCTTCACCGCAGCTACTTTGGCATATGTCATTGTTTCTGCAGATTTTTAGTTAAATTATTATGTGTTTATTTGAGAGAGAGAGAGAGAGAGACAGACAGAGACGACGACGACTTAAGGACGCACTCTTTTGTAAATGATTTCACTTTGGTTTGATTTGTTACACTAATGATTCATTTCTTTTACAGGTAAGGGCATTGGCGTTAGCGCTGCAACCCCTGGAGAACGTGGTATGTTTCTATTTTTTTCTTATTTTCTGTACCTTTTTAAATCTCGTTTTTCTCTGAGCCAGAAAAAGATCATCATATCAGTGCCAGGGAATTGTAAAGATTGTGAGGATATAGGATTTAAAATATAACAGTCTCTTGTGCGTGTCAGCATATTAATATTATATATTATAGAATGTGCTTGTAGAATGCTGTGCAAATTTGGTGTTATAGCTTAAGCAGAAATGTCAACTAAAATTAGATTTAAAAAAAAATTCATGCTAGTCGGTGTTGTAAACTTCAGCATGAAATTTGCAGCAATTTGTCAGTGTAGTGTTTTTGGCAGTGCTTTGCGCTCGATGTGAAGTGTATAATTTTAGACGAACGATGAACATGAAGTCGCTTCCTTGTTGAGAGAGAGAGAGAGAGAGAGAGAGAGAGAGAGAGAGAGAGAGAGAGAGAGAGAGAGAGAGAGAGAGATGGGCGTCCAAGGGTGTGGCAAAGCTGTTTAGGAGATGGGTGTGGTTGCGCCCACATATCCTCCTTCCTTGTCTTCTGTGTTCCACTTTCGTATCATCATCGTTATCGCCATAACGAGCATCACCATCGTTGGACTTGGTCATTTCTCCAACTGGACAAAGTTCAAGAGAATGTTATGATAGCGGAAGCAAGAAACTCGTCCAGGAGAATATATATTTTGTTGTGAGACTACGTTTTATTGTAGCATCCATGCTGCTAGATATTTGTGCTATCTGTTCATGCTGTCCAAACGTACATTTTGTTTCCTCTGATATGTTTATGTGGTTGCCATGCTTGTGCCTGTAATTTATGAAAAGGGAATGATTGGCGTTTTCTTGCGTCAAAATAACCATTACTGTTCGTCTTTATGTGTTGTGTTTTGTTGTTGTTTAGCTGTTTGTTTGGCATTTTGATAATTGGTAGTAAGTTCGTAGAGGAAATCTTTAGAAAGAATGGTTATAAAAGGGGTCTCGGGGAATTTATCTTCATAAAATTCTTTGAATAGTTCAGATTTTATGTCATGTTTTCCTTTTCATCGCATCCTGATTTTTTAAACGAATATGTTTCGAAAACAGTACAGCCTGCTTGAGTCAATATTATTTCCTTGTCGTAAAAAGCGAAGGTGTTGTAAAATCAAAATTTACTAGCACTCGTTTCTCTAATAGAATAGATCGCTGGCATGTTTTCTCTTTTGAGTTTTTAATTTTTTTTACCTAAGCATCTGAAAACAATTAAAATTTTCGGTTTTGTTTCTCCACTACTTACTGAGCATACGGTTTTAATATATTTCATTTGCGATATCTGTCAGCAGTTTCAATTTTTGTTTTTATGAGCATTTTTATGTTTAATATTTATTTTTGGCTTGTCCATCGTATGCTAAGTCCAACCTGATCTGCAATAATGCCATTATCTAGACCAGGCCCGAATGGAACAGAAAATGAAGGACAAATGAAGACTTGGGAATAGCTTCTCATTAGAAATAGATCTGCACCGTAAATGAGGGCATAGGCTATGGGGGAATTCCAAGAACACAGGAGTAGGGAACGAATTCCGGAGGTGGGTGAGCAAACCGATGATTACCAGACGTGGTGGCCTATGGGATCCACCAAGGTCAAGAAAGAACGGGATCGAACGGGGTTCGTTGAGAATGGGAGGAGCGGTTTCCTTCAGGTGAGACTTTTGACTCAGGTGATGAAAGGGCGACTGACCGAAATAGCACTTGTGAAAGGGAGACGCTGGAACCGCTATGTGGAAGAGAACAAACGAGTAAAGAAAACAGGTAAACAAAATAAGTAAAAATGGGGAAATGGCTCCAATATATATATTGTTACGTGTGAGGAGTCTTGGTTGATCATGTATTATTCAATTTACGTAAATTTTACGGCCCTGCAAACCAAGATTACACGTAAACTTGAAGGTTAACCTCAAAGACAGACGAAGGTCGCCAGTTAAGGGTTAACAAAGAATATTTGAGATGAATTTGATTTTGCAACGGTTCTCCCAAACATTCGGACGCGAGGCATACAAAAGCATCGAGATTTAACCTGATTTTGCTTACCTAAATCCTAGGTATTTTACTGGAATAATGGGGTTGAAGCTAACAATAAAATAATTTGACTTAATCTAGACTTCGTGAACACATATACCAGTGGTGGCTGAAGGGAACAAAGGAAATTTGAAATACAGAAAACAAAGGATAAAAGAATGGGCGAAGTTTTGAAAGCGACTTTACCTTAGGCGACGTTGCATCAACGACCGAAGTTCTTGCAATTGTTTCTCACTTCACTAATAGAATAATAGACAAAGAAAGGGTCCAAGACGTTATCTCTGAAAACCGTTCCCTGACCGAGCCTGTGGAAGGTGACGTTCTTGAAAAATTCGCCATGAGACAGGTAGAAAGAAAACAGGACCACCTAAAGGCTGATATGGGAATTTTCCTATAGGGGAAAAATGGCTAAATGCTAAAATAAGGTTTTGAACTGAAGAACCTAATAGACAATGTCTTTTCCCGGTCTCAGTCAGGCTGATATTTTTACAATCAAAAGTTTTGAGGGCGAACAATATATATATATATATATATATATATATATATATATATATATATATATAAGGACTATTTTAAAACAAATATTTAATAAATGGAAAGAATGAAATAAACTGTGGTATTGCAGCGCAATAAATTATATAGATGTTAATGCATATATATATATATATATATATATATATATATATATATATATATATATATATATATATATATATATATATATATATATATATATATATATATATATGTATATATATGAAAGATAAGGGTGTTTGTTATATATTAGTTAATTTGAAGGGTTCAATTTGAAGGGGTTCCTCTGTCTAATTTCTTCTAAGTGTCCGTATTATATCTTGCAAACCTACAAATCTGCTATACATATTTTGTGTATATGTTAATATGTTACTCCGTGTAGTTTTATGCATTTGTTCATTGGATGGGTCGATATCGTACTCGCCTAGCACTCTGCTAGGCCCGCGTTCGATTCTCCGGCCGGCCAATGAGGAATTAGAGGAATTTATTTCTGGTGATAGAAATTCATTTCTCGGTATAATGTGGTTCGGATTCCACAATAAGCTGTAGGTCCCTTTGCTAGGTAACCAATTGGTTCTTAGCTACGTAAAATAAGTCTAATCCTTCGGGCCAACCCTAGGAGAGCTGTTAACCAGCTCAATGGTCTGGTTAAACTAAGGTATACTCAACTTTTATGCATTTGTGTGTGTGTGTACGTGTATGTGTGTATATATATATATATATATATATATATATATATATATATATATATATATATATATATATATGTGTGTGTGTGTGTGTGTGTGTGTGTGTGTGTGTGTGTGTGTGTATGTGTGTGAGTGTGTGTATATACATAGAGAGAGAGAGAGAGAGAGAGAGAGATAGAGAGAGTACATAGCACGAAGCAAGTAAAACTACGGAGTGCAAGATCTGTCGCAATTACTTACTATGAACATACGATGGGAATACAAGTGTTATAAAGAAGCCTGGGTTTTACAAAGCAACAACCAAGATTAAAGGAGTATATAACCATTATAATGCATACGTCAAATATAGTTACCTTTGTGTGATTGTGTAAAATCGAGTCGTCGTTGTAATCTTTTTGCAATTGCATGTAGTTTGCTTCAGAATACCTTACAGTAGGTGTGAAAGATCATGTACTTCATTGTTTCACTTTTCCCGTGACTGTATACTGTCTACACACGTACATACAATGAAGAAGAACTTGAGATGAGTGAAAGAATTTGGAAGTGAATGCGAAGAACAAACGTGAGCAAGATTAAGGTGGTGAAGGTAAATGGGAACTTGACGGTGGAGCACGGAATGTTGTTTTGGACGGTGAATGGAAGCAGGAGGTTCTTATAAGTATTTTGGAGTAAATACGATGATAAATGGTAGGATGAGAGAAGAGGCAGGTCGCGCTAGGTAAAGCAAGGTGTGAGCGTAAGATTAGGAGGAATCTTGGAATGTCTGGAAGCCAAGGAGAACTCTGTGAAGGGATTGTTGAACCCACTCCCCTCGATGGAAATGAGTGTGCATGTTCAGTATCAGTGAAAGAGAGTGGAAAATGTAGCCATAGATTTCCCATGCAGTTTTTGTGGTGTAAGAGGAATTGAGAGGGAGAGGAAATTTTCTATGCAGTGTTTGTGGTGTAAGAGGAATTGAAAGGGAGAGGAACGTTCAGGTAGGCCTGTGTGCGAGTAGTAAGATGGTTAGCGTAGGTGAAAGGATGGAGGATGATAGTTTGGTGAGAGAAGTATACTATTCGGAATTGTTTGGAGGGAGGGAGGAGAATAAGGCCTAGAAAGGGTTGGATGGAAGGTTGTGAAGAGATGTGAGGAAAAAGGTTGCCTCAACACCCAGGAAGCGAGTGCGTGCAAGATAGACATGAATGTTGCTGTATGGTGTGTAAGGGGGTTTATTCTCTGTTTGTGGGCATTCTGTCTAGTTGCACTGAGCAGCTGTTGTTGTGGGATTTTCCTGTACGTGGGTTTCATCCACGAATTAATAGGTTAACAGTTAATTTGACAGTGTGATCATATTCCATATGTCATAGGAGTCATTCGTGTTAGAGGGAACGGCTTTGTTGCAATGAACTATACATATGATAGATAAATTAGTGTTATATTTGATAAAAAGATTCCTCGATGTGCTATATATATTGCATATTGCTTCTTACAAAAAATGAACGAAAAAATGAACGACTTTTATGAATAACAAAGCAAAAATATTTGTAGTCATGGTCTGTTAACAATCCGTGAAATAACTTTTACGCTTAAACATTCATATCTGATTTTTGTCTGAGCTATAGAATACTCTTTCTCTGGTATTCCTATTGCTGCATGACTTAGTCATTTAGAAAAATATCTGGCGTAGCACTGGGAAGACCATATTAAGCGGCAGACCGTTGTCAGAACTCAAGGCAGAAGAATTGCGCCTTGAAAAAAAAAATCTCATTGCTGGTCTGCCATGCCCTTGACGTTTGCGGTTAAGTGGTTGACTCCATGAATTACCTGCCAGGGTGTTTTTAAAGAAGTCTCTTTCATTCTTCAGCACTTTTTTCTCATCACGTTTTCTCTTTATTTATTTTAGTTACTGTATCATTCTCTCCCGTCTTCCTGGATTAGCAAGAATAGTTCCGTCGAATACTTTAGTTATTGTGAATATTTTCAAGTTAACTACAGAATCCTTCCGAAATGACAAAGTCTGTGTAATCTTTGCTTAAGACTTCAGTATCCCTGAAAAACATTAATAGTTGTCAGAATTTCTTAAGCAGTTATTCTTTGTCGTATTGATGCTGTTTTCTTGAAAGTCTCACAACAAAAATATATTGAACCTCACTAACCCTATCTCCCTTGCGTATTCTTTTTCCGTAGGATTTTTCTTTTTCTTTAATGTGTCCATTCTCAGGATATATGATGGATTCTGTTACACAAGCTTTGATCCATTTCCAAACAATTTTTTCACTCCAAAGTTTGTGAAATGGGCAAACAGCAAAGGTGATATAACGTTCCCCCTGTAGCACTCCACTATGTACTGTAGATTCACTTGGCGAGACCCCATTAACGTAAACGCTGCATCTGTTTCGCTCATGGATACTGTCAGTCAGCTTTACATGTTTATGGGAATGCTGTAGTGACTGAGGCCCACCCAAATAATGGTCTTGGACGCTGTCAAATGCCTTCTCGTAGGCTAATCAACAAAAGCCATCAGAAGAGGATTATTTGCAAATATCTGATCTGTGCAACTCCTGCCTATCTTGTTCATTTCTGAGAATTTTATCAACAGCTTTCTTGAGCCTGTTGAGAATGAGCATGCTGAATATTTTCATCACAACCATTGTGTCAGGTCACCTTTCTTTGGTATCTAGATAAAACTTTCTGTTCCCAATTATCAGGCTTTGTTTCCTCATTTCACATTCTGAAAAATAGGCTAGTTAGCATACGAGATTTCACTGCAGTTTCAGCTGAAATCATCTCAGCAGTGATTCCATCATGTCCCGTTGCTTTTCATCGCTTAAATTTCTTTATTACTGATGTTACTTCAAAAACTGCAAATTCATTCATTATTACAGTCATATTTCCTTTATCTCTAACTCACGACTTCTCAGAAATGTTCTTACCAGCGTTACCTTTCTTTCTCTGATGCTCATATTGTCCATTCTTTCATAATACACTTTTTTATTTTACTTTTTGCCGAAGGATATTTTTTTATAAATAACCTGTGGGTTATTCCAATATGCGATTACACAGACACACACACACACACACATATACTAGCTGACCAACCCGGTGCTGCCTGGGAAAACTCTGAATGACAGTCTATGTGTAGGGAAAGGGATAAGGGAAGGGGGAGTAGGAGGGGAGAGAGAAGAGGGAGGGGAGGGGTTTGTGTTGGCGGTCCAACTGACAGTTTTACTTTTTTCATGTGAACGTTCACCTTCCGAAAAGTCGTGGGTGAATTGACAGGTATTACTGTGGTGACTGCCCCTTTTATCCAGGTATTACCGTGCTGTCTGTCCTTTTTATCCAGGGATTACTGTGATGACTGTCCCTTTCCCTTTTATCCAGAAATTACTGTGGTGACTTTCCCTTTTATCCCAGTATTACTGTTCTGTCCGTCCATTTTATCCAGGTATTAGTGTGGAGACTGTCCCTTTTATCCAGATATTACTGTGGTGACTGTCCCTTTTATCTATGTATTACTGTGGTGACTGTCCCTTTTATCCAGGTATTGCTGTGCTGTCTGACACCTTTAACTAGACATTTCTATACTGTACGTCACCTTTAATCAGGCATTACTGTGTTGTCTGTCCCTTTTATCAGGTATTATTGTGGTGACTGTCCCTTTTATCCAGGTATTACTGTGCTGTCTGTCCCCTTTAACCAGGTATTGCTGTACTGTGTGTCCCTTTTATCCAGGTATTACTGTGGTGACTGTCCCCTTTATCCAGGTATTACTGTGGTGACTGTCACTTTTATAAAGATATTACTGTTCTCTCTGTACCTTTTATCCAGGTATTACTATGCTGTATGTCCCCTTTAACCAGGTATTACTGTGCTGTCTGTCCCTTTTATCCAGGTATTACTGTGGTGACTGTCCCTTTTATCCAAGTATTACTGTGGTGACTGTCACTTTTATCCAGATATTACTGTGCTATCTGTCCCTTTTATCCAGGTATTACTGTGGTGACTGAAAAGCATTTTCATTAATGTATTTCTGTGGTCTCGAGTAAATGAAATGAGGTATGATAAACCTGTAGAGTTTATTTAACACACAAGTTACAAAGGGAAGGGGAAGCGGTTGGGGTATGGGTTTGAAACCTACCCTATTATCTAAGTTGGGTCAAATGATGGCCACGTGCCAAATTTGATCTAGATCGGTCAAGTGAGTCAGATTTCCATAGCGCATAAAGTTACAAACTAACATACAAACATACAAACATTCACTTTTATATATAAGATACTTGCTGACCAACCCGGCACTGCCTAGGAAAACTCTGAATGACAACCAATACTCTCTCT
>NC_089776.1:19923178-20048178 GCF_040412425.1 Macrobrachium rosenbergii | reverse complement strand
TATAGACATTTAAGCACAATGTAATGTAATTAAAAGAAAATTTGATTAGTTCCACGTAAGAACGCGGATTTGAAGTAAAAATAATACAATGGTTACATTTCATGTGGGGTGAACAGGAGATACCGAATATTTATTCTTGTCTAATGACTTTCGCCAGATCATACAGTTGTTTATTGTGTGTACAAATCAATGGTAGACGCAATGGCGCTTCATATTTCGTAAAGGATTTTAAACCCCTGGTTTCGTGAATGTGAACAGGGATGTGTTTTTATTTTATATTTTTCTGATGAACCATACAGAATAGTGCCATTGATTACGTCATCGTGTTTACGAATGAAGAACATCTCTTGCGTCATTGTACATTGTAGAAGTAATGGCGCTTTGTATTTAGTGTCTGAAAATGCAGTTTCTCGTCTTACCTCCCGGAGTTGCTACGAATTTGAAGACTTTGAAAATTTGTTGATTTTTTTAAGATATTGATTGATATATTTATATATATTAATTTTTGTATTGGGCCATGAGAAATTACGATTCATACATTTTTATGATAATTTTCGTATGCAATTATTTTTATCGATGGGTATCAGTGAATAGTTGAGAAATTAAGTTGTTTTTACCGTAAAGTAAGGAAGTGTGTAAATACAGGGTAATGATATGATCATGACAGGTTTCCACTTCCGTAATTACATTTCGACAAGACAAAGTGAGAGTCTCGTTAGGGATCTTTACTTCATCTATTTTCAGTTTTATATTAGTGAAATGTAGTGAATGCTTCCAAAGGGAAGTTTTGTTTCATACCATTTTATTTATATCAGAAGATTTTAAATGTTTTCGGTACAAACCCTTTTCAGTTTGTGAATTCTCGGAGCCTGTACAGAGAACTCTTGGAATACTTCGGTTGATTTAGGTATAAAGGAGGTAACATAACCGGAATTTACAGAAATATTCATGTCAGCCACTTCTTGTAATCGCTACTGCATTGCTGTTGTTGTTATCGTTACGTTTAAATATTCACGGGTCTACTGAGCTGATGGACACCGAGGGAAGTTAATGGTAAATAATTTAGAGAAAGCTCATGGGGTATGTAGTTGAAATGTTTCTTTTCCTTATTTTGTAAGAAATTGCTGGATGACTCATGAAATGTAGAAATTTCTCTAAAACAATTTGTAATGCAGCTAATACGATTTTTACGCACACTTACTTTTTTGTCATGGTTTTAGGAAATCGAAAAAGCAAGTGATTTCGCGTATTTCATCATCAGAGGGAAGTCATTTTGTTCCGCATTTTGGAGACCAGCATTCCTCGGAGGGCTTTAATCGACGACCATTGCTCTGCAGACTACTCTGCTCCCTTTACTGCAGACGATTAGAATGTTTCACCTCTCTCCCGGCTTCCGTTTTCCGTGATCCATATAATCTTTCAACATGCCATCGTTGTTGTTTGTGATTAAGGTGGCATTATACCAGCACGTAAATCACTATTCCATCGTAATAAAGTCTATACATTAACTCCTCGTGGTTTTTGTTCGCTTCTATTTTTGTTTCCGTTGTGCTTGGGCTAGGTAAGGCAACTAAGCGGTTCAGTTCACTCTGCCTTACTTTTTTTGGTTGAAGGATGCAACTTAATTTTTATTTGATTTGAGAGGTTTACGTTAAACAGAAAAGAATGCTCACGTGATTTCCTTAAAGGAGACGTGAAATGTTTAAAAATTGTTTCATTGCTGGAATTTACGATACCCGGCGTCCGTTGGCTGATGGATTGAGCTCGATAGTGGCATGTGGAAACAGCAGAACCGTTTCGACCGGATGTTGTGGCGCTTACGGACTTCACGTTTCCAATCGATCCGTGAGAGAGAGAGAGAGAGAGAGAGAGAGAGAGAGAGAGAGAGAGAGAAGATTGTGTGTTTTTAATTGATCATTGAAGTTCATGATGTATCTGACTCAAGGTTTGAATATAGTTTTGCAACTGTGCCTAATGTCAGGATTTAAATTTAGCTTAATTTGATTTTGATTAATGGCAGTGAGAGAGAGACAACCTGAGCAATGATTCCATCCCCCTGGGTGTCGGAGATTACCTTGTCGAGTGAGAATTGCGCCCTTATGCTAATTGTTGAAGTGGCAATCCTTACTTAATAGTTAAAGCATTCCTCTTTTGGGGGTTTCATGGAGTTCGCGATTGGCTTTTGTCAGAGGAAAGAACTTCTTGGTTAATTACTTATTTGAAACTGCTTGGTTGTACATACTTTCTGTGATTGTTACGATATTATCATATACATCATTTTTATTAAGTTTGTTATTCAGCAGGACATTTTTCTAAAGGTTATTTTTCAGGATGACCGTTTTATTCCAGATTGGAGTAATTTCACGACGTACTGTTATTTGCTTGTGTTTGGTATAAGTTCACGTCTGCCTGTTGAGACTTTTTTAATGCAAACTGCATTGCAACGACTTTGGTCATCGACGCCGACCGCTGCATGTAAAAAAAAAAAAAAAAAAAAAAGACTGCCGTTGTTAAACCGCAGGACGAAAACTGCACCGGCTGACGGTTAAGTTTCAAATTTTCAGTTAATTTATTTACTTAGAGAGAGAGAGAGAGAGAGAGAGAGAGAGAGAGAGAGAGAGAGAGAGAGAGAGAGAGAGAGAGAGAGAGAGAGAGAGAGATTATGTTGGTGTTCCATAAACCTGGATCAAGTAAGGTTATACTAAATCTGTTCTGTATTGTATATCTTATCAACTTTCCCATGTGTTTTTTTGTTTGTTTGTTCCCGTTTTACCGCTGTGTGAATTTATTTTTTATTCAAGAATAACAGCTGCTTTTACCTTGGGTAATATTGTTTCATTCTCACTTACTTTCATTACGAGTTCTGAACTACGTAGATGCATGTAAGTTTAAGGAGAATGAGTTTTTTAAGCCTGGAAGACTGACCTATGAAGAGGCCCGCTACCACGATTAAGCGATGGAGTAGGGTATTAAATTAACGACTGGTACGAAATTGGCCCACCCACGAAACCGTCGTTATGAAGGACGTTATTAGCATCTTCGTGGCTATCGTCATCATCGCGTAACCAGCGCTGCTTCGAAAGGTCATGACAGAATCTTGAAAGGTGATATAGGGAAAGGTGTATGGCGAAGGGTAAGCGGGATGGGTGGGACCGGGCGGTTCTGGGATTGGGGGTTAGATGAGGTATAAACTCCAGTCGTGTGTGTGTGTGATCCCAAGCCTTCGGTGTCGTAGTGACGTCACGAGTCACGTGATTTCCTGCTCTTAATGACACCAGGATTTGAAGCTTTCGAAAGGTCGTTGAACAAGGAGGAAGGAAGGTAGACTCGTGTCTGTTGGAAGAGCAGAGGGACAACGCTCGTAGCTTTATGTCCTTTACTGAAAGTTGCAAGATTTTGTTTTTAAACATAACTAATTAAGGCCTCGTAGTATCTACAGTATATGGTCGTTAAAATTTTATGCTGATTTTTGCGATGTTGCTTCATATAGTGAAAAGGGTAACTTTGTGTTTGAACGTTAGTCGCGTAGGTGACTCATGCAAGCAACGAGGATTTTCCATCTCGTCTCTCTCTCTCTCTCTCTCTCTCTCTCTCTCTCTCTCTCTCTCTCTCTCTCTCTCATATATATATATATATATATATGTGTGTGTGTGTGTGTGTGTGTTATATATATATATATATATATATATATATATATATATATATATATATATATATATATATATATATATATATATATATATATATATATGTGTGTGTGTGTGTGTGTGTGTGTGTGTGATTATATATATATATATATATATATATATATATATATATATATATATATATATATATATATATATATATATTTATACTGTATATATATATATACTGTATGTATGTATATGTATATACACACATGAATGGAATCACCTTTGTGAAGGAATTTGGGATATATGACTACCTGAAACTTAGCAAGGATGCGGTCGTCAGTAAAATGTACTCATATTTTGTGGACATGAAGGTTCCTTCAAGAATTCCATTATTCAACCTAAGTTGTGTCCCGTGGTTAGTAGATTCTATAGGTTTTTATGTTGTGCTCTTCAAAGTTGCATGAAAACTTATTGTTAAGCCAGTTTACAATTATGTGGAATCCAGAGGATTGTTGGCTGATAGTCAATAAGTAGATAGGAAGCAGTTAGGCACATGCTATGCTCTTTTAGATTGACATGCCACATGCAAGAGAACCTTGATAAGGGTTTTGAGTTTAGAGTATTTCAAATAGATTTTAATGCTGCTTTCGATTTAGTGAATCATAAGGCACTTATATATAAACTTCAGAATCGTAGAGCGGGTGGATATGTTTTAGGATTGCTTCAGGATTTCCTTACAGGTGTCAGCAGCGAGTTGCTGTTGATGGGATCTTAAGCAAAGAAAGACCTAATTTGTCTGGAGTTCCACAGGGTAATGTTGTTGATCCACTGTTATTTTTAGGGTATAAAAGTGATATGGTTGTTCCATGTAGGGATTAAGGGAAATGAAGAGGCTGATAAAGCAGCTAAAGAAGCGGTCCACATGACAAGAACAAATGTAGACATCCCTATCAGTGACTATACAAGATATATAAAAACAGTCATTGTAAAAAAATGGCAAAATATATGGAACGAAGAACCTGAAAATAATAAATTAAAACAGATAAAATCCAGTGTTGAAAAATGGAGTTCGTCATATCAGAGAGACACACACACAAGTAATTCTGGCACGTCTTCGAATAGGCCATACTCGTTTGACACATGGACACTTAATGAACAGTCCATGTAGCCCTCTTCCCAAATGCCCAGATTGCAATGTGCTGATAACAGTTAAGCATGTACTGTGTGAATGTCCAAAATATAACCTGCAGCGATTATCAAATTTTGGAAATAGACCGATAGCAGAAATTTTGTCAGAATCTTCAACATTCTCAATAGCACCCATTTTAATGTTTATGAGAAGCTGCAGATTAATTGGAAAAATAAAAAAAAAACAATCAATCAGTATAATGAATTTTAAAACAAGTAAATTTTATTATTGTATGTAATTTATTTTGAATTTTGATATACCTTTTTAGTGAGAGTGTATGGAAGCGTGAGTTTAAATGTATTTATTGTGTGAGTGTGTTCCAGTATGAAAGCGTATGCCTTTTACAGCTTTTAATTTCATTTTCATTTTCGTTCATCATCATTGACAAGTGACCTATTAGTCCCCAGTGAGGCTTCTAGCCTAGACTTGTCATTTCATCCTAATCCAAGGGCCAGCCCTACTGAGAGCTGATGGTCAGCTCAGTGGTCTGGTTAAACTATTTTATCTATGAGAGCTGATGGTCAGCTCAGTGGTCTGGTTAAACTATTTTAATAGTAATAATAATGGCCTGGAAAACAAGATTGTTCTGTATATGTCCATGATGAAAGATTTTTGGGTGTAGTAAAGTCTCCACTTACGAGGAATGAAGCTGCCTAAGTCTCAATCGTGGCATGGAGTGGAACAGTTAATGGTGTAGTCAGTGGGGTATGAGGCTGAACCCCAGTAAAACAAAAGCACTATTGATCAGTATATCCCGTACAGATTTTCCACCCCGTCCTCCCCTTGAGGTGGATGGGTCTCTGCTAAATGTGTCTGAAGCTAAAACTATACTTGGTGGAACTTTTGACTCACACCTTACTTTTGAGTGTTAGCAAATGCCACTTGGAAGTTGGGGGGATTGTAAGTAAGGCCTCACGTATTTATAACAGTGATAAAATCATTTCAACCTGTTTCTGGTCATTTGTCCTTTCTTTGTCAGAATACTGTTCTCTGGTGAGGTTGTCTGCCTCTGCTAGAGATTTAAGTCTTAGACGGAGTGGTTTGCGGTAGTAGGTTTGTTTCCTAACATTATCAGTTATGATTTGAACCATCGTGGGATGGCCTCTTGTTTGTCAATTTTTCATAAGTTTTATTTTAACAGATCTTTCACATTCACAGTTGCTCCCTGATCCTTTTTTTCATGCTGAGAGCGACCAGATTTGCTGAACAAAGCACCAATATGCAGTAAATGTGGAACTTTCAGTTCCCGAGGCCCTTTATTCTTCACACTGTTGGACTGTGGAAATCTCCGTGAGGATGCTGTGCAGTTGGAACCGCAAAAGTTCAAGCCAAGATGCAATGCATTACTACCCTAAAGCAATTCTCCTTGTACATTTTTATATATCTATTTATTAATTTGTTAATTTATTTTTCATTTTCTAGTAACCGATCTCTTCTTTCTGTATTTTCTATTACCTTCTGTTACTTCTTTCTTATAAACACCATATTACTTGGAAGCTTGAATTTCAAGTCAGTGGCCCCATTAGGTTTGTTCCATATGAATAGGGATCATAATCTGAATAATAATGGTAATAATAAGCTAACTGCAGATGTTTGTTGACCCTGACACAGACATTTGAAGCTGTGACTCACCATGTAGTCTTTAGAAATTTTTGTTGAAAGCATCAGTAGCACCCTGATTAAGATCAAGCACACTGCATGGAGCACCGAAAAAACTGCTATTCAAGCCCATATTTTTGTAAAGGCCAAATGTCAACCACGTGTGATTGTATGAGAAATAAAAAATGATTCCCCTCATGACTGGATTTTAGTATTTGGATACTTGATAAAATTGAGTTAATTTTTTTTAATCCAGGCATTGTCCTATGTTTGCCATAGCCTGTAGCCTTTCACACATATAGGAACAAGACTGTCAATGTTCTTTTGAAATCACTCTCTCTCTTGTGATTGCTCCGCTGTAAAGATGATAGAAGAGACTATGGATCATAGAGGTGCTATTTTGCTGGGTATACCAGGAAGTGCATAAGTTAGATTTGCTTTGAGGAGGAAGACAGATGAGAGGAGATTTGTTAGTGGAAATACAGTGTGGGTTTAGATGAGGATTAGGGTGTGTGGCTCAGTTGCTTAAATTTTTATGAAAGTAGAGATAACATGTTGTAAGAGAAAGTTTATGATAGAATTGATACTGAAGAATTGTGGAGCGTGTTTACAATGTATGGTGCTTACGATAAATTGCTGAGAACAATCAAAAGTGTTTTTAATGGCAGTTTGTAGACAGGACAGTGACTGGCTTGTTGTAAAACAAGCCTGATAAACGTTGTGTTATGTCTCCATGACTAATATTTTTCTCGATGAAGTGATGCAAATAGTTAGAGAAATGACGTTGTAGTTGCTAAGTTGAAAGATAAGGAGATGGGTCATGAATGAAATGTGGAATGACTGATCTTTGCAGGTGATACTACACTGATTAGAGATAGTATTGTACATGAAGAACTGAAAGATGAGAAATGTGGAGATATGTAGAATGGTTAGCATAGGTTAGAGGATGGATCAGGGTGTTTTGAGATGGTTCAGTCATGTCGAAAGAAAGGTGATAGACTTGTGAAAACACTATGCGGTGTGGAAATATTGGAAGGTGCTGCAGTTGTGGAAATTTTCTGCACAGGGGATCACCCTCGATTTAATAGTTTGAGTGTAATTGTGGCAATGATAATATTCCTTTTTCATGGGAAACATTCAATACTTGGGGGTGTTGTATGATGTTGGAAAAATTCATATTATATTATGTTGTTTGATGCTGGAAGAATTTACATTTTATGCTTGTAATTTGTTGATTTCCGCTTATGGGAAGTTTAAATTTAACAATAAACAGTACAACAAGAAGACTGGACATGATCACTCTTGTTTATTTGCACGCCATATCAATCCACCTTGTATTTTATCTGATTATTTCCTGTATGTTCACATTTAATCTGATTATTTCGTTTTTAGCAGGAGGTTCTTTCAGTTGCTGACGATTTTAATCCAGTTTGCGAATGTTAGTAGGTACAGGGAACCGTAATTTCTTTGCAGAGCACCCGCTTACTTACATTAACCTTTTCAGAACGTTTTTCAGTTAACATTATTATGTAGGAAATGGCTGAACGACTTTCTGCAACATGACTTAGGGCCTCTATCGTTCCCTCATGCGGTATCTGATTTGTAAAAACAACTATAATTCGCAGGATATGGTTCTAACGGTAAAAAAATGTGGAGAACTTCTTGATAACTTGCATATTAACGTTGAAAGTACTAGTAATTATAATGATACAAGAAAAATCGCACTTAATCTATCAGTAACGATGTTATTAGCAGTTGCAAAGTTATTAAGTAATCATGAACTTCATTCCAGCCATACGAAAAAGTGGAAAGATGTATTCATTTATTTTATGATCTTTCGCGTCACCCCACAGGAAACATTAGGTTACGTGACCTTTTTAACGTGAAGGCTGACCTCAAGGAAACCATGGGACACCTGGGGCCCCTTTGCTTTGGAAAGCGCCGGTGACAATGATCGCTGACTTTCCCATGGGTTTCGCCCTCTGCTTTGATATTTGTTATTATGCTTAGAGGTTACGGAGGTTGGATAACGCATGGGGAAGGTTGCGAGAAAGGTTGGGAATTGAAGAGCCTTGACTGGACTGCATAGGAAAGTCGTTGAATTCAGGCAAATCCTCCGGGGAAAATTCGGGATGGGATTTTGGCGAGGGGCGTTGAGGTGACATTTGCGAAGCGTTTTCAATGGCAAGGCAGGTAGATAAACTCCCTTGGAAAGGTGACTGTACAGTAAAAATCTTCGGTCATTCCGTTCATCCTGTGATCCGTCGAGTTGAACACACACATGTTCGCATATATCGTCGACGTTTCCACAAACCGTCGAAACGCACATTTTGGGCAAAATGAGTTATTACTACTACAAAAACAAGCATACTTTGATCTTTAATGTCACAAACTTTCAAATTGATATCTCAAGTGGTTTTCGAGATATAAAATATCAATACTGTCGAATACCGGCATTTCACACTAAATCAATTTCCACAAAGTGACGAATGTTCGATTCGTCACCTTGTGAAAACGTGAGGCTTCTCGAATGCGCACTTTGTTTTTTCACAAAGTGCAGCATTGTTAATTAAAACCACCTGGTTGCTCTGTATGATAACTTTTTATATTGATATGATGGTACTATGCTTATTTATATGTAACAGCTTGTATCTGATAATCATAAACTTTACGGAGTCTGCTGTTCAATTTCAGAAAAGAAATAATAATAGAAATATTATGGAAAGAATATATACACACATACATATATATACTGTGTATATATACAGTATATATATATATATATATATATATATATATATATATATATATATATATATATATATATATATGTATGTGTGTATATATATTTCTTCTAAAAAGCCAGAGAATTTGCCCTTTAGCCATTTATAAAAGAAATCCAGCCCATGTGCAGTAGAATTTCGTTGATGTGAATCCCATGCTGAACGCACCTGGGTCAAGAAGTGGTTAATAAAAGAGATATCATCAAGCTCCTTAAGGTTCAAAATATTTCCAGTGTTTTGCCCCAGATAGTGATGATGATATACCTTTGTCAAAATTAGCCAAGAAAAATACCTCAAACGACTATGATTATGAGGATTCTGATATACCACTCACTACCATCAAACAGAATCTTGAGAATGACAGTTCTTCCTTGGATGTTAGTGATACATTTAGTTCAGAGTGTGATTCAATCAGTGATCCAGTGTATGTACCGAACACTGATGACCTTATATCCGAGGATGAAATATCACAAATTGGTATATGTGACAGTGAAGGTTGTATGAGTGATGTGTTTGCAGTTTTTGCAAGATCTGAATGTCAAAAGCTACTTTGTTTTTCTCATTTTGAAAACAACGACAGTTGCAAAACTTACAGTGTGATAAGTAAGAATTGTGATAAAGCGTGTGCAAAATATGAGAATGTCTTAGGAAAAGAAACTGTTTCTGATTCTGTTAGTGCAGCATATCCTGAATAGTTTGAAGTTGATGGATTTGCAAAACAACCAAGTGGAATGCCGCCATTAAAGAGGGATAACTTTTCAGAAAAAAAAGGGCTTCGAAAATTGTGCAAAGAAAATCTTAACTGTGGTTATGCATACACAAGTGTACAAAATAAGAGAGAGATACCAGCAAGAAGAAACCTGAAGCCATGATGCTTAAAAAAAAAAAAAATGTGCAATGTTAGAGGTCTGTGCTGTATAATGAAATAACAAATGAAGAAAGAAATACCATTCTCAGTGGTTTTTATGATTTAAGAAGTGTTACAAAGCAAAGGGAATGGTTATGTCAACATGTTCAAGCTACTGACACCAAGAACGATAAAGATATGAAATTGAGCCGTAAAACCACAACTTACATTTCTTACCATAACCCGACGGTAGAAAACTACGGGTGTGTAGAGTGATGTTTTTAAACACACTAAATATCAGTGAAAGGCAAATTAGGACAGCCATTAAGAAACTGTCATCAGATGAAACTGTACAAGAAAAGGGTCGTGGAGGTAGAAGGGAGAAAATAAAGAAAAGGGATAAAAGACAAACTACTGGTGATAGAGCACATTAATAGACGCCTAAGGATGGAGTCACATTATTGTCGTAAAAGCTCCACCCAACAAACTTTATATCCCGATTTGACAATCACCAAAACGTATCAACTTTATACCGAAGACACCAGTGGAGGTGAAGTTAGCTTTTCTTTTTACAGGAATATATTCAAAACTCAGAAGTTAAAATTTCATGTGCCCGAAAATGAAGTAGAGATGAGCGAGAGGAATTTAAATTTCGATATGAAAACATAACAAAAAAAAAAAAAAGAATTAGTTACAGAAATAAAGAAAACAATAAAGGAGAAAGCCAAGTCGAATAATGAACTAATTGCTGCGAATATCGACCTGAAACAAGTATTATATTTGCCTAAATCTCTCCGCAATGAACTCTTTTACAAAAGAAAACTGTCATGCTATAATTTTACTATACATAATTTAGGAAATGCCGAGGGTTCTTGTTTCCTTTAGCATGAAGGAATTGCTAAACGAGGAGCAAATGGAATTGCTTCTTGCATCAGAAGCTGGCTAGCAGAAGCAGACAAGAATTCAAAGTACAGTATACTAATGTTGTCTTTTTTTGTGATGGATGTGCCGGGCAAAACAAGAATTCCATACTGCCAGCTATGTTGCTTAACTTTTGGAGAATTCAATTTCAATAAAGCAAATCGCTGTGTACGTCTTTGAAACAGATCATGGTTAATGTGAAGGAGACTCAGTGCATAGCAGTACTGAGAGGGCAATGAAAAGGGCATGAGATATTTTCACCCCATCACAGTTGGCAATGGTTATTAGACTTGCTAGGAAAAATCCTTAGAAGGTGATACAACTGGAACCAAAAATGATCACCGACTGAAAGGATTGTTCTCAACAACTTAGGATTCTCCGAATTAGGTCATCTGACGAGGGCTTACCAGTCGACTGGACAAAGATAATGCAACTGCATTTGGCTAGAGAAAAGAAAGGAAAATTTTCTACAAAGCCTCCCATTCTGCCCAGGATTTTCAAACATTATCACTGATTGACTCTCGAACCACAGGGAAACAGAAATCCAGAGTGTTAAGCAACCACAGCACATTATTCAGGCTGTTAAATTATCAAGTGCTAAATTTAATGACCTTTTGAGCTTTTGTAGTGGAACAATTCCTGTTATTAGCAATCCTGATCACATTTCGTTTTACCGTAATTTCCCTCATTACTAAAAAAGCTTAGTAGTTATATCTAGAACAGACATGCAGTGTAATGCTTTCAGTGAAAATAAACTATTTCCATCAATATTGAAGGACTTTTACCCAATAAAAATTATTATATATATATATATATATATATATATATATATATATATATATATATATATATATATATATGTATGTGTGTGTGTGTGTGTATCAAACAAATAAATGTGTATATATTTACCGTCTCAGCCTATATCATACGTATTTATAAGAAAAAAAATTTCAATCTTGTATTCGGTGTGTGACGAATGTCCATTATGTCATGTAAAAATGTCACCACAAAGTGACGAATAGAGTCGAAGCGTTAACGCGGTGAGTCAGTCAGTTTTCACAAACTGACGAATATCTTTGGTAAACATTATTAAGAAATCTTTATGAATTTAAGAAATTGTTTAAACACTGTTTGAAAGTGGTCTTAATCTTATCAACTACCAAAAATCAAAAGTTTACCGACTAAATTACTTGATAAAAAGATGGTATGAAATGGGACAAATCTTTAAACGCGATTTACTCAAGACAAGAATTTTGCCGATTCGACAGTTTGTGGAAACGTCGACGATATATATATATATATATATATATATATATATATATATATATATATATATATATATATATATATATATATATATATATATATATATATATATATATATATAAAATGTGTTAAATGAAGGAAACGAACGTGAGACGTCCATAAGCAAATATTTTCAGATTTTCTCAAAGAAGGAATTTCCTTTGTAAGGGGATGACAGGAGTTAAAAACAGCCTTTCATTGCAGAACCAAAAAGCCACCCGATAGTACAGAAAACTATAAGAAGAGTACTGTACCTGCTATCTATCTAACCATCTGCCTAAATCTATCTGTCGATCTATTGTCTATCTGTCTATCTAATTATGTTTCTGTGTAGATAGATAGCAGGTACTGTTGTTGAAGTTTTCTGCACTACAGGTGGTTAATTGGTTCTGATGTGAAAGACTGAATGAAGCAATGACTAGATTGTATTTTCCCTGAAGCCATCCCCGACCAGGGCAAACTCCTCAGTTGGTAAAATCAGAAAATATTTGCATACGAGCATCTCGCATAAGCTTCCTTCAGCCAGCGCATAATAATGTGGCGGGGTCTTATGCAAAGGAAGTCCCTTCGTTGTAAGATGAGCAGTTTCGACAGGATAGCGTTACCGTCCGTCGATGGATGCTGGCCCCCTTATGTGGCCCATATGTGGCCCTTCTGGCCGGAAATCATCTCGTGTTCTCACTGCATGTGCCGGAAGTAGTTGAGAGGGCACTTAGCGAGGCTGGGAGGTGGTTGACAGCATTTGCAATGCCAGTCAAGTACAGTGATATCGGGATGTTTTGTAAGATACATACATATATATATATATATATATATATATATATATATATATATATATATATATACATACATACATACATACATACATACATACATACATACATACATACATACATACATACATACATACATACATACAAACGCTTGTCCCTAGAAAGCCTAAGATCCAAATGGAAGAATATGAAGAAATTGCGAAGGCCGTAGCAGGATTCGAACCCTCATTCGGAGTATCAGAACGAGATCACGTTACCAACGTGACCACGAAAAGGATCTGTAGTGACAAGCGTATCCAAAATGCGCGAAGAATTTGAGAATTTAAGAGGGTGTGGTGGTTATTATATATATATTATATATATATATATATATATATATATATATATATATATATATATATATATATATATATATATATATATATATATATATATATAAAGGTAACAAATGTTACTTAATATTGAATTCTCTTTACCTTGAGAATAACATACGTTTAAGCCTCTAAGGGGAATAGAATTGATAATTGTTTCCTACCAGTGACGATTCGAACGTGTGCCCTTTGGTTTAGACGCAGTGATAAACCGTCTACTTTATTTTTTATGTACCGGTAAGTTACCGGTAAGTGATATTTGTGGATCAAAATGTGAGTATGAAAATTTACGTGTGTATAAATAACGGAATTACTGTATATATACAGTATGTATATACTTACAATATATATGTGTGTGTGAATGAGTGTGTGTATGTATAGACATTAAAGGCAGAAGACTATATCTGAATTATTTTATTATATTGGTTGGTTACTGAGCAGGACATATGTTGTAAGTTTATGGTACTGTATCGACAATGTTCCGATGGTGCCCTTTGTTGTAGGTTGTAAGGTTTCCCAAAACAATGAACCACGTGCACAGATTAGATATGCCTGCTTTCGCATTTTTTCCCGTTCAGTATTGCTAAGGATTCCTGCTGCTCGGTAAAGACCGTCTTTTGTCATCTATACTTGTCATGGTTACGAAAATTACCTGTTCGACGCTATTTCAAAGGTACGGTCTCCTGTATGGCTTCTGGGAGATGACTTCCAAAGTTACTTCGTAAAAATTTCAAGTGCTAAATATAATTGTCAGGGTCTGGACAGACCGGAGGTTGCAAGGCAGTAGAATTCCTTCACACGACGAAACTTCGTGTTAAGGGCTAATTTTTTTCTCGCTCTTTAGGAAAGTCTCTTAATTGCCCTTGTTTTTTCGGATTACAAAGAGGTGGTTTCTCGAATTCGATGAGACTGGTCCTTAAACGCTGTCCGAAAAGTTTGTTTCCCTTTGTATTTGTTTGCCAGTATATTTCATACACAGCATAATCGTAAATTAACGGGGTTTTACGTATCTTGTTTTATAGTTCGATGCTTGAACCGCAGTTGTCCGTAGATTTATATTTTAAAGCGGTCTATAAAAAAGATTATTGTGCGTGTCCCTATATATAAGAAATCCTACAAAACATATTGTGTTCCTTATTTGAAAGTTGCATTCTGGACTAGTGCTCACTTTGCAGCACCCATTGGTACTTGTGATGTCCTTTTAGCCTTGCTGTGTGAAGGTGTGTCTAATCATGGTTGTTTTTCGTCTACAGATGTGGTGGGCCACATTAAACCCACTGTTTGATTTTGGTGTTCATTCCAAAAAGAACACATTGAATTTATGTTTTGTCTTCGAATTTCTCACGCGTTTAACTTAATTCAAGTGACGTCAAATTTTCAATTCACCAATAAGAAATTATTTAGGTACCTTCAAATGTTTTCAGTTATCTACTCTTTAATTTTGAGGTAGCCGTAATTTATTTAATAAGATCCTATGTATTTAATGCAAACTAACCATAAAGCTTGCATAATAATCATCATCATCATCATCATCATCATCCAAGGCAGATTAATCCTGGTGCAGTCGTGTTGACTGTGATCTTAGTGATAGCTGGGAAGTAACTAATTCCAGTTTCCTAGGAATGCATCCCTAGATAAGTGTGCACCAAAGAGAACTTTCAAAAGAAAACAAGTAAAAAATGCACTGAAGTTTCTTAGGCGCAATCAAGTTTTCTGTACAGTGTATAATGCTGTATGAAACTCGCGGCCCGGTTGTGGCCTGTGATGTTGGCTCCTATAGCGGTACCAGACGCACGATCATAAAATAGAATAAAAACTACTGAGGCTAGAGGGCTGCGATTTGGTATGTTTGATGATTGGAGGGTGGATGATCAACGTACCAATTTGCAGCCCTCTAGCCTCAGTAGTTCTTAAGATCTGAGGGCGAACAGACAAAGTGCGGATGGACAGACAAATAGCCATCTCAATAGTTTTCTTTTACAGAAAACTAAAACCATGATTTATAGTTTCTGATGCTCAAGATAATCATCTCAGTCAGATTAGGTTGTGGAGTTTCAAATATTTGTAACTGCAAAGAAGGTTGTATTTATTTTCTGGTCATTTTAATCATCCAAAATTGTAAGACGGCTGACATGTGGCCGTTTGTGAAATAGAGCTTCAGAAGACCGAAATGAGAATGAAATTCACAAGACCTTGAGGCCATTTAGGGAGTAGCACCAAAAATTTCCAGTTACAGTTGTACAACGCGAAACCCAGATTACTCAAGAAATTTATGACGTTGACTTGCGGCTTCTCGGAAGTAGCACCCATCTTTTCTAAGCCGAAGACTACTTCTCCTGTATCAATTTGGAAGAAAATCAGTGATGGCCAACTTAAAGCCACTTTGGGAGAAATAAGCTGTGACTGCATAGGTATAGCATACGGGACTTGATTATATTACGGCTGTACTTTCAAAATAGCGCAATTTTAATTTAAAGTTCTCTGGCGGTGAACCTTTACCAAACAGGTCTTTCGTGACATTTTCATTTCACAATATTGGAACAATTGGGATAAGAAAATAACGGTGTAGGTGCCTCTTTATATCCTTTGAAGTCTAACGGTATAAATAGCTCATAACCTTGGAATGATCTTAATGGCGTAATCAGCGCTGAAAAGGTCAGTGTCTGGAACATCGTATGACAGCTGGGAATCGGAAAGTGAAGAGTGTAGGTGTGAACGCGCCTGATGATCTAATTGCAAGTACGTGAGACACGACGTTACGTGTTATGTCAACTGTTGTTTTGTGAAGGGAAGGGGGGGGGGGTGGGCTGGGGGAGCCAGTGAATCCCACTTCCCCCAAACCCACCCTCTCCTCACGCCCTCATTTCCCCTTCCTTTTTTCCTTCCCTTCTTTTCATGACATATTCCACCCTCCTCCTCTGACCCTCTTTTCACTGTCTCCCTGTCTTTTTTTTTTCCTCTCCAATCACATCCTGGTTTTTTTTTATTCCTTCCTCATTCACCTCTCCTTGTAAGTCTTCTTTTCCTATCTTCCTCTCTTCATTCGGTTACTCGTATCTCTCTTTCATCATACTCCTGGTCGCGTTGCTAACAATTTTCATTATATTTATTCTATCTTTTTCATAAAAGTGCATAAATCTGGGAGAAACTCTTTCTCTCTCTTACTGGCACGGAAGCGAACCTCAAATTTGTCAGTGTAGACTCTTCAGTGAGAACCGAGGTTGTCGCATATTCTTTGTGCTTTATTTAACGTCGTCGGTGGTGGCTAAAGGGTTGGGTCACCCTGAGGAATTCCAATGTTGTTGTGGGCGGAGTAGGCGTTGCAAGGAAGTAAGTAGTCCAGGTGTTGCAATGGATTGTGCGTTTCCGAAAGTGTTGGGAGTATAATTATAAGTATCTATTTTTTCTACAAATAATTTGTAGTGTATTCAGATCTCTTTCTCTGTGGCATTTAACAGCATCATCAGCAATAGCAACGTTAATAAGAAGTTGGTAAAAAGAGAAACTGATCGTATTGTATTCATTCCAGTCCTGTCAGTTATTATGTAGTCGCTACAATACTGCAAATTCTTAACGATTCGAACAATAGAACGAACACTAGCGTTTCTTATACTGGATAATGCTCGCGTGCAAGTTATGTCTTCTGTGTTCTTAGGTGTACAAAATAACTGAACTTATGGAATTTCTGTCACAGACACACACACACACGAATATATATATGTGTGTGTATTGTGTATGTATTGTGTATGTGAAAATGCTTATGATGCAAATGGCAGTCTGTAGACGTTGAGGTATTCATGGTTTTGATATTTCGTCGTGATATGCGTTTAATTGTTCTATTGTGGAATGATACACTTTTTTTTTTTTTGCTTACCGTCTTGTTCGTAATAAAATTCTTTCTATACAAAAAGGAATCTCTGCTTTTGGGTTACGTCTGCCAGATGTCCTTTCGAAGGCTGTTAGTGGATGCTTAGTGGGTTATTTTTTTTTTATTTCCTTTTCTCTTTGTTTTTCTTTATCTTTGTTCTTTTAAGAGGCTTGTGTCTAATTTAGTTGTGGTTGCGTGTAAATGGTTTGCTGAATTAAAATTCAGCAGTTTCTTATCATTGTCGTTTTTGTCTCCAGTCCTTAGTATTGTTTTCACCTTTTTCTTGTTAATTTTTTGTCTTCATTCTTCTCTCTATGAAGTCAGTTTTTTACTTTTTCTTAGTCATGTCAATTGTTTTCGTTTTCATTCCTTTCTCTTTCTTGTCAGTTTTTTCGTTTGTACTTTACTTTGTCTTCTCAGTTAGTTTACTTTTTGTATTGTCATTATTTTCTATGTCTTTCGCTTTTCTTTACAAGTTTTTTGTGCTTTTTTAAAAATGTTTCTTCTTGTGTTTTCAGTTCTTTTCGTTTTCACTCTTTTTTCGGTCTTAAAAGTTTTTATTTCCATTTGAACTTCTCGTTGCTGTGATCAAGCTGTGACGGTTAAGCTATCCTATTTCCTCTCAGTCATATTCATTTCTTCTTCTTTGTATTTTACCCCTTTGCCCTCTTTCTCTCTGTCGCCATCATATCCCACCGTTCTTCATTTCAACTTAACTTGTTTTGTAACAGTCAGGCCAAGTTTATATCTTAGTCGCTATCCTGTTTCTCCCTCCATCGATTCTCTTTCATCATTATGTATGTTTTTAGTGGCCTTCTCTCTTATTCGTATTGTTACGTACATCGTCGTTCCTTCTCTACCTTGCAACAGTTATATCATGCTTATATCATCGTCGCTATCCCGTTTCTCCCTGCTTTCGTTCCCTTGTATCACTCTGTCATTTCATCGGCATTTTCTCGTATTTCCATTGTCGTATTTACTTCCGCCCCTCCCCTTCTCGTTTCGTTCTTTTCTTCCCAGTAACGGTTACGTAAATACTTCTAAGTTGCCTTCGTCGTGGCTGGAAATATCGTATGTGGGAAGGGCTGGGGTTTTTGGGGGGGAGAATCACGCTCTTCATGACTGCATTCATTGGACCGTTAAAATGATTAAGATTCTGTTTGATATCATGAATTTTAGAATAGAATGCGCTCTTGCATGGTGAAACTGTAGAATGCGCCTTATTCGGAGAGGTTGTCTTTCAGTGCATCTATAAAAGAGTGGAACCTTTCACTTTATTCGTCTCTAGGGTAGGTTTGAAGGTGATGAGATATATTATGTTCATAGGATTTACCCTTTGAGTAAAATTTTTGAGACATTGTATTTACCCTTTAAGTAAAATTTCTGAGACATTGTTAAAAACCATAGAAATTTCAAAGGGATTGCCGTCATATGAAAGAAAAGGGATTATTGAAGTTTAAGCAGAGTAGTTTAGACAAATTTATTAGGACGCACAAAGCTCTAATCAGGTCGCTAATTTTGCTTTTAATAGATTTTGCATAGGAGGTTACCACGTTATTGCATTTTCGTTCAGGAAAAGTTGAATGTGTTGTGAAAGACTTACCTTCCCATTAAAAAAAAATGTTTAAATACATAGAGAGAGAGCGAGAGCGAGAGCGAGAGAGAGCGAGAGCGAGAGCGAGAGCGAGAGAGAGAGAGAGAGAGAGAGAGAGAGAGAGCATTAACTTAGTTTAACCAGACCACTGAGCTGACTTTCAGCTCTCACGGGGCTGGCCCGAAGTATTATAATAAAATACCACATAGGCACACGTTCTCATACTGCAACACATACACGCAATAAATAATTTACTCATGCTTCCACACTAAAAAGGTGTATTAAAATTCATAATAAGTTAAGTAATATTTAACAAAAAAATTTAATTTAAATTCGACCAGACCACTGAGCTGACTTTCAGCTCTCACGGGGCTGGCCCGAAGTATTATAATAAAATACCACATAGGCACACGTTCTCATACTGCAACACATACACGCAATAAATAATTTACTCATGCTTCCACACTAAAAAGGTGTATTAAAATTCATAATAAGTTAAGTAATATTTAACAAAAAAATTTAATTTAAATTCGACCAGACCACTGAGCTGACTTTCAGCTCTCACGGGGCTGGCCCGAAGGATTAGAATAAAATACCACATATGCACACGTTCTCATACTGCAACACATACACGCAATAAATAATTTACTCATGCTTCCACACTAAAAAGGTGTATTAAAATTCATAATAAGTTAAGTAATATTTAACAAAAAAATTTAATTTAAATTCGACAAATGCTATAAGTGTTTTCGTGCTTTTGTTATTTACTTGTTTTTATATTTTATTAATTAAACCACAGTTCCTCATGAACAAGAAAATCGGAACGACTGAAAATGTAAAAGATTCCGACAAAATTTCTTTCATTGATTTATTTCCAAAAGTTGACAGTCGCTGTTGGTCACACTTTGGACACTCATACAACACATGCCTGACCAGAGAGAGAGAGAGAGAGAGAGAGAGAGAGAGAGAGAGAGAGAGAGAGAGATACAAGATGACTCAGGATATATTTTGAACTTAGGGTTTCAGCGAGAAGAATATAGTTGATTTTGTTTAGTAAATGATTCGTTGTGCTCATAATGCAAATAATGAATTTTAAACGGCACGTGCAGTATTGCCTGTATACGTGCAACCTAATAGATGCTTGGCAGACGTTTAGTTTCCTCATAAGTAAAGAGACAAATGGGTATTTTGACCTCAAAATTATTTTGGGTTTGCAAGCAAGAGGAGCAGCGATAATCAGTGCCAAGAATGCGCAGCATCGCTTGTCTCAGGTGGCCTTGTGTGGGCGTATGGAGATTGTCGAAATGGCAGGGAGAGGTTAACTGTAACAGATTTTTCTATATTTTTTCCGTATTGTAAGATCATTTGTCATTTTTAATGTTAATGTGGCTACGTACTGTACTGCCATCACGTTTGCAGTCCAAACGGCACATATTCGCGCATTCTGGATATACAATTGGCTTAATGACCAGGGCATTAGGTGATGTGCTAATTATCAGAACTGTTAAGACTCGTATCCTCTGAATGTGGTCATTATATTGGTTTATGAATGTTTGGCTGATACGTATGTCAATACCGGCGTATTATTTTAGGATCAGGTTGAAAGTCCCACGCTCTACTTTTCCCTGGTACTTAGTAACTACTGGGTACTTAGTCCGTTTATTCTTGGGGCCAGAAGGCACTGTGTAATATATATATATATATATATATATATATATATATATATATATATATATATATATATATATATATATATATATATATAATATATATAAATAAATATACATATATATATATATATATATATATATATATATATATATGTATATATATATAAATATATATATATATATTATTTATTATATATACAGTATATATTCATTTTAAGCAAGTTGAGCCTTAACGTATAAAGACGACATCGTCATCGCATGGGGCCCAGACTGGAGATGCATTTTGTATGCGGAAGCAATATGACCATAAGAAGAAGTCTGGTGTGAGATAATTTGGGATCAGTGACGTCGCTTTGCGTCCTTGGGGGCCGCTCCGATCGTCCCGTGATTACGAAGAAGTGTGATGGATGGAAGGTGCTAATAATTGCCGTAATTTTCTTACCAAAATTTTTCTGAAATTGTTGGTATATTTTTAACCTTGTGTTTAAATTGGCGTAGGTTGAGTTTATGTTTGAATTTATGAAAGTTTTCATTTCGTGTCAGCCGGAAATGTTGGAAGTATTTATACGGCGTTGGTTTTATCATTATCCCCATCGTCATCTTGACACATACTTCTTCACAACATCATTACATAGTGGGGTAGAACCCAAATTCATATACCTGTAATTCGTAAGAAAATTCCTTTAATTTTAATATGGAAAGCTGGATGACTTTAAAATTCGGATATTGTTTTGATTGACATGCATATACTTGAGGATTTATATGTTACTAATCACTGTATTATTGATATTACTTTTCAATTATTATAGTTATTTTAATTTTTGCTGATAAAACAGCAGCCAACCAGTATACCATCCCATCCGACTTCTACGTCGTAAGATTAGCAGCCCTCGATTCACCTGTTCCATGAGTATTTACCTCCTTCTGCCTCCAGGCTTTGAATTTTGTTCTTTGTTTCCTTCCGGCCCGGGTGAAACAGGGCCGGAAGTTGCCTTTCCATTGGCCTTCGCTCAAGTATTTCTTCGAAATTAATTCGTAGCTCATGAAGAACTCTCAGTCTAGATTTACTCTATTTTCACGTAAGACTGAAACTGATGAAGACATTGACAAGGAAATCGTATTTTGTGTGTTGAAATTTAATTGCTGTAGTTTGCTATAGTTCATTTGCTCGTGTTGGTTGTTCTAGAGTTTTCAGATTCCTTTATTTCTTGTTAGCAAGGTGGTAAGCGGCTCCCCCCCCTCTCTCTCTCTCTCTCTCTCTCTCTCTCTCTCGTGCATTTTTCATGAGGAGAAAAATATAAAGTTTGGTCGATCCCCGTAGTCATGGCGGCTAATGGAAACAATCCCCACCATTCCAGTGGCACTGGAATAACTAAACCCTTGGAAATTATGGTAATCTACGAATGAACTCCAAATTCAGGTAAGTTAGAGGTACCGGGGCTTTACTTTGGAATTGAAAATGGTAATGGTATGGAAGGGAATGCGAAACAGGGCTTGAAATAAAAGAATCGGGACAATGAAGGTAACAGTTATGATGATTATGAAGGAAATGGATAGTTAAGATAGGGAAAGAATGTGACGATGAAGAGAAAGTACTTGTAAAGATACTAATAGAAGTAATGATGATGAATATGAGAGCAAAAAAAAGCTAAGACACCCAAGAAATAATATGATTACAAAAAGGGAGAAGACAAACGAGATATCAGGAATGTCACGGAGGGCCCTGTGAAATAATCGGTTATTGCACTAATTCGGGAAATGAAAATGAACACTGAGGATTTTATTGAGTCGCAGCAGGAACAATATCCGGAAATGAGAACCGCTGTGAAATGAAAGACTTAAGATAGGTTGGTGTGGTGACCAGGGACCTTGGAAGGGGTGGGGGTTATGGGAATAACATTTCGGTGGAGTTAATACGTATTCGAGTAGGAATGAATATTTGGAATTAAGATATTAGTTCTTTCTATCTTTATTTTCATTTGCATGTAGTGGGATGGCGTGTGAGGGTAATTTAATTGCTTATGTTTCTTCATTTACTCGTTTCCTTTTACCATTTGAGAAATCTTGATTCTTCAGTGGTATTGACGAATGCTTTCTTTTCTTATACATGAATATGTATGTCATGTACAGCTAAGATTACCTTGTTTATGACAGCGTTTCGGTATTTGTATTTGACACTGTACACACGTTCTGTAGATTAAGTTCCTATGCAATATCTATAATTTTTGGTAAATACTTGCACTTCGTTAAACCTGATCATGATTAAATTTTGTTTTCTATATACAGTATGTGCAGGATTTGTGTTTGCCTTCACCGTGCAGTATATATATCACAAAAGCTGATCAACGGAAACACCCACGATAAAAAAAGTAGAAAGAAAATAACCATAATTTGTCTTGTGTTTCTTGCGATCCCGGTGCCTCATGTCCTTCACGGGCTGTGCTGTGTGTGTGTATTTTGTGGTTTCCGATGCACCTTATATTGGGACTCCATAAACTCCGTCTCAACCCCCCTCCTCTCTCTCTCTCTCTCTCTCTCTCTCTCTCTCTCTCTCTCTCTCTCTCTCTCTCTCTCTCTCTGTGAATGATCGGCATCAGTCAGCTGACTAAATATTCTAAGGTGCTTGGCTGTGGACTCTTATTCTTCATATAGGCTGAACTAGTTGTAATTACTTTGGGTTTACATATCTAACGAATATATGTTATTTCTACAGTGTCATTGTCATATCTCATTTCGGTTGCAAAATTGTAAACCAAATACCGCAGGTGATAGAAACTAAGAGAGGAATTTGTGTGTCCATTCACCCATTTAAAATTTTCCCCGCTTGAATTGATAACCTGCTACTTTTAACCTTATGTTTTTAGTTTTCTGTGAAAGAAAACTATTGAGATGGCTTTATCTGTCCGTCCACACTTCTTCCATCCGCCCTCAGATCATAAAAAACACTGAGGTTAGAGGCTGCAAATTGGAATGTTGATCATCCACCCTCTAATCATCAAATAGCAAATTGCAGCCCTGTAGCCTCATTAGTTTTGATTTTATTTAGAGTTAAGGTTAGCCATGATCGTGCGTCTGGCAGCGCTTTCCGGAGGTGTCGCGACGCACCTTCACTTGACCGCACCTGGGGAGCAACTGAGCGCTGCCGAGAGTTTCATACAGCATTATACGCTGTACAGAAAACTCGATTGCACTCAAGAAACTCTGGCGCATTTTATACTTGTTTATGTTTGTGTATGCAGCATATACCAGTCTGTGATATCCCGCAACTGGCTTTTATTTGTTAATTTCTGTGTTTATTTACAGGTAGTGTGTGTGTGTAATGTGGACTAAATTGAATAGTCTGCCCCCCACCCCCAACTCTCTCTCAAGAGGAATTTTCGTTTGGCTGTTCATCCATATATATGTATCTTGAATTTAAGGTATACATCCGGATGGATTTAGAATTCCTTGTATTGGTGTGGTAAAGGTTATTTTTAGACACTTTTCGAAAGAGGTTCTAGAGGCGAAACAAACCCATGTGTTATCCCCGGGTTTCGGTGGGTGTTTGTTTCACAGTTTTCTATGCATATCTATACAGTAAGATAGAATGGAGTTACGTCATTTTTATGAAAATGTTCTTGTACCTGAAGTGTTTATTTGTGTAGGTTTTGACGTAAAACTTTTGGGAGTGATACGAAGAATGTTTTTGATAATGTGGACAAGCCATAGTTGGAGAATTCCTCACGTTGTCATTGAAAAGTTTTTCTAATTTTTCGGTCGGTTTGTGGACAGAAGGGTATATGACGATCATGAAAGATGAAGAAAACACGAAACTGAAGATTTTGTATAGTGGGTAATAACAAGGACACTCCCAAGCATTGTGTTTTGGCCGAAAAAAAAAAAATTCGCTTTCTAAATTTGGACGTTGAAACGGCATCGCCTATCGACTCAAATATCGCAAATATTTCAATGTGTCAGAGGAGGTAAGTGATAGCAAAGAGACATAAGATAAAAACTTGGATGATTAAAAAGAGTAATAAGATAGCAATATGATAGCTCACTTTCCTCTACTCGCAGCTTATCAGCGACAGCTCGTTAATGAGACTGTAATAATTAAGCCTGCTGAAATTTTTAAGGTAACCTAATCAGCTGAAGTTAATCCAGATTGGGATGTAAATGGGACATTTTCCGGAGACCAAGATTTTTTTCTCTCAAGGGGTCGACACCCCTTGATGCCATAACGCCAACTTATGGAAACAAATCAACCTCTCTCTCTCTCTCTCTCTCTCTCTCTCTCTCTCTCTCTCTCTCTCTCTCTCTCTCATCCATGTTCGATTCTCTTATCGGATGAGGAGGATTGAATAGGCACGTTCCTCATAATCCAGTGTGCCTCAGTTGACTTAATTAGTGAATTTACTAGTTGATAGTCGACTGTTCTTGGCCGCTGCTATGTTGTGGAGAGAGAGAGAGAGAGAGAGAGAGAGAGAAATCAAATAACTATACGTAAGTGTTGATTGCCGCGACAAAATGTATGCCATCAAAACTAGAGGACCTCGATAAGGTAGTTTTCAAATCATTCATAAGACTCTGGTTACCAGTAGTAGTTGTAGTGGTAGGCGATGTTATGTGGGGTTAATAGTATTGGTTTTATCAAAGTTAGAAAACAAAGGGTGCAAGGTATACTCTATTCTGTTGAAAGAATTCGCAATATTTTTCTCCACCAGCGTCGAAGTGATAAGACTCCTTTGTATTATGACCTATGACGATGACTTTTTCATTTTTGAAAAATGTTGGTTTAGGATACTGAATGTTTTATTTGATGCTTGGTGTACAAGGTTCCTATATACGTCACCGTGTCTTCCTCCAAAACATTTTTCATTTTATTATTTATTATTGGTGCAGGAATAATAACATGAATTTAAAATACACTACGAATTTTCAGCTTGGTCATGTCATCTGTTTTTTCTGTCTATATATATGACGGATAATTTTTTGTGAAGAAAGAGTTTCCCATAAAAGGTAGAAGAGATTTGATTTGTCATTAAAGTGATCGCTGGCATTCCATGGCGAAGGAAGTTTCTCTTCCTTGGGGTGATGTCATGGAGGGAGCAGGAAGTAGGTAATTAAAGAATAATAGAACGACTTCCGTCTTGGACTGCTTTCAAAAGAATAAAAAAAAAAAAAGCTGATCCGCCAGAATGTATTAGTGACAGACGACAGACCTGTAGGGTGGATGGTTATAAGGACCACCAAGGCGGAGGATGTGGACTTCTAAGGAGAATAGATGGATGAATCAGTGTTGGATGATGAGAAGAGCTTCCAAGAAGGAAGGAAGTGTTTAAAATAGGATGAATTCAGAAAGTGCGGAGGAATCTGATTTCATGGATTAGGATCATTTTTATCTTCTCATATATTAAACATAGTTCTGTAGTCATGGCCTAAATGTATCTTGACAGTTATAGGTAATGTTGGATGCTGACATTGCTCATATGTAAACGACTGATTTGTCCCTTTTCGTCGAGTATATTGGGCCTACTTTTATTAAGCCCGCAAAGAGCTGGCATAGGCTCCTAGTGAGAGGTTATTGGTTTTGGGAAAAAGAGGGACAATTTTTTTTATTTATATACTTACAGAGATTTCAGTGTAAATGTTGTGACTGCAAAACTTATGGTGTTGGAATTTTAGTATATTCTGTTATCTTTTTAATTAATAGTTCACGTTATTACAATACTGAAACTTAGTCTCAAGCAGGTTGCACGAAAAACTTGCTCCAGTGAAACATGGACGTAAGTTAATATGTAAACATAGGAAACTAGCAAGTTTAATCAAAGTAATAAATCCAGCATAAGTTTAACCTGTATACATCATAGGTAGTTTTCGGGTTTGCTTGCCGATTTGAAATGTAGATTGGTTGATGCTTCTTTAATTGAGAAAGCAATTAACGTAAACTTTAAACCTAAGGTCATGAAAGCCGGATGTAGCAGATTAGGTCTTTTGTGAACCCTCTTTGAAGATTAATATTCCATACCGTGAAGATTGACCGCGACCTAATTGACCCCATATACAATTAACTGTCCTTTTGAAATCCCTCCTTGCATGTCAATACACTTTGTATTCTGTTTGGCTGTCTTTGCGGGACAAAAATTTTGACACTGCAGTGTCCCTTTTGTGCAGTTCATTTATGCACCTGAACTTCGTTTTGTGCTAATATTGGTCGAGTTCATCCATATTGGCATCTAAATATTCATAGACGTATTTCGGTACATGCTTCAGTTGCGTATCATTCCGATACTATTTCCTTCTGCTGCTATTTTTGGCTATTTCTTTTATTTTTGTTTGCATTTCAGTATCTTTACACATTGTAAGTTTGAAGCAAAAGTTATGTCGTATGTATGTTATATATGTACTGTATATATATATGTATATATACATACAAATACATATACATATATTGTCACTTTTATATATATAGAGAGAGAGAGAGAGAGAGAGATTCAGAGAGAGAGAGAGAGAGAGAGAGAGAGAGAGTTACGTACAGTAGTTCATGTTGTATTCATGATTAAATCCATAATGCTGGTTAGTAATATTATAGAGAACTATCACAATTTATCCAGGTTAGTAGAGCTTTGCAAAAAGATGGACTGTATTGTAAATGAATTGCTACCGATGAAATGAAACCCTAAAATAATATTGTAATTACGTTATTCGAATATAGCGGTCGTTCGAGCCTGCGAGTGCATTAATGGTTGGTTGGTATAAAGAATGCATCCGATAATTATTTCCATTGAAACTTGAGTATAATTATACGGGGGAGGGGGAAATGCAATTGCGAAACGATAATTATGATGGTGTCAAAGGAAGTGTCACGGTAGCAGAGAGATTTAGTGACAAGGGACTCTGTAATTGGTGGCATTCATACAAACGCATGTAGACACGTTCTAACCTCACATTCCTTTATGCGTATGTGTAGAAACTAATGCAGAATTTGTGATGAGGGATTGATCGATTAAGAACGGTCTGGGGTTACATTTTCAGAGATGAAGAAATAGGAGGAGGGATGGGTGTTTATATTCACACTTTTAAAGGAATTACTGCTTAAACAGTTTAAGAATTGCTGTTGATTATGATTCCTTGAATGCCCCGGTTTCTGATTTGCTGTGATAATGTGACGTAGCTGCTATGATGCAAGATTTTGAATTAGAAGCTTTGCATTTGTTCGTTGACTCGGGTGTTAGAGAGTGAATGTGGCAGTGACTTCTGTTCTTTTTCTTAGTAGCCGCCTTGTACTGCATTCGGAAAAAATCTTGTTGAAGTGTGGGTCAGTTTGTTTAAGTTTGTTGAGGACATTGCCTTTTCTTGTGAGAAAGACTGCCTCACAAAACCGTCCGAGACTTACTTATGCTCAAATGAAGAAGGAAAGTATAGGAATCAGGAATTATTGAGTGATAATTGCTCTAAATGTACTTGATTTTTACATGAAAGACATTTTTTGACGGAATTAGAAAAAAAAAAAAAACGGGATAATGGGGTGGTTGGAATTTTTGGATATGGTTAGTAGGAAAAGATGCGATTCATTGTCATTTTGATCGATTACAACCGATGTCTTGTAGCTAAAATTTTTGTTGTTCCATTGTTATTGTTGAAGTACTGAGAGAGAGAGAGAGAGAGAGAGAGAGAGAGAGAGAGAGAGAGAGAGAGAGAGAGAGAGAGAGAGGTGCCCTTGGAAGTTGTGAAAACATGGCAGTGCCTCATTAAGAGCAAGTTCACTGACAGGAAAATACATTAAGGGCAGATTTAAAAGATAGCGTTACAAGTATAGCTTCAGCGACAGTAACTATTTCATAGTAATAGATTGGAAGTAGCCAGGACTCTAACGGGTAACAATATATTTTTTGACGCTCGTATTTATTTAATTTATTTTATTTATCTATTTATTCATTCATATTTGACTTAAATGCTTTATAATTTTCGTCGTCGATGACCAGTCTGTGTTTAAAAATCAGTTAAATTCTGTTTCGTGTGGACAATTCGAGTAGCCTAGAACATTCAGCAAGACAATGAGTGGAGGTGCTGTCAAGATTGCTAAGTCAATTCATTCTCTTAATTGGTCATTATGACTTAATTAGGGATTTAATTGAGTCTGCAGGTGGACTCGTTCTTACTTAATCCGTCATCTGTTCACAGAGGAGTATTATATAACTTAATTATATGTTTAGAAGAGTATTTCTGTTCAGTTTGTTTCTTCTTTGCTTCTCTTTCAAAATTGTTTCTTCGATTTTGTTTTATATCTCCCTCCGCAAAGGGAAGTTTTGGTAGTGTAAGAATATACTGTACAGTACTTTATTTCTGATTTGCTTTGTAGTAAATAAAGGTGGTAGTGGTATTGCTAATAATGATCATAGTAATAATAATAGTATTGGTGTTATTATAGTTATTATTATCATCCACATCGTGGCAGTCTGTTTCCGTTATAAACTCACGACTAGGGGAGGCAGGAGTTAGAGTGATAAAGGACGTTTCACAACAGGTGGTTGGTTATGCTTTGCAGTCATTATGTTGAATACTATAAAAACAGACTCCGCAAGGTAAGCTGCTTTTTCGTGGCAGTTGAAATACACCTGTAGTGGATGCCTTTGGTATACCCTTGTGTTATACTTCTGTCCTTGCTTGCTGGGTTTTATGATTTTTACGAGTGTTGCGGAAAAGTATGTTTGCTTGTTTGATATGTTATATTGTTTACAGAGTATGATTTTCTCCAAGTTTTTATGCTGTTGTTGTTAGATGTTTTATAAATTTTATCTTATTTATTGAATGTTATTTAATAGTAGAGTGTCTGTTCAGTATTAAGTTTCATTATTCTGAGCGCGGGATATTTCTTCTTCTTTTATCAAGTTACACATTGTTGTGTTATCATTATCCCATCCAGTTTTCAGCGCTCATCGAAGACCAAATCATTCTTGCCAGTCCTCTGAGTGTATAGGAATGTGAACAAATCGATACAGTGACCTTGTCTGTTGTAACGCCAGATTATTCAGAATCAATCATTTGAGAACAAAGGCTCCGGGTCAGACTTCCTAGAGTATAAATGTGGTCGCGTTAAACTTCTGTGCAGTGGTAACAAAGGCTAGTAGGCATTGCTCTGCGGGTTTACGTTTTGCCCGAAGGCTTCGAACTTTAAAAGACTAGAAAATGGTCATGCCCTCCGAGATATTTCTTATTTCCTTCGAATGCGTGTCATGGCTGTGTATTTCTCGGCCCTCGTGAAATTTCTTTTTTCTTGGGCAACACAGTCTTGGTTTGTAATGTTTATTACTATAAGTCTTTCGATGCTGTTGTGCCAAATCTGTTATTCATCTGTTACTTTGGGAAATTACGAGTGGCACGCTCGTGTTTCAGCAACACATGGAAACTTTTTAGCGAACGCAATGTGATTTTTGAAGTAATTACTACTGTCAGATTTTCCAAAAGGAATGGTATTTATAACCTGGTACTTTTCCAAAATTGTGTTTTAATCGTAATATACTGTAAGTTCTGCCATATAGGAAGCAACTTGAGCTCGGACCAAATTTTGAAAACGGTTTGCTCTTTATGCTGTCTGTTGTATGTGACAGACCCTTCCAATACTATTAGTTATTGATCAAGTATATGATTTAGTGTTGATAAATGATCTGTAGCTGATTCCCGACGCTCATTTATTTACGACAGGTGTGCAGCTTTCATGAGGTCTGAGGGAAATTATTATGAATTGACAACATTTCGTTTCGTAGTGGCTTAGAGTAATGTTCATCCTATACTTTAGTCTTTACGGACTTTTGCAAAAAGTATAAAGTATATGTAGTACACCAAACATTTTACATGGGCTGTACACCTGAATAAGTGACATGAAGGAACTAATTTATTTGTTATCTCTGAATAAGAGACATGAAAAACCTGAATATCAAAAAAACCTGTTAATGAATTCAATTTTTTTGACGTGCCATCCATAATCAAGAAGATTAGAAGTCTGAAATACCAGGTTATTATGGAATATGCAGATATGATTTTAGCTGAAACAGAAATACTGTTTTACAGAATATGAAATGAGGATACAAAGCACGAATGTGATAATTGTAAATACATTGCACTGACGCGGTTGTTATGAAAGTATTCAGTTTGCTTATTCTCAATTCACTGTACAAAGAAATTGTTGAGAAGTTTAAAGATAAACAAGCTCGTTTAGAAAAGGCAGTATTTGCACAGATCAAATATTTGTGTTACAGCATATTATACAGTAGTGTAAGGAATTTAAATTCCCCGTCTGATGGATTTTGTTGCGTCACCTTGGCATTCCCATGAAGCATGTGCAGCTAATTGAAATTATCCATGAACTAAGTAGTTGCAGAGTTAATGTTGATGCGGTCTTGTCAAGTAGATACTGTATCTAGTAAGTAGTTAGGTTCTACGAGGAACTGTTTATTCACCTTGGCTGTTTGTCGCTCTCTTAGATTTTATAATGAAAAAGTTATTGGAGATTGAATAGAAAGCTTAGATTGTAGTACGATAGAATCTTGACAGAATTAGGTTAATGGGACCGAATCTTTCAATTATTTAAGAACGATGATTTCCGGCACAGGCTCTCTTGTTGTTAATGAGACTGAAAAAAGCAAATCAAAAGATGGGATTCCGAATTAGATTTGTAAACCAGATAGATTAAAATTGCAAACGTAAGAAAGATGATTATACATTAGTACTGTCTGTATTCCTACCCGGACATGAATCACGGTATGACAGTGAAACTAAAAGTTTTGTCGATATAAGGGTAAAGCTTTAAGCAGACTATTAGGACAGAGTTATAAGGGAAATTACGGAGGTTCCATATTTGGATGAGATGATGATGATACGAAGATGGAGGTGCCTGAGACTTGTCCTTCTCACTACTCCTGGTCGAATAATACCGAATGTATCACCTTGGCTCTTGTGGACACCAGAGGATTTACAAGACCTAGATGCACTGGGACGAGAGCTCAGAGAGGGGAGGCTGCAGATAAGTGGAGATTTTTGGAAGATAAAGCACAGAAAAGACATGAGGAGATGAATTTCACAGAGGCTGTTTGCGGCGTGCGGCGATGGAGGCTATAATGATGACGACTCGCATACACATTATATAATGTACATACATTTTTTACACACACACACACACACACATATATATATATAATAATAATAATAATAATAATAATAATAATAATAATAATAATAATAATAATAATAATAATAACAACAACAACTCTTACTGATTTTGGCTTTAGTTACCGCGGCAATTTTATTGTTTCTGTAGGCGGAAAGTTAACCCAAAAGAATCATTCGAAGGAAATGTTCCTTCATTTCATTTTTTAGGGTTATCGTTTAACTGAACTTACTTATTGTAATTGTGGTGATTATCGGTATGTAGGCTATGTCTGTGCATATGTGTTGTAAGAAATATACGATATGTGAGTGTCTCTCAGATGCGATTGTGGAAGTGAGGACACTACCAATTCTCTAAATTATATTTTGTAGGATGAGGAAAACGTTGATGTTAAAGAATGTTTAGATGTGATACTTGCAATTTAACATCCTCGTGACGTGGATGTATTTTCTCTTCAAAATGTGACCTTTTTATATATAAATGAAAAACTTGCTTATTAACAAAAGGTGTAGCGATGAGCAAGTAGGGTATTAACGCTTTCCAAGGAAAGTTATGCAGTTAAACGCTTAAGTGGTATGTGAATTTTGCGTTGCCGGGGAATTATGCAGCCTTGGCTTGATAGCTGATTCGATTGGCTGGTTGTTCCAGCTTCACGATCAGTTGATTGCCCGAATGGTTTGTAATATCCTGATAATACAGCAATGAAAGTGATCGACCCCTGAAATAAATATATACTAAAAACTATCGTATAGCACGAAAATATTGATAAAGCTTTCTCACATACCTGTCAGTACATTTGCTCAGTAGAATCATCACATCACATCACATAACATATGGTGTTCATATTTTTTATGGGTTTATTATCAAGACGTCGATTTTTCTTTTTCTTGTTTTGAACCGAATTAACGTTCAAGGTCTTGGACGTCACGAAGGCATACAGTGACACGTTTTGGGGATATGTTCAAATGTGTATGTGCTCGTATTTACATGTACACATTATGCAAGGTCTCTTACATATACTAGGTTGTGATACTTTGCATACAATATTATTACACTTTACTTAAGTACTAAAATGAAAAGCGATAATCTGTTTGCGCTCTCTTGCAATTATTGGAGTGTTAGATTGAATTTTGTTGCAGTTATCATAACATCTTTGGAGTAAGATTATTCATAGGCTTCATAGTATATTTTACTCCATACACTGTAAGATTTACTGGATATATGTAGTTTTTTTTATGTAGAGTTGTAGTTATGTATTCTTATTATTTAAGTGGACTGCTGACTGATATGGAACCTTCAGATGTGATAGCAGTTTTAAGGATTTCCCCAGGGGCGAATAAAGTGTTGATAAGAGTAATGTTGATGCCCTTGCCGCAACCGTTCATCTTCCGATAGACAGAAAGTAGCAAATAATCACCGTGAAATGTTGTGATACTCTTATTTTTAGTTTTCTGTAAAAGAAGACTACCGAGATGACTATTTGTCTGTCCGTCCGCACTTTTTCCGTCCTCCCTCAGATCTCAAAAACTACTGAGGCTAGAGGGCTGCAAATTGGTATGTTTATCATTCACCTTCCAATCATCAAACATACCAAATTGCAGCCCTCTAGCCTCAGTAGTTTTTTTTTTTATTTATGGTTAAAGTTTGCCTTGATCGTGCGTCTGGCATCGCTATAGATGCCAACAACACAGGCTACCACCGGGCCTCAGCTGAAAGTTTCATGGGCCGCAGCTTAGAGTTTCATGGGACGTGACTGAGAGTTTCATACAGCATTATATGCTGTACAGAAAACTCGATTGCGCCGAAGAAACTTCGGTGCATTTTTTACTTGTTTTTTATAGGAGAAGACCGTATGGAGGAGTGGTCCGGGAAGCCCTGAAATCACATTTCAGCAGTTGATCGATGTCTTTTGGAAAGTCTCCTGGAATTAACACTGATCCAGGTTGCTCTAAACGGAATCAGTTAAAATTCGCTATTTGTCTATATATAAATTTATATATATATACACACACACACACACATATATATATATATATATATATATATATATATATATATATATATATATATATATATATATATATATATATATATATATATATATATATATATATATATATATATAATATATATTTTATTATAAATTTCTGACTCACATTGAGATCGGACCCGTCTCTCAAATGAAAGACCAATTAATTGGTAACGCCTTGGCCTTTCATTTGAGAGACCTGGGTTGATCCCAGTGTGAGTCAGAAATTTATTTCAGTGAAACACGTGCTCATGTTTTTATTAGTTCTAATATATATATATATATATATATATATATATATATATATATATATATATATATATATATATATATATATAATGTATATGTATGTAGTCAAACGTTTAAAGTAAAAAGACTTCCTTGTTTTTAGATGTGAACTTTTTATAGTAATATAATATTCAAAAAGACATTAATATAGACAGGTCCTAATTCTCAGTAACTGGCAGTGCAAGGTACCACTGAATAGATCGCCATCGTGAGAAAAAGAGATTCTGGTATATATAAGTACTACTTCAAACACACGACCTGTATCAGCTGTTTTATTGAGGTTCCTTTGAAAGAACTCGAGTTACTTCATTGAAAAGGCTTTCCGGTTATTTTACCATTGTACGTGAAGGTAACTGACTGAAGACTTTCTCATTAGGAATGCATTGCTGTCAGCCGTCCTGTAAGTAAATGGCAACAGCCGTTTAATAATTTCCGAGTGTAGTACAGTGAGAATGAAAGAGTGAATGATAAAGGCTGAAAGCCATTAATGATTCAAAGGCGGCTCTGTTTTTGCGGGCAGTGATCACTATATAGTACCTCTTAATTACACTCACCAGAGGCCAGATGGTCAAATTGCTGGTGGTTATTATCCCACCTGTCTAGTTGTCTCCTCAGCGCAGATTTTGCTTTTATATTTTGTGTCTTTTAACGACTTCTTTTTGTTTTATTTATGGTCATGTGCTTCCTTGCGTAATATATGAGTGATCCCGTCCATTCAGTGTATTAACGTAGTTATTTGATATTTCGATCTTAACAGGTTTATGTGGTTCTTACGGTTTTAGTTTTCTGTAAAAGTAAACTATTTAGATGTCTTAGTCTGTCCGTCCGCCCTCACATCTCAAAAACTGCTGAGGCTAGAGGGCTGCAAATTGGTATGTTGATCATCCACCCTCCAATCATCAAACATACCAAATTGCAGCCCTCTAGCCACAGTAGTTTTTATTTTATTTAAGGTTAAAGTTAGCCATGATCGTGCGTCTGGCACCGCAATAGGTACCAATAACATAGGCCACCAGTGGGCCGTGGCTGAAAGTTTCATGGGCCGCAGCTGAGAGTTTCATGGGCCGTGGCTGGGAGTTTCATACAGCATTATACGCTGCACAGAAAAATCGATTCTTCGGCGCATTTTTTACTACTTTTTTCAGTTCACCTTAGCATTAGGAAGGTAATTGCACCGAATTTCATATAGCTTAGTTTTTAATGATTTTTGTTTCACGAATTGAATTGACGCAGTTTTTATCCATGTCAGAAGTTTCAAAAAATCATCCATATTGTCCTTTGATTTTAGATGACTGGTCTGGCTTCGCAGTGGTGAGGGTCAAGTTGGAATGAGGAGAGAAAAAACCGGTAAATGATAAATTAGTTAAAAGTTTTGTCATATATCACACGTGCTGGTATAGCCTATATCGAATGGTAATTATTAGTAATGCAAAATGACGATTTTTTTCACATTTATCTATTTGTTTGTTTGGTGTGCTTGCGTGCTCGCGTGCAAAATATATTTTACTGCTGATGGGCAATGAGTATTGCTCTGGTATTTGCATATTGTGGCTTTCGAGCTGTCCGTTGAAGAGAAAGTGAGGCATTTCGCAAAGGAGACCCCTCGGCTGTGTTCCTCGCACGATGAAATCTGCCCTCGAGCCCAGATGAAAGGATTTGACTGGCCTACGTAGCCTGGAGACAAAAGCATGACCCTCACCCTCTTGCACTCGATGAGGCGATTTCCTCCATCCCTCCCCCCACCCGTAGGGGGTGGATGATCTACAGGTAATCTCATGAATTACACATAGCTGTAATCCTAACTGCTATGAATGTGGCAGTAGTAACACACGCATAAAGTTCACTGTATTGAGCTCTGCTGTTCTTGTTGCCATGGTGGTACAATCGATGACTTACAGGTGCTGTTCTTTGGTTATTCTTATTTTTACCTTCCTTTAGTGTGTCACTTGATGTTGATGCGTGGAAGTGTGTGTGTGTAAACGTATTTTCCGGTACTTATTTGTTTGTATGGGCAATAAAGTATATAAAAAAAGCGCTCTCGCACACACGCACATATCGTCCACCTAAAAGGATGACAGACGAAACAATTACTGTCTCAGTATGGTGCTACTGAATAAGCACACATGAACTGATGAAGGAAGGAAATATTCTGGAAAAAATGCATACAGAGGTTTATTACTTAATCAGCTTTAAGAGCCAATAAGAACTTTCTCTGCGAAAGTTTATGCTTTCGAAACTACACGTGCACATATAGGGTGAGCTGCATGGGTAGTGTATGTGACGTAAGAAGAATTAAAAGGGAGAGAAATGTTCGGATACGTGAATGGATTTTGAGATGGTTTGGTTATCTGGAAAGGATGGGAGACGATAGGTGGGTGGAAAGAGTATTCAGTTAGAAGAGGTGGAATGGAGGAGGAGAGGAAGACCTAGAATAGGCTGGAAAATTGGTGCGAAAGAGGCAGGCCTATTGGAAATAAAGTATCCAGGAAGTGGATGAGAGTTTGACGTGTTATATATGACCCTACAGTGTAGGTATATGGAGCGGGTAGTGAAGTGGAAGTTTGCTGCACGTGACGGCCTTCCGTAATAAACCCAGCTGTTAAAGTACATTTTCTTGTTTTGTCTTTAGGCTAGATTTTTTGTCGACATACTCTTTCCCGTAACCAGGATCCTGCCCGTAACTTGAGTGGACCCAGAAAAAACAAATAACCATTTTTTTTTCATTTTCAAAATTAAGTCGTTTTCCTTAATGTGTTATTACTACTCCATTCATACTTTGAAGGCTTGATCGTGGATGAAGCCCTTGTGCAGAAAACCGCCTCGCCATTAATCGCTTCATGCATCTATAGAGAAAGCTCATCAGAGGCACTCCGAAGCCCATACTCTCCTCTCCGATACCTCTTTCACACCAACTATCCTCCTCCCTACTTGTGGGTAATGCACTTAACTAACCTTACACTTTTAATTTTTTCCCACATGACCAAACCATCTTCAGACACTCAGGTTGTTCGCATTCAATATTAACACTTCACTTCAATAAATAAATAAATATATATATATATATATATATATGTGTGTGTGTGTATTATGTGTGTGTTTGTGTGTGTGTAGAGAGAGAGAGAGAGAGAGAGAGCGAGAGCGAAAGAGTATTTTTCGCAATAGGGCAGATGAAAAAAAAATCTTATATATACTCTGAGTAAGGCGATTAAAATTTATTCCACATTGCCTTTACGGGACGATTGTGACTTAACCGTCTTCAAGAAAGCACCAGTATTTTTCCAAACAGAAATACAGTGCCTTATTCTCCCATGAAACGTGCACTGAACTTGCTTTCACTTTTTTTTACATGGTGATTGTAGGGGTCTGCCTTATAAGAAAGCGTGCACTGTTAGACTCCTCCCAACTCTATATATTCCCCCTGTCTGTTCGCGTCTCTGTCCGTTACAAAGGTAGACTTGAATACATAGATGTGCTTAAGGTGATTCCCCGTCTCTATGTAGATAACGTTAATCTTGTTATAATTCTTTAAATGTAAGACAAAGACATCTTATGTGTCATGACTACGCCACTATTGAAGCCTTTTAAGATGTTTCTAAGGTCATGATCTTGACCATGGCCTTCATAATACAAGTAGCTGCCGCGCTTACCTTGCCACGGTAAATCCCCCAACAGGCGGACCTTCATGCTTAGGTTATATGGTATGTGTTCATCTTTCTGTGCACAAGTTTTGAACTACAAGTTATGAACATTTAGCGTCTGCATGCATACTGCAGTAATGAAGGCTGTTTCAGATGACACCAAGTTAAGGGCTGTGTGACCTTGACTGTGACTATAAAGATCGCGGCCTAGGGCTTTTCGTCTTTCACCAGCTGGCTGTCGGGTGTAGTCCATGGTCTAAGAAAGACCACGGTGTAGTCGAACTCGTCTGCCCTTGCTAGAACCATAAAGATGATTTCTTCAGCATTTCGTCAGGTGGAACGTTCTTAGAAGTAAGTTGCCTAGGAGTCGGAAAAGGACATGTGAATTATATCAGAATTTGGAAGAAGACGTTCAGGAGCAGTAGGAGTGCAAAAATTGTTTTAAAGCTTACGTACGTATTATAGATCATTTGTCAAATGATCGCGTTTATGTTTTAGCATACTGTTTGCTAAAATCATTCGAAATTCATACAAATGAGATTGGATTTCGGTGAATGTCCAGAAGAACTCCGCATGCATAAAGTACCAAAATTAAAAGTAAAATGTAATATTTTTCATATTTAAAGCGTTTTAGACCACTTCTTATGATGAGGAAACATCCACAATTTTGCCATATTAGCTATGGAGGGGGTTGGGGGACAGGTATTGTCTAACCTTATAAGTCAAAACTCGAAAATCATTCTGAGAAACATTACAGTAAAAAACCTCATTTTCGAACTAACTCCAGTAAGATTTCGAGGATGCCGATTAGATAATCATTAATATCTCGGATATGGTGAATCTCCTCAAAAAGTGTTCAGAGACAAAGTTTTATTATTTTATATTGTGAAAATTATAGTGTGACCTATTTTCTTATATGTCACCGCGGAGTTGTTCTGGACATTGACCTGGATTTCTTTATTATATTTTAAAGTCTTGACACAATATAAGAACAATGCTGATATGTAAGTAAATATCTCGATATGTAAGCAGATATCTCAGTTCGAGCATATTTGGCTTCAATATCTACAAGAATCTCACTCATGTGAAATTTTATTTCGCTTTCATAAGGGTTTACTGCATATTAATGCCATACAAGCGTACTGCATGCACTGTAGTCGGCATGTTTGTGAGAAAGCAGTGGTACAGATAATTCAAATTTTAAAATAAAGTTAGTTACCACTAATTGAGGTAGCTGCATTTTTTCTGTCGTAAAACTGGTATTTATCATTAATCCCGTTAAGAAATTCCTATTTACGCTGGGAGCAAAGAGTTTTAATCCACTGGTAGGTCAAGTAAGTTAATCTCGTTTATTATAGAATATTATGTTTTCGGTTTTTCGTGATTTCTAATCAATAGCTACAGAAACTCTAAGTTGTGAAATATTTTAATGGAGCCCCCTCCTATGGACTCTCATTTCCGTTTTCTCTTTCTATTTTCGTCTTCCCACTTTCATTGGTCCTTTTTTCCCACGCCTATTGTCCCCGCACGCTGTTTATTACACGCCTCCCATCCCCCTCCTCTCTCTCTCCCTCTCTCTCTCCTCTCTCTCTCTCTCTCTCTCTCTCTCTCTCTCTCTCACACAAACACACAGTTTTATGAGTTTTTCTAGTATCAAAAATTGGTTGGTTTAAGATGCATCAGTATTCTACAAGTTGCGTCCTCTCTGATAGACAGTTGTGCCATGTGACCCAAAAGTAAATCTCTCTCTCTCTCTCTCTCTCTCTCTCTCTCTCTCTCTCTCTCTCTCTCTCTCTCTCTCTCTGTGTGTGTGTGTGTGTGTGTGTGTGTATGTGTGTGCTGTATCTTAGGTAGCTGATCGTCTCGCGGGTGACATTCTTACAGATTTTATAAAGAGACATAAAGAAACTTAACTAGCAGACCAAGCGTAAGCCTGACTAATAACTTGCCTCGAAAAAATTTACATGGGTCAAAGATGACTTGCCATTATAAACATTACCGATCAGTCATTCAGTGAGTCATTCATTACTGACCGAAAAAAAAATGACGAGTAACTAACTCATTCTTCTATGTTCTTAACGTTAGAGGTTTCATGAAGAATGTTTAGTCTCGTTTCATTATTTCCCCCAAAATTTCACCGATATTATTATTATTATTATTATTATTATTATTATTATTATTATTATTGCTGTTGTTGTTGTTATAAGAATGTGGTCTTGAGTATCTTGACTGCTTGGAAGATAGAGGTACGAAACTAGCAACACAATAGGATCAAGATGGGGGGAACGAAAGTTCAAAAGCACCACTTGTGTCACTGTAGCCCCACCACCAGCTTAGAGGGATAAAAAATAACCGCCATCCCAGCCAGGTGAATTGATTCCTCTCCTTTTTTGTCAATAAACCTCGCTTTAAGTTTTGTTTCGCATTGGTCGGAGATATCCTTCTTTCCAGCAGATTTTAAAATTTCCCTAAAACTATTGTGTGTTGAAATAACAGAGTAATTTCTAAAATTTCGAAAATATCTTCTAATATTGTGATCATTTCAATTCATACTTTATGCGTCCGTATAATTCCAAATGGTTATTATTATTATACGTTAGAAATGACGTTAAAGGAGAGGGTTGAGACGGCAAGTCACGACTCTAGGGTCGTTATGTACCATCTCAAAGCTCGGACTAAGACACTTTATTTAAATGGGGGCGAGTGATGAGGCAGGCTGGCCCCGGGCTGGACAACGGCAAGTCTGAATGTGGAATATATTACCTTTATTATATTATCGCCTCACACAGGAAAACTAAATAAACTGATACATTGAGGCTTTATTATACAAACAGTATCATTATGTTACCTCTCTTCGCTTTCATTTCTTTCTGTTTTCTTTGTTGCTTCTTTATCCTTCGATTCTCTCTCTCTCTCTCTCTCTCTCTCTCTCTCTCTCTCTCTCTCTCTCTCTCTCTCTCTCTCTTGCTGGCTTCTGTTGTTAACTGCCATAGACTGCCGCTATAGAAAACGGGGTGAGGTTGCGTTTTATTAACTTTTTTGTTGTCCCAACGAAGGATTGGCTTTTTATCATCTGCTCTGGCTTTCAATAGCATTGCAGGGTCATAAATCAATCGGCCATAACTGTGCATACTCAGTTTAATGGCCATGATTTGTTTGTTGGTCTCCCGCTCTCGCTCTCTCGTCAGGAACTGCTCAGTTTTTCTTATAACGATTCGTTTGATATTGAGGACTTAATTCGATTGGAAACTCTCTCTCTCTCTCTCTCTCTCTCTCTCTCTCTCTCTCTCTCTCTCTCTCTCTCTCTCTCTCTCTCTCTGCTTGTTAGCGATGCTAAATAATGTGTTAAGTCCTTTGATGCTCAAGATTTTTTTTTTGCTGTTGGAATCTCTCTCTCTCTCTCTCTCTCTCTCGCATTGGTGGACGTGCATATCTGATTCTAAATGGAAAACTCGGCTCCATAGCAGAGGAAAAGCACAACTTTAATGGACTGGAGATAAGGCGTAAAACTGGGAAGGGTCAGACTTTTTCGGCTTCCATGAGGCGTGACGGCTTGAAGCGGTGGGGAGACACGGTGCGTGTTTAGGGTCTATGCAATGTTAATGAGATTAGGGTTGTATTTTTTCGCAGGAGAGGCCAGTTGTAAATCACGGGGTCATTGTGAATTTGCAGTTCCGGTGCAATTGCAAGGAAGAAGAATTGTCTTCATTTTTACAGAGGCTGTTGTAAATCATAAGACTTCCGTTACCTGCATTGTACAGCGTAACTGTAAATGGACTTTGGGTATTTATTTTTTTTTCTTGGGCATTATGGCAGAATAGGTCGTTACATGACCAGCAGAAATGGCTTGTCGTAAATCATATGTAAAGTACTAATGGCGTTTTTGAAAATGCAGTGAAAAAGATCTTGATGGAAGAGCGTTTGCAGAAGTAGAGGAAAACATGACTAAAATCTTTAGCGTAATTCTCAACTCGGAGGAACGGTAATAAGATTGGGTGGTCTTTCTTTTAACGAGAAAGCATTTGCATCGTGGAAGAAAATTTTGACATGATTCTAATGAAATTATTATTATTAAGGCTAGTCATATCCATGATGCGCGCCTTATCATTTGGAATGAATATAAAATATTTAAAATCAATGTTTATCAGACTACAAAAGAAGGACAAGCAGTTCACGCAGCAGAGACTTGAAGGTGAAACAGTTGAAAAGTCACGTGGAATTCGTTAGGTTCCATAGAACAGTTCGTAAATAATGATGATGTCAATAACGTCATGGTGTTCTTTTTTTAAAAGATTACGGTAGTAACAATAACTGTATTTAACAATTTTTATCTGTTACTGGAGCATGGGTAATTAATTTTTCAGTTTTACTTTGACCGGAGAACGATGAGACCAAACTTTCTTGAATCAAATTATAATAATCAAAGTAAATTAATGTCAAAATAATCCGAGCTGTAAATTCTTAGACTGAAAAAAATGCCGTTCATATATGATTGCTTTGTATTGACCTTGCTTTTGGAACGGACCTGCCATCGAAGCATATGCCTTTTATGAACTATTTCATCTTGCCAACACTGGACACATTTTTAACCGGTTACGTCACAATGCGGCTTGATTTCGGAAGGAAGCTGTTTCTAATCTTTTGAGTAGTAATCTCCCGAAATTGTCAGTCATCTCAGATATTTTGGAAAGACGGTGGTGTTGTGGCGATAAGATCTGAAGAGCGAATTTCACGAGCAATCTACAACGCAACCGTTGTAAGAGAGAGAGAGAGAGAGAGAGAGAGAGAGAGAGAGAGAGAGAGAGAGAGAGTACCCGTTGCAGACTTTCCAAGACCGAGAGGGAGATTCGTTCAGGAGCTGGATATTGACAGCTTTTACTCTAAACGGCACCCTGCTGACGGCAGGTTTTTATCCTAAAGGTAGTTGATGCGAACTAAGGTAGTAGGCTAATGGGTGTCTTGTATGAACCGAACACAGGCCACCAGTAGTAGAGCGATTTGCTTTGTAAATTGCAGCAACGTACAACACAGTATTTCTACAGTAGCGCAGTGTTGATTGTTGCTGCCGTATTTGCGTACTTATTTGTTATGTATTAATTTAAATATTAATTATAGTGGTTGGTAAGTGTTATTCGGTGCGTGATTTGGTAGTTTTTTTTATAGACATGGCGTATGTGTATTTGTCTGCATATATATTTCTGGTGAATTAATTTCTATATGAATTAATTATATATATATATATATATATATATATATATATATGTATATATATATATTTATATATGTATTTATATTATATAATTATATATATATATATATATATATATATATATATATATATATATATAATATATATACTTTTTAAATATAGATATAAATATGATTATATATATATATATATATATATATGTATATATATATATATATTATTCAGACTTTTTTGATCATTTTTACTAGATAGTAAAATTAAATGTAGACTCTTAACCACTAATGAATCTCTGTATATCACAGTTTATTCACACTTTTTTGGATATGCATAGAAGTAAAATTAAATGAGACTCTTAAAGCAATAACGAATCTCTGGCTCGTTATCCGCCTCTCTCTCTCTCTCTCTCTCTCTCTCTCTCTCTCTGCCCTTATCACGAGATGCTACTTTGTGATCGGGGCTCCAACCGGTCGACTTTGATGCTTTTCTTCCCTTTCTTATACTTTTTCTTTTCGTTTGATGGTTAATGGTCTATTATAATGGTGCTCTCTCCTTCTCTCTCTCCATCTCGCTCTCTTGGGACTCCCTGCAGAGATTCTGAGAGGGTCTGGTCAACGGCGGCACAGGAAAGGAACTGAGGATAAAGATGGGAGAAAGGAAAGAATGGTGAGAGTCTGTATTAAAGCACTGTAGTGGTATATTGAGAGAGAGAGAGAGAGAGGAGAGAGAGAGAGAGAGAGAGAGAGAGATCCGTTTAAATTTTTTCCACTGTCCGATTTTTGTTGTTTTACAATGTAAGAGAATATTAACGAGTTTTCATACTCCATTTCTTCCTCTTCTTCGTATTAATGTGCTGTGTATTAGCTATTTTTTTATATTTAGCGTGAAGTGGTATATTACTAATCCATGCTCATTGAGAATTTTTTTGTTTTTGTTTTTGGTATTATAATGATTTTTATATTTTGAAATATTATTGTTAACTTGCGTGAAAAGTTACATTACTTAACACAGACCCACTCCAGTCCACTTCGATGATGAATGCGTGACAGGTGGGATTACATCCGGGAAGATTTCTGGGGGAAACGTCATCCAGACGAGGCTATTTCTCGAGTGGCCAATTACATTTCCCTAATTACCTGTGCGGTTGTTTGCGTCATCTTCCAAACATTCGGTGGCGTCGTTATTGTTGAGTTGGGTCGTGGTGTCGTAGTTCTTGGCCGCTGGCCAGTTTTAAGAAATTCGAATGATTTGGCATAAGTACGCAGAATATTGAGTGGTTTTGCAGTGTTCAGTTTTCTGTAAAAGTTAAGCATACCTTAGTTTTACCAGACCACTGAGCTGATTAACAGCTCTCCTTGGGCTGTTTTCTGTAAAAAAAACTATTGAGATGGCTTTGTCTGTCCGTCCGCACTTTTTCTGTCCTCCCTCAGATCGTAAAAACTACTGAGGCTAGAATGCTGCAGATTGGTATGTTGATCATCCGCCCTCCAATCATCAAACATACCAAATTGCAGCCCTGTAGCCTCAGTAGTTTTTATTTTATTTAAGGTTAAAGTTAGCCATGGTCGTGCGTCTGGCACAGCTCTGGGTCCAAACAGCACAGGCCACCACTGGACTGTGGCTGAGAGCTTCATGGGCCGTGGCTAAGAGTTTCATATAGCTTTATACGCTGTACAGGAATCTCGATTGCGCCGAAAAAACCTCGTCATGTTTTTTGCTTTTTCTTGTTTATGCGGGGTTACGATATTCATAGGTTGTCTGCCACGAACAGTTCTTCAGTAATTTTTTGGTATGAGAGAAAAGGGAGAAAAAGGGGGCTCCATAATCTACGTAGCCACCCCATTTCCTTTTGTCTGTCTTGCATATTTTGAGCACATAAAGTTGCTCCTAAACCGAATATTCCCGACCCTTGTAGTAATGATGAAACTAGCATTAATAAAAGTAGTCAAGTAGTGGGTGATATTGTATATGCAATGAATTACTTTTTTTTCAAATTCTTAGTGTAAATCACGCACACGGGAGGAGAGAGAGAGAGAGAGAGAGAGAGAGAGAGAGAGAGAGAGAGAGAGATTCCTAAAAAATGAAAAAAAAATGAAAGAAAGACGTGAGCTTACGCTTATTTATTTGACTGCACTTGATACAGGAAAACCAAATTCAGTTGCATATCGAAGTTATTTTTCTTTCACGCTTGTGCAACTTTTAGTCATTTTCCATTCTAGTGCGCCAGCAATTGGCGATCATTAATTTCGATGATTGACATGTCATTTCCTTATGATCGGTTTTTATTTTTTGTGCCACATTCCAGTCGTTTCGACAACAAAAGGAACCAACATATATATATATATATATATATATATATATATATATATATATATATTATATATATATATATATATATATATATATATATATATATATATATATATATATATATATATATATATATATATATATATATATATATATATATATATATATATATATACATATACACACACATATATATGCATGTATATATACTTATTATTTTATTATTTAGAAGTTGAACCCTATCCATACGGAACAGGCCTACAGGACCCATTGACTTGAAATTCAAACTTCCAAAGAATATGATGTTCATTTGAAATAAATTACAGAAGATGGTAGGAAATATAGAAAGAAGAGATTAATTCTTAGAAAAACATAGACAAATTAACAAATTAATAGATAAACAGATAAAAAATTATTAGATTATACAGGCAGTATATATGTATTGTTTTTTGCATCGTTGCATATTTTTTTTTTAATTTAAGAGATGTTGGAGTTAAATGCATCTGATGATGAAATGTACAGTATTAATTAATGGATTTGGGGCGTAACATTCAAAACCTAATGTTTTAATTCTCACCAGCAGCCCGCCACTTATACATTTTAACACGTTGGAGTTGGTTTGCGTTGTGTTGCCGGTTTTGACTAATGTATTTGGCATTGGGAAGAGCTCGTTAAGCACGTTTTATTTACCATAAACTGAAAAGAAGTGGTCCACGTTTTCTCCCGACTGCAGAAATCTTACGGGCCTGGATGCCGTTACGCGGTCAGTGTTTGCACCGTGTGCGGTCTCTTTGTTGTTGTTGAGGTTCTTTGGTCATATATTTCCCAATTTTATGATTGTGACATGTGAAGGAATGTCTGCTACTGTACTTAACATCACACACACACACATACATACGTGTATGTATATATATATATATATATATATATATATATATATATATATATATATATATATATATATATATATATAGTACATATATATATATATATATATATATATATATATATATATATATATATATATATATATATATATATATATATATATATATATATATTACTGTATATATATTCTCGACAATCGTTTTTTTGGAAGTTGTGTTGGCTAATGCTTTTCATCTTTAGTTGCGACCCACAGCAGCCAACCTCTTAATAGGTGTATAATTAATTACGATGATGTCAACACAGGCAAAATTGGCTTAACCCAAGTAGTCCGTGTCTCTCCGTCGTGGTTTATGTTCTTTTATAGAGAGAGAGAGAGAGAGAGAGAGAGAGAGAGAGAGAGAGAGAGAGAGAGAGAGCCTGCCACTTCTACACCACGAAACATTCTAGCGAAGAGAGACCGACTAAATTTAGTGGTAACCGGGGGCAGTATTGAGAAATAGTGAGAGTTTACAGCCAATAATGAAGAAATTATGTTTTTGTTTATAAATTTACAAGTCTGTCCCACTCGATATTGCTAATATGAAACAGCCGTCACTGTTACAGTGTAGAGTTGTTTCTCCTTCTTTGAAATTCTTGCAATCTGTTTATACTGTTTCTCTATGCATTACTTTATTTATTATGGTTGTTTTATTCTTTTCATTTTCTTTCCAGGTGGGTGATAAGCTGTGAAGCTTATATTGATGTTAAGCTGCCTAGAGGGTTGTGCCATTTCAGAAAGGTAGGCTTTTATTTATTTAATTTTTTTTTACATTCAGCAGTTTTGTTTTTTGCTGGAATATTTAATTTTATTAGTTGCGTTGAATTGTCACGTGAAAATAAAAATGTGGAAAAGAGTCTCGCTGTCAAACACGTAAATATCTTCCTTCGTACAGAATGTTTCTATAATCCATTTACATGTGGAAAGTTTGCTTCTCCGGGGCAATTGCATTTATTTATTAATATATTATAAGAACACCACTGCTGTTTTTGTTACTTTTTTTTAACAACTTAGCGTTCTATATTTACACATTCTCTCTTTTGCTCTAGAAAGAATTTAGTACATGATAAATTTTATATATATATATATATGTATATACATAATATGTTTATATACATATATATATATGTATATTATATATACATATATATATATATATATATATATATATATATATATATATATATATATATATATATATATATAGAGGAATCACGAAACTTTTCGTGATATCAGATTTGCAGGTTCGCCACAAGGATGAGAAAATGAAAAACGAAGTACCGAGTACTTCCGTGTAGTTGCTACAAATTTTCAAGGTACAATGGAAAAAGTAAGAGAATTTTTGTACATGAGAAAACTTTACATAAGAAGAAGAAGAAAATCACTTTAAAGCTGAACAGCAATTAGAATAAGAAACAGCAAAACAATCTTATAAGTCCATTCTTACTACTTTGTAGTAAGCGAAGATTGTTTTGCTGTTACTTATTCTGATTGTTGTTCAGCTTTAAAGTGATTTTCTTCTGTTTCTTATGTAAAGTTTTCTCATGTACAAAAATTCTCTTACTTTTTCCATTGTACCTTGAAAATTTGTAGCAATTACACGAAAGTACTCGGTACTTCGTTTTCCATTTTCTCCTTTCTATTCCTTGTGGCGAACCTATATATATATATATATATATATATATATATATATATATATATATATATATATATATATATATATATATATATATATATATATGACACACACACACATTCATACACAAAGAATTGTATGCTATCGGTATATCATCATTGGTAATTAATCCACAGGAAACTGGTGAATTGCGCTTTTGGATAATATGATTACAGGTCGAAGGTCGTGCTGATTATTGACTCGAATAATAGGTGTGATACTCATTTACTCCATACGACTGAGATTTTTATCACCTTTTACTAAGTTTTCATATTTCTTATGGAGGCGCTAGAATCGATTTTAGAGGCATATACAATTATAATACTGTTTGTTTTGAGCGCGTTCTCTCTTGCTTTCTCCTATGTGTTAGTTATTTGCCGATCTCATAGTTTTATTTTTTCTATAGACAGACGTTATAAATCAGGGAATCTGGTTTTGGTGGTGTGTATACCTTAATTTAACCAGACCACTGGGAAGGATTAGATTTATTTTACGTGGGTAAGAACCAATTGGTTACCTAGCAACGGGACCTACAGCTTATTGTGGAATCCGAACCACATTGTAACGAGAAATGAATTTCTATCACCAGAAATAAATTCCCCTAATTCTTCATTGGTCGGTCGGAGAATCGAACGCGGGCCCTGCGAGAAATGAATTTCTATCACCAGAAATAAATTCCTCTAATTCTTCATTGGCCGGTTCGGAGAATCGAACGCGGGCCCAGCAGAGTGCTATCCAAGAACGGTACCCACCTGTCCAATGAGGAACTTAGTTTTGATGGAAAGGTTCATTTTGATAGTAATCTGATTATTTTTTTAAAGGTTGTCTAATCTTACAGAGTAAATATTAGGAATTTGCTGCACATTTATCTCTCGGTCTGCGAAGATCAAGACATCTGAGGGGGTCCCCTCTTTCAGGTTGCAACCTAACTAATTTTTTCCCTTGTTGTGCACTCTGATGGTTATAGGTATGGGGGCTGATGTGCCTGGATGGTTGGGGGTTTTTTGTTTGGGGGGCGGGGGGGTGGCGCAAGGAGGGACATAAGGAAAAGAGGAAGGGTTAAGAGTTAAAGAATGTGATTATTGTCCATTTGCATCTCAAAGGTGATGGAGTAAATTATGTGGCGTTAACCCTGAATTATGTTTTTCCGGATGACATTTGCTGAGAGAGAGAGAGAGAGAGAGAGAGAGTTGCTCTCTCTCTCTCTCTCTCTCTCTCTCTCTCTCTCTCTCTCTCTATATATATATATATATATATATATATATATATATATATATATGTGTGTGTGTGTGTGTGTGTGTGTGTGTGTGTGTGTGTGTGTGTGAATTATCGTTACTAATATATTTATGAAGAAATTGGAACATTGGATTAGAATGCCTTTACTACTTTGACTTAGAACGAATTAATTACTTTTATTTCTTAAGGGTTATAATTATTCCGTGTATGTTACTATCATTTAATAAACCTTCCACTTATTAGACAATTTACAGTACTTAATTTGTTGTATTTAGTATTCTTGAGAATTCCGTAAAGGTTAAAGATCTTGCACTCTGGTGTTTTCATTTCTTCAGGGCCATTACTGTTTGTATATTATATACTGTATACATATATATAGACATATATATGTATATGTATGTATGTATGTATATATATATATATATATATATATATATATATATATATATATATATATATATATTATTACATATTTATATTCTCTGTTCTCCGCTTAATGGTAACTTGAATAAATTTTCGAGGTGTGGAATTGTATAGATACAGGAAATTGTCTAAACCTCTCTTGATTTCTCTTGATTGGCTAAAACTTGGGCATTTCAACTATTGGTATGTTAGCACGATGAACGAGCACCGGATTAAAGGCTAACTCGCAAATTGAATTGTAAGTTTTATTTGTTGTTTTATCTCACTGTTAGTATTATTAGTAGTTGTTGTTTTATCTCAGTTATTATTAGTAGTAGTTGTTGTTTTATCTCACTGTTATTATTATTAGTATTGCTGCTCCTGTTACAGTTGTAGTGTGTTTTAATTGACGATGTATTTATTTGAATGTGTTGTCAGTGGCACAATGCTCGATTTTTTTCTGTCCCGTATTGCAGTTCTTTTGTTGTTGCAGTTGCTCATGTTGTTTCCCCAACAGGAGATGCAGCAGTAGCAGAAGAATAAGCTTATGTTCTCATTGAGGCTATAGTTGTTGTGTCAGGGCATCACCAGTGGCAATATCTAAATTTCATTTTTTATACGTCGTCTATTGTTGTACTCCGTCTCTATGCAAATGAAACGTCAGAGCTTGACGTGGGCGCAGTCAGAGAAAGTGGCACGTAAAAATATATTCGACGGAGGAACCACCGAATAATGGCGCGACATTAGGGAGTTATGTTTCTTTCCTCCGCAGCCGTTTTTTGTTGACTTTTTTTCGAGAGCGAGATTCAATTGCAAGTGTAACCGAGGCTTGCGGTTCACTTTTTTTTTTTTAATATATGGGAGAGGGAGAAGTGCTTTAGCTCTTCAGGACTGAATATGAGAGAGAGAGAGAGAGAGAGAGAGAGAGAGAGAGAGAGAGAGAGAGAGAGAGAGAGAGAGAGAGAGATTCATTTTGCGAGGAGTAAATCTGTATGAGAGAGAGAAATTAAGTATATCTTAGTTTAACCAGACCACTGAGCTGATTAACAACTCTCCCAGGGTTGGCCCGAGAGAGAGAGAGAGAGAGAGAGAGAGTGCTTCATTTTGCTAGGGATAAATCTGTATGAGAGAGAGAAATTAAGTATATCTTAGTTTAATCAGACTACTGAGCTGATTAACAACTCTCCTAGGGTTGGCCCGAGAGAGAGAGAGAGAGAGAGAGAGAGAGAGAGAGAGAGAGAGAGATGAGTAGGGGGGATTACCTCGTCGAGGCCCTCCCCTTTGTAGACTTCGATACTACTAATTGCAGTAATAAAAGCTGTGATGTTGGATCTGACACCGGGGTTGAAAGGAAGGTGTCAGATCGATTTAGAATTACGCCCTGGATATCCGGTACTATATCCAAGAGCTTGTCCAACCTGCATATCCGGTAATATATCCAGGAGCTTGTCCAACATATGTTTGAATATGTGTTTGATATGTGATAGTGAGATACATTGAGGCAGACAGTTTCATAGGTGATATGTAGTTAGTACAAATGATAATGTACAAGCCATCTCGTATGTTATGATACAGAGTAGTTTGAGGGAGAGAGCATCTGACACCAGAACTAGAATTATTGTGGTGTAGATGAAGGACAAAGGGTACCGGTATTAGGCTGATGGTTGTGTTGGTAGACTTGGAAGATGTGTAGAATTTTATAGCGTTCATTCCTGTGCTGGATGCTACTTAGTTTCAGCGTCTTCAGTTTAGCACCGTTGGGAAGGTCGTGAAAGTTATCAACCTTTTTCTCGCTAAATGGTGTAGTACTCTCTCTAATCTATCTGTTTGCCCATATTTGCGCGTGGGACCAATAGCATGCGTTTGGTGTTGAAGCCTCTATCTGGAAAAGTTCTTCGTATCCATGCCGACTGTTTACGACAGTTTGCCATGCTTGTGTCACTATGAGCAGATCATTTTAAGTCGTCGGAGATGATTACTCCAAAATCTTTTAATTGGTGTATTATCGTAATGTCATTTCAATACGGTCAGGGTAGTGATGGAAATTTCTTGATTTCTTACGGAAGTGTCCGTGCTCGATTTTGTTCCCGTTAAAGTCTGCTTAGTTCTGCTGCCCCAAGGGATATAATACTACCCAGCTCATTTTGAAAGTGTTCACAGCTTTGCGGGTTATCAGGATCGCTAGTCACTATAAAAAAAGGAGAAGACCGAGAACAGTTCCTGATATGACTTTGGCTGGTTTGATATCGCTTCGTTCACTGATATTTGAGACGTTGGAGTTAAAAGGAAATCGTGGCCAAGCTCCTAAAGGTCCATCCACTTTTTTGCTTTGAGATTGTTGCATAGGAATAAGTGATCTGTTTTTTTGAAGGTCTTGGCGAAGTTGAAATGTAGTGTCAGTTGGACCCCCCATTCTGGGACTTTCATTGACTGTAGGTTGATTAGCTATGATACCGTGGATCTCACTTGCATGGAGTCGTGATGGTTGGTAAGAAGGACACCGTTGTCGTTCAGATGTTTGACCATTGCTCTCCTTTAGATTTCCTCAAAGATTTTTGTAAGGTGTGATGTTAGTGACGTCGGTCGAGATGATTTTGGGGGATGGCTTTCGCTGTTTATAGTGCGGAACAAGTGTTTACGTTACGTGCTTGAAGATTTTGACTAGGTCATTGTTTGTTATTGATGAAGCCTTAGGAGATAGAAGGGGTTTTCTGAGTTCAGTTTTGCATGATTTTAGTAGCATTGCCAAGAAGTGTTTGTGTTCGACTGCATAGTTAATTCATTGTCAGTGATTTCCGTCAGGTCATTGTTTTGTATTGACGGAAGATCGTTGCCACTTCTGTCGGAGAATGCAATTGGATCATGTATCTAGTGATTCGGGTCTGGGGCCGAGAATACGGACGAGTTTCAGGCGCATCATCTTGGAGAGGAAGGCCTTCTTTTCATATTATTTTGATAAGATTAAATGTCTCAGTACCAATACAGGTGGATCTGGTGAGACCAATGAATTTATTGCTGATAATATATTGTTTAGGATGATGTTTTTGCAGGACTGCTGCAGTAGCAGACCATGGTAAAGATTAACTGGGTTAATGCAGGGGCGGCGGGCGATATGCTAGTACGATGACAAGGTTAGCTCGTATACTTGAATTGCTAGAAAAGAGCCTATATTTTCATCAACTCCAGATGTTCTGTAAGTTTAGTTTTTTAATTTTTTTATTTTTTATTTTTATTTTTTTTTTTTTTTTTTAAGAAAATAAGATAAAGCCTCCCTTTTGTTGGTTAACACTGTAAGACATAATGTTCGAAAATCTTCAGCTTCATTCGCTGTTTCATCCAAGTGGCTCTTTATGAAGGCAAGGAACATATAATTTTCTTTTTTACAATCCTCATTTAGCGTAAGGATTTTTGCGATCCTTCTCTTGTACGACACTGGGCCTATTAGTCCAGGAACATTAGCCAAATTTATAAGGCAAGATGGAAAAAAAATGTAGAAAGCTGAATTTTTCAGTAATGATACTCCAAGACATGCTGGATTCAAATCTGCAAAGACCCCAAAATCCTCCTTGTGCTAATTGTGTTAGAGCCCAAAATCCAAGATGGCCGCCATTTCCACTAATATTAGCGTATCTCTCATACGAATCTCACTTGTGTGCAATTAATACCTGATTTATGTGTTTCTTGAATGAGAACTGAATAAGATATTTTATGTATATAATCTTGGCCTTTTACTTAAAAAAAAAATGTCAGGAATATATAAAGGGAGAGGTTTTAGATCACAAATCTTGTTTTCAAATATTTCAATTACCAGGACTACATACATTGGAAATTTAACAAACCTTTTACAACTGCATACATTTATGACATAGTAATCATTATTTAAGGTTACTAGCCTTCAGGGGATGTACCAATATAAAAAGACGGTCTTAACTCAAGTCTCAAAGTCGCAAGATCACAGGTTAAATTGCAGAGGTACCTGTCAAAAATTAGGCTGATTCCAAAACATGAATCTCCTACTATAGTGACTTAGTGAGATTTAAGATAAGATCATTTTTACCACCACATATACATGCATTTGAATCGCATTAAACATATAACAAAAAAATTTAAATTCCTAAAAAAAAAAAATTGAAACTTCACTTTTCTAGACAAATACGTTAATAATGAAATTCATTATTATTGTCATCACTGTCATCTAGAGGATAAGCATTATTGCACGTTATACCAGTGCATGAGGAGCACATTTCCGAGCAGTTCAAACCAGTTTTGCGACATTTGCATTTCTTGCCACAGCCTGTCTTACATCCGCAAGATACCATGCGTAAAATATGGTCAGGAGCCACAGGTCTATCAGTGCAAATCGGAATGAGCTTGTTCTCATATTTCCATCCCCAATCAGTAGGTTGAAGATTATTAACATTGCCTAACCACTCCTGCACTGCAAAGTAAGCACGGTATGCATGAAACTTTGCAGCTGCTGAAGTTGGAGGAAGGCTCTCGAGTTCGAAGGTACAAGCAGATTTTTTTCATTTTCTGCATATATAGAACAAATCGAAGTCTATCAAGGTCTGGTGATGTGTCATCACCTTTATACAGTTTGAGCAAGAAGCTTTCCCTGCGCTTGCGATCTCGTCATGTGTAGCATCAACATTCTTGAATGAATCAAGTGCCTGCCAGTCATACTGTTCCAGTACCTTTAAGGCCTTCTTTTTTCCTACTTTAAACAGAGCTGACACTGTATCGCACCCTGTAATTGCATGTGCGGTCAGCAAATGCTTCCTGGTATTTGGATGCAGAACTTCCATGATGTCATATATGCTATAAACGGCATCCCGTGCATACTGCATGTAAAGATTTCGTTTAGCACGGTCGAGTAGCATCACTAACAGGTCTGTGTCCTTTCCAACTAAGATTGCTGGACGATCTGTGCTGACTGCATGCTCAACTGCTGTGTCACTGATAAGGAAATCAGCATCTGCCTGACTTTGAAGGCATGTTACACTAAAGTGGTCAATTCATCCATCAGAGCGACAATGAACCTGGCTTTGTTTTGTCGATTGGCTAAGAATGAATGTTGGCTATTAGTTACAGCCATGCCAAGTTCAAACAGGATATCTGGGGCCACATTTTGGCCGGCCGTACGACGAGTTTGCTCTGCCAACTTTGTTGATAAGTATGGGTTACTGTACCCATCGAAGCAAATGATTGCTCCTGTGCCATAATTATTGAGAACATAACCTGAATAGTTATCAATAATGTCTTTATATGTACCATCATTTGGCCATATAACACTCTGTAATAAGTGACCGCCATCGACTACATAAAGTGGATTTTGTAGATCACCAATGGGTGTTGGATTTGACATATGATTTCAATGCATTGGCTAATACACTTTTGGTATTTTTACGCATTATACCATTCTCAAATATTGATGGTGGTTGCTTGCTGAATTCATGTTTTAGATGGTCCTTCATCTCAGAACGATTTTGTATCACACAGGTGACACGCATGAAGAGTGACATGGGGTTAATTTCACTTGGTGGCCACGGATTTTTGCGCTGTTATTTGCTATGGCAATAGATATTACTTTATCATTTCTCTTGAGCTTCGCATCAGTATAACTGATTCAGTTAGTCTGCTCGCAGCTTCCTCCCCAACTTTTATGGCTAGATCAGCATTGGCAGTTTCTGGGGCCACTACGCCAGTAGCAATACAGACTAACTTATCCTTGTTTTCCCCCACTGTATGAGAATGGTGCATGCTGTGATAAGTAAGCCTTGAACTTGTTGAAATGTGCACCATCTCTTGCAGTTGTAGTTGTACGAAGGTCTTTATGCTGATCACTGGTAAGTGATTGTGTTCCAGTGAATGATTCCAGAGATTCGCATATTGGAGCAGTTTGGGGTAGGATGTGGACCATTTTAGCTTGTGTGCTCGCTGTTATACCCCGTCCATGAGCAATACCTCCTCTTGCCTTGAGCATTCTCATCAGGATCTGTTCTATAGTCTGATCTGTAAATACCCCACACCAGAACCTATCTGATCTTATTGTCCAGTACCCCTCTGAGGTGAACTTCTTATATTGGGACTCACTCATGATGCTCTGAAGTTCCTTCATTTGGTCAAGGTAGAGACGAGCTGATTTGGCATACGCAGTGTGACCTCCAGCATGGAAAATTGGAATTATCTTCACAATACAGTACAAGTGTAGCTCCCAGTCTCCGGTTCTCTCTGCTCGAATGAAGAACAGTAGGATTCTAATCATTTTCATGTACTCTATCCATAGTTTGCAACAAACAAAAGTAATAGAATATGATTCTTGCCTTTTTTCCTTAGACCTAAAAACATAAATTAAGTTGGAAACACGAACAAAGTTAAACTTGTTATTCATTTTTCACACTAGAAAAGATGAAATTATTGTCTCATTGCATGAAATACAAAAAAATTCACTATTATATTATAATTGACAGGTGGCGGCCATCTTGGATTTTTGGTCTTCATGCATTTAGCACAAGGGAGATTTTTGGGGTCTTTACATATTTGAATTCAGTAGGTTTTGGAGTATTATTCCTGAAAAAATCAGCTTTCTACATTTTTTTTCCATCATTTCACCTAATGTTCCTGGGCTATATCGTGTTGCAAATGGAAAGGAATGGGGACGGAGTTCTTTTTGGTTGCCTGTCTTCAGTGCGTTGTAGTATCATGAGGTTTTGTACGATGGCGTTGTTTGTACGTAGGGGAGGTAGAGCGGTGGGAAGGGGAAGGGGAAGGGAAAGGAGTTTAGTTAGTTTGGGCGTGAAAATTTTGCCGGAAAATTTTGAGGTGTTTGATGAACTTGTGTGCGGAGGGGGTAGGGAGAGGTATATTGTGTATGCGTTTTAGTTTTCTGTAAAATAAAACTATTGTGCCGGCTTTGTGTGTCCGTCCGTACTTTTATTATGTCAGTACTTTTTTGTTTTGTCCGCCCTCAGATCTTAAAAACTACTGAGGCTAGAGGGCTGCAAGTTGGTATGTTGATCATCCACCCTCCAATCATCAAACACATCAAATTTCAGCCCTCTAACCTCAGTATTTTTTTTATTTTAAGGTTAAAGTTAGCCATGATCGTGCTTCTGGCAACAATATAGGATAGGCCATCACCGGTCCGTGGTTAAAGTTTCATGGGTCGCGGCTCATAGCGCATTATACCGAGACCACCGAAAGATCGCCTTGATTATACGCTGTAGCGGCTGTACAGAAAACTCGATTACGCCGAAGAAACTTCGGCGCATTTTTTACTTGTTTGTTGTTGTTGATGATGTTTCCGCTGCTTCTCCCTATCCAAGCACTGTGCGAAGGATGGGGAGGGAGTCACTAGCAGATCCAGGGGTGGGCACCTAGGCACGTGCCCCCCCCATGAAAAATAATGACAAAATAATAATATTGAAGCTTTAGATAATAATAACAGAAATGAGAAATATAAAAATGGTAAAAATAGAAAATCTATTATATAGAAATAATAATAAAATTCTGAGAAAAAAATAATAATAACAATAATCGTAATGATGATAACAATGGATTCGGTATTTCCTGATAGAGCAGGCGATTGCTGGCCATTTCACAATTTCTACTTAAATAGTGAATGATATGCTTAAGAAAATATATTATACTATGATACGACCAAAATACTTCATGTATATATATATATATATATATATATATATATATATATATATATATATATATATATATATATATATATATATATATATATATATATAATTTATATATATGTGTGTGTGTGTGTGTGTGTGTGTGTGTGTGTAATATGGAAACTGGTGCCCCCTTGAAACTTTTCTGGGTCGGCTAGTAGAGGGAGTGCTTTAGCCAAGGCGCCTAGGAGATGATGACTGAGGATTGAGGGGATCGTGAGGAAGGTGATGAGGTGGTAGGGTAGGATAGGGAAGCGATGAGGGAGAATTAGAGATTGATTTAAACAATTTTTGTTTAAAGAAGATTCCTTGAAAATGGGTTATATGAATACAGTTAAAAATTGTACTTAAGTGCTTCAGTAGATAAATAATGCAGTGAGATAAACGAACAAACGAAGAAACCAAGCGCAGGATATAACGGACATCCTGAAGCCACTCGAAGAAGAGTTATCTTGAATACCTTTGGTGAGGTTTAATGTTGCATAAAGGTTGGGGGGAGAGAGAGAGAGAGAGAGAGAGAGAGAGAGAGAGAGAGAGAGAGAGAGAGTCGCGAAGAGTTAGGAATCCGGTGGAGATGCAATAAGAATTGCATTACCACGCGCATGTGCGCGATGAGAACTTATTGTCTATGAAATGAATATACGTATCACAGAATTGTACGGAAATTGATTAATATATGTAATTATGATCGATGGGGATGAGGGTTATGATTATTGTTCGTAAATGAATTGAGACACTAATTTAGTTTTATGAAGAGTATTACAGAGATGCACAGTTTATTAAGATTATGATAAAGGTGATGAAAGTTACGTTTCTGGATATTAATATTAAATCAAGTAAATATTAGTAATGTTCGATACGAGGTCACTAGAAATTGACCGAAGTTGTGTGATGTGAGCATCAAATAGGTTAGTAGATGCACGTTCACGCACACGCATATATACACAGTACATACCTAGCGTAGGGTCTTGGTGATTCCACCTCCCACCTTCGTGCAGTTAACCAACTGGGTACAGTGGCTGAGTGGTGCGGTGCTAGGCTTATGGTTAAGAGGTCCTGGATTGCTCCCGCCATCCGGCTGTAAATGGGCAGCAGAATATGGTGAGGTCAAGAAAAAGGGTATGCAGCTAGCAGCTTTATTCATAAAGGCGTGCAGAAATTGATAGGCTGTGTCCCTTTCAGAGAGGAAAAGACGTATGGTGAAAAATATTATTCACGCAACACACACACATATACTGTGTATATATATATATATATATATATATATATATATATATATATATATATATATATATATATATATAGAGAGAGAGAGAGAGAGAGAGAGAGAGAGAGAGAGAGAGAGAGAGACTATTCATGAATTGTTTACATTTTGAATTATATCATGTTTAGGAGCATCTCGTACCAAGTGGTGCGCAGTGCATATTTGGAAACGGGTAGAGAAAATGCCACACAGTGTTGTTGTTGAGTCTTCTTTTTGAGGTGACGCGGAAAAAATGAGGAATTCCGTTTTGAGGGGAAGGAAACGAAACTGAGAGAGGGAGATGGGGAGTGAGGGGTTGCATCAGCAGGTCTTTGTTCACCTCCCTAACCTTTTAACCTCTTTCTGAGAGGTAAGATAAGAGCGGAATAAAGGAAAGGCACTTAGAGGAGTTTTTTCTCTTTTTCTCTAGTGGAGAGGAGAAGTGTTTTACCTTTAAGAGTGAGGGAAACTGGGTGATGTAAACGTTGATTTAGTTAGAATTGTGAAGTCTCAATTGATAGTACAGTAATTTAAGTAGACATCTAAATAATGATTTTATTCAGGAAGAGAAAGTTTATTAACTACCCTTATACACACATATATTATATATATATATATATATATATATATATATATATATATATATATATATATATATATATATATATATATATATATATATATATATATATATATATACATTAACTTAATCACATACGCAGTTGTTCTGTGCAATAGTAGAATTACTGAAAGGACCTCATTCAAACTGGATGGTATCTAATGGAGTATTTATTCAGAAAAAGTTACAAGGTTTCTTGGACAAGCAGTCCACATTATCAAGTACTAGATACCATCCAGTTTGAATGAGGTCCTTTCAGTAATATATATATATATATATATATATATATATATATATATATATATATATATATATATATATATATATGGAATTGCATGTTGTTTGAAGAACAACTTTCTGGGACATCAAACACAATAACCTTAAGTGCAAAGGGGAAGGAAGTTGTGAGGAATAAGAGCGCGGGACGACGATCGTGGGTCTTCATCCTCAGCCAAAGGTAATACGGGTTGAGGGAAACCTTAATCGCATAAACCTGATGATGATGCGAGGCTAAAACAGCTCCCTTCAGACAGACAGGAAACGCATTCGGGTGGATAGATGGTGGCGGCGTCGCCCTGTGGATGAGTAGACCCATGCTACGCTCTTGTGGTTCACCAGGTAGTGCAAAACTTCTTTTTGTAAGTTACGCGCACAAAAGTTTACGTCAGTAAGTTCTGGTGAAAAATCCGGTGCTCAGTTGTTCTCATTTAGGTTTTGAAGTTTCGGGATCTAGTTGGAATTATGGTCTGGTCCCAGGAACCAGTTTGAAATCGGGTCTCAAAGTTCCAGGAGCCAGTTTGAAATCTGGTCTTGAAGTTCCAGGAGCCAGTTTGAAATCGGGTCTTGAAGTTCCAGGAGCCAGTTTGAAATCTGGTCTTGAAGTTCTAGGATCCAGTTTGAAATTGGATCTTGAAGTTCCAGGACCCAATGTGAAATCGGGCCTAGAAGTTTTAGGATCCAGTTTGAAATCAGGTCATGAAGTTCAAGATCCTGTTTGAAATCGGGTCTTGAAGTTGCAGGATCCAGTTTGAAGTTGTCTTGAAGTTCTAGGATCCAGTTTGAAATCGGGTCTTAAGATTCCAGGGTCTGGTTTGGAATCTGGTCTTGGAGTTCCAGGATCCGTTTTGAAATTGAGTCTAGAAGTTCCAGGATCCAGTTTGAAATCGGGTCTTAAGGTTCCAGGGTCTGGTTTGGAATCTGGTTTAGAAGTTCCAGGATCCGGTTTGAAATTGAGTTTAGAAGTTCCAGAATCCAGTTTGAAATCGGGTCTTGAAGTTCCAGGATCCAGCTTGAATTTGGATCCGTTTCCGTTGTCCAGTTGTTTTTATTCGAAGCCTTAGTTATGGAATCTATGTGTTCTAATTAAAAATAATTGAAGTTCCAGGAACTAGTGTAAATTCTAGTTTTGAAAGTGTAAAGGTTCAGGTAGAGCTAAAACGGCAGTAGATTGAGAAGCTGAGTGATTGATGGCATAAACATGTGCCTCAAGTAGTCAGGGTATATAGTTAGAACATACCCAAAGTGTTCAGGGATTTACATATCGCAGAAATATGTGACTGAAATGGCTGAGGTCTTAAGTTTGTGTGCTTGAATCATTATTGTAATTAATTGTCATTATGTCAGCCAACTTGCTTTTGAAATAACCACCATCAAAATATCAATTAGTATGCGCACTCCTCTTGTATATTAAGTACTGTACTCTGTTTTTCTTGATTTACGTCTTACGTGTTGAATTGCAGATGTATGATAATTTAATGGCCGTCATAAGCAAGCGAGCTAGCAAGGATGACTTGCTCATCCAAGCGAGTGTCTGCTGCTTATGTTAATTGGTTGTACAGTACACTTGGAGCTCTAGCATCTGGATAGGCAACCATCTCTCTCTCTCTCTCTCTCTCTCTCTCTCTCTCTCTCTCTCTCTCTCTCTCTCTCTCTCCCCTAGTAGAGGTGCCTCCTCCAGAGACAAAAAAAAAGAGTGAATGGTCAGTGTGACATTATCCTGTACTCATTCTTGCTCTTCCAAGATACTAAGTTTTTTTTTTTAATACCTCGTCGAATCCATCTTATCGTGCACTTTCCTCAACTTCTTCACGTCCTCCTAACGATTTCAGGTTAGACACATTTCACCAACCTCTGATCCTGCATTCTCTACACATGACCCAGCCATTCGAAATTGTCTGAGCCATCTTTTCACCTCTGCTAACCTTTTTAGCACCTACGCGTACCTCTGCTTATCTTACCCTTTCAGTTCTTCCTGCGCCACATATCAGCATACGATTCATCTCCATAACTTCAATCTTTTTGCTTTCATTCGTATTCAGAATCTCACTTATATATATATATATATATATATATATATATATATATATATATATATATATATATATATATAGACCCCATGCCTCTCTTAACTCTGGTTGCGACCACCGTAGGCGTTCAACTACAAGGTTCATAATAGGCAAGATTGCTACATATTACACCACGAATGTTTTTGTGTTTGTGTGTCTGTGATTGTCTGTTTGTGCATGTGATTTTCAGACTCCTGGCAACAAGAAAATGATGGCAATGTAGTTTGACGACTATCAAATGAATGGTGGGGAAACTATTAAAGAAATGACGGACTTCCGTGCTTTGCAAAATGGTGGGTGACGCCAAAAATAAACCAGAACACAAACACGCTTTTGCTCATCCCGAACAACTTTTTGTTGTGTATGCATTACTGAGGCAGTCTCTTTGCGTCACATTTGGTAAGCCGGTCTGTGAAAATGTATCTTAAAGGAAGCCCTTTCAGACCCTAAAAGGCCTAAGACCTAGGGACTTCCGTTGCACCAGGGAGGGTCACCGCTAATCCTTGTTAATCCTACCTTAAATTTCGGTAGGTGTGTGAGGATTATGTCCCTAAAGAATTTCTTTGACAGAGAGAGAGAGAGAGAGAGAGAGAGAGAGAGAGAGAGAGAGAGAGAGAGAGAGAGAGTCCCTTAGAGCAGTTGCGACGAAATGAGAAATTGTCAGTTTCTAGAAAGGTTTGTTTTTTGTAACACACCGGAAATGCAAAGAAGGTTTTAGTAAGGTTTTCCTGAATAACTTGGGGAGTTCTTTCAGAAGTGAATCACTGGGGTTCTGCTTGGTGAAGTTGTGTTTCCAGTTTGCTCTTTTGTACTGCTACGAGTTTAGTATACTGTAGCTCTGATTTGGCTTCCTTTAATCTTTCCAAGGAATGTCATTAGTGACAAGTAATCCGGTTACAGTTTTAGAGACAATGGTTTTCTCAGCTTTGCGTGCTTCCCTTTGGATATTATTTTTAATTTTACTTTAGTTTTTGTTTTTGGGCTGTAGGCTATGTAGGTTCACAGTTGCAGTAGTGTAATATTTTATTTAGGCTATGGAACATACCCCTTATAATTTTTCGATCATTACTACTGTTTTTTTTTTGTATTATTATTATTGTTGTTGTTGTTGTAATGATTTTCCTTTATCGTTATCACCGTGTTGCCACTCTTTTCAAGTTACTGAAGATAGGTCCCGTGGGAATGCTTATCCAAAGTTTCTTACAAAATCCAGTTGATAAAAGCATAGGTTCGTTTTTGGTTGCTCGGGACGACTGTAGAGGGCGTCCTGGCTGATAGGGTGCTGCAGGGAAACACAAGGGAAGTAGAGTTTAACATTCCTGTTTTAATTTTTGAAACATACATAGTTACTACAGTGTTGAGGGTAAAGATTTTTTGCTTCCGATGTTTCTTAACGTCCCTCCTGCCACCCTCCAGAAACGATTTTCCTGTCCCCCCTCTTCTAGAGACGTAATTTGTCACGGTGTCTGGGGCTTCACGTATAAGACGGTACGAATAAAGGAACCGAAGGGAAGGTGTTTGCAGGGAACTATTTTTATGTCAACTGCAAGCTGTCAGGGAGGAGAAGGGCATCACGTTGCAAGATGGTTCCTGTGGAAAGAAATCTTCGTTATCCTTCTGTATGTTTCAGCGAGCATGAGGAAATGTCGCCACCAGTTTGTATTAGTATAAAGAAAACTTTTTTTTTATGTAGCTAGTGTGACAGTATCCTCCCTATCCTCTCCCTGGCAAAAGAGTTCAAATTGATTATGTTCAGTGATTGCGTGATTGAGTTTTTGTTAGAGGTGGAGTAAAAATTCAGTTAACAATTTCTGCTGTTTTGTGTCTGTTGTGCAAAGAACAGGTCCTATCCTAAAGCGTGTTACGTTTATGTTAAGAATGACTTCTGTTATTACGTACCGGATAATATGGCAGGTCATTTCGTCCCGTTTTATCGTTCGCTTACTCCGAATCTGCTGTTATTGGGTTAGTCAGCGAAGGACAGAAACCCCACCATAAGGTGAGATTTTTATTGGTGTTTGTTTATCAACGGTATCGCAAAGAGACGGTAAACCCAGACCTTTATTTCTGACCTCACCCTGTCCCTCTTTCCCCCCTGCTCTCCCCCTTCCCTCAGGACGGAGAAAAGGAGAGGGAGAAAAATGTTGTCGGAAGAAAAATCCCGCCGTGTCATAAAATTTTTTGAGGTCGTAGTGAGGCTTTAGTGTTGCTCTACATCTTTTGTGTTTTATGACGACGGCGCTTCTTGGTGTATTTGCTGCCGTTGCCCTGTTGGGTTCAAGTTGCCCCTTAGGTAACGTGTACGAAGTTTTGTTTATATATATATTTATTTATTTTATAAAGGTAGTGATATCAAGGACTGGATTTGCAGTTCGGCTGTAAAGTTGACCAAATGGAAAGTTTTGCCTTTTCATTTGCTTATTATGAAGTTTGGCTGTGTCATGGACTGAATAGGCATTTTGCCTTATTATTATGTGTGCTTTATAAAATGCGAAGTAAAGGAAAAACGAAGCGCCAAAACAGGATCGAAATTTATCAGTCTCCCTTCATACCATATGAACTCAGAAATGCAGTCGTCTTTCTAGAATGTTTTCTCCGTTTTACTGTTAGTTTTAGTTTTATGTAAAAGAAAACTATGAGATGGTTCTGTCTGTCCGTCTGCACTTTTTCTTTCCACCCTCAGATCTTAAAAACTAATGAGGCTAGAGGGCTGCAAATTGGTATGCTGATCATCCACCCTCCAATCATCAAACAAACCAAATTGCAGCCCTCTAGCCTCAGTAGTTTTTACTCTATTTAAGGTTAAACTTAACCATGATCGTGCCTCTGGCAAAGCTATAGGGCAGGCCACCACCGGGCCGTGGTTAAAGTTTGAGGGCCGCGGCTCATACAGCTTTATACGCTATACAGAAAACTCGATTGCGCCGTAGAAACTTCTGCGCATTTTTTACTTATTATTATTTTAATTAGGACAAGTTTCAGCTTCCCTCGAAAAACATGACCATAAAAATGCTGCATCGAACAGTATATAGTGGCCTCGCTCTGATACTCCGGATTCCGGTTTGAATCCTGATACAGGCATCATAATTTCTTCATATTCTTCCTTTACGATTTTGGGCTTTATATAATTAAGAGTATCCAAAAAAGTCTGAGGAAATAGATGTTAAGAGGGCATTGCAGTTATTAAAACTAAATGCATAACTAGTAAAAAGCGACCAGTAGGTTCTAATATATATATATATATATATATATATATATATATATATATATATATATATATATATATATATATATATATATACTGTATATATATATGTATATATATATATGTATATATATACTGTATATATATGTAAATGAAGACAAGAAGGCCCATGTAAAGACTTTACACATTTGCAGCCATATATTCCGAATACCATCCCCCCCCTCTCTCTCTCTCTCTCTCTCTCTCTCTCTCTCTCTCTCTCTCTCTCGTATCTATCTTGTGGTCGAGTAATTCTCGTGTCCGGTACTTTGCTGGCTTCGGTTCCTTTATACCGTAAAAGGCTAAAAACCACTTTAAAAATTTTTTTTTTTTTTTTATCGTTTATTTAAAAATGTAGTCGTAATTTTGCCGTCTTCTCCGCCTTTTTGTATTTCGGGAAAGCCAGGTGAACATTTGAGTGGTCCTCCGGGCAGACTTTTAGGTGTCCTGGAGGCCACCTTGTGCTCCTCTTGACCAGACATTACTTCGCATTGCATATTTGCAGCGAACTGGGACGCTGAAATTCGATGGCTGCAAGGTATGAATGACTTTTTTTAGCGCCAGTGCTGATAGCAAGTGTTATGTAGCTTTTGACGCCCAATAAGAATAAGGACTCGTACATCAAGTTCATTTCGTGTTTAGGAGGATGAGTGTTGATGCAATTACTGGCGATGGAGCGAGTGGATACAAAGTTACTCGGATCGTGGTTGACTTTAGTAAGTAATGTTTTTTTTTAATTCGTATTTTACGCAGGTTATTTATTTAGCTGCCGTTTATAAGTTTGTTTGTCTTTAGTTAACTTTGTTAGAATCACTGAACTGAATACATCCGCGCTCTATGTCACCCACACGAAATGAATTGCGTAAAAATCAAACTAACAACTTTGCATTTTGAAGAACTCAATTCCTGCAGCACACTTAGTTTTATATATATATATATATATATATATATATATATATATATATATATATATATATATATATATATATATATATATATATATATATATATATATATATATATATATATATATATATATATACTGTATATATATATGTATATATATATATGTATATATATACTGTATATATATGTAAATGAAGACAAGAAGGCCCATGTAAAGACTTTACACGTTGCAGCCATATATTCCGAATACCATCCCCCCCCCCCCTCTCTCTCTCTCTCTCTCTCTCTCTCTCTCTCTCTCTCTCTCTCTCTCTCTCTCTGTATCTATCTTGTGGTCGAGTAATTCTCGTGTCCGGTACTTTGCTGGCTTCGGTTCCTTTATACCGTAAAAGGCTAAAACCACTTTAAAAATTTTTTTTTTTTTTTTTATCGTTTATTTTAAAAATGTAGTCGTAATTTTGCCGTCTTCTCCGCCTTTTGTATTTCGGGAAAGCCAAGGTGAACATTTGAGTGGTCCTCTGGCAGACTTTTAGGTGTCCTGAGGCCACCTTGTGCTCCTCTTGACCAGACATTACTTCGCATTGCATATTTGCAGCGAACTGGGACGCTGAAATTCGATGGCTGCAAGGTATGAATGACTTTTTTTAGCGCCAGTGCTGATAGCAAGTGTTATGTAGCTTTTTGACGCCCAATAAGAATAAGGACTCGTACATCAAGTTCATTTCGTGTTTAGGAGGATGAGTGTTGATGCAATTACTGGCGATGGAGCGAGTGGATACAAAGTTACTCGGATCGTGGTTGACTTTAGTAAGTAATGTTTTTTTTTTTTAATTCGTATTTTACGCAGGTTATTTATTTAGCTGCCGTTTATAAGTTTGTTTGTCTTTAGTTAACTTTGTTAGAATCACTGAACTGAATACATCCGCGCTCTATGTCACCCACACGAAATGAATTGCGTAAAAATCAAACTAACAACTTTGCATTTTGAAGAACTCAATTCCCGCAGCACACTTAGTTTATATATATATATATATATATATATATATATATATATATATATATATATATATATATATATATATATATATATATATATATATATATATATATATATACTGTATATATATATGTATATATATATATGTATATATATACTGTATATATATGTAAATGAAGACAAGAAGGCCCATGTAAAGACTTTACACGTTGCAGCCATATATTCCGAATACCATCCCCCCCCCTCTCTCTCTCTCTCTCTCTCTCTCTCTCTCTCTCTCTCTCTCTCTCTCTATCTTGTATCTATGGTCGAGTAATTCTCGTGTCCGGTACTTTGCTGGCTTCGGTTCCTTTATACCGTAAAAGGCTAAAAACCACTTTAAAAATTTTTTTTTTTTATCGTTTATTTAAAAATGTAGTCGTAATTTTGCCGTCTTCTCCGCCTTTTGTATTTCGGGAAAGCCAAGGTGAACATTTGAGTGGTCCTCCGGGCAGACTTTTAGGTGTCCTGGAGGCCACCTTGTGCTCCTCTTGACCAGACATTACTTCGCATTGCATATTTGCAGCGAACTGGGACGCTGAAATTCGATGGCTGCAAGGTATGAATGACTTTTTTTTTTAGCGCCAGTGCTGATAGCAAGTGTTATGTAGCTTTTGACGCCCAATAAGAATAAGGACTCGTACATCAAGTTCATTTCGTGTTTAGGAGGATGAGTGTTGATGCAATTACTGGCGATGGAGCGAGTGGATACAAAGTTACTCGGATCGTGGTTGACTTTAGTAAGTAATGTTTTTTTTTTTTAATTCGTATTTTACGCAGGTTATTTATTTAGCTGCCGTTTATAAGTTTGTTTGTCTTTAGTTAACTTTGTTAGAATCACTGAACTGAATACATCCGCGCTCTATGTCACCCACACGAAATGAATTGCGTAAAAATCAAACTAACAACTTTGCATTTTGAAGAACTCAATTCCGCAGCACAGTTTTAGTTTATATATATATATATATATATATATATATATATATATATATATATATATATATATATATATATATATATATATATATATATATATATATATATATATATATATATATATACTGTATATATATATGTATATATATATATGTATATATATACTGTATATATATGTAAATGAAGACAAGAAGGCCCATGTAAAGACTTTACACGTTGCAGCCATATATTCCGAATACCATCCCCGCCCCCTCTCTCTCTCTCTCTCTCTCTCTCTCTCTCTCTCTCTCTCTCTCTCTCTCTCTCTCGTATCTATCTTGTGGTCGAGTAATTCTCGTGTCCGGTACTTTGCTGGCTTCGGTTCCTTTATACCGTAAAAGGCTAAAACCACTTTAAAAATTTTTTTTTTTTTTTTTTATCGTTTATTTAAAAATGTAGTCGTAATTTTGCCGTCTTCTCCGCCTTTTGTATTTCGGGAAAGCCAAGGTGAACATTTGAGTGGTCCTCCGAGCAGACTTTTAGGTGTCCTGGAGGCCACCTTGTGCTCCTCTTGACCAGACATTACTTCGCATTGCATATTTGCAGCGAACTGGGACGCTGAAATTCGATGGCTGCAAGGTATGAATGACTTTTTTTTTTTAGCGCCAGTGCTGATAGCAAGTGTTATGTAGCTTTTGACGCCCAATAAGAATAAGGACTCGTACATCAAGTTCATTTCGTGTTTAGGAGGATGAGTGTTGATGCAATTACTGGCGATGGAGCGAGTGGATACAAAGTTACTCGGATCGTGGTTGACTTTAGTAAGTAATGTTTTTTTTTTTAATTCGTATTTTACGCAGGTTATTTATTTAGCTGCCGTTTATAAGTTTGTTTGTCTTTAGTTAACTTTGTTAGAATCACTGAACTGAATACATCCGCGCTCTATGTCACCCACACGAAATGAATTGCGTAAAAATCAAACTAACAACTTTGCATTTTGAAGAACTCAATTCCTGCAGCACACTTAGTTTTATATATATATATATATATATATATATATATATATATATATATATATATATATATATATATATATATATATATATATATATATATATATATATATATATATATATATACTGTATATATATATGTATATATATATATGTATATATATACTGTATATATATGTAAATGAAGACAAGAAGGCCCATGTAAAGACTTTACACGTTGCAGCCATATATTCCGAATACCATCCCTCTCTCTCTCTCTCTCCTCTCTCTCTCTCTCTCTCTCTCTCTCTCTCTCTCGTATCTATCTTGTGGTCGAGTAATTCTCGTGTCCGGTACTTTGCTGGCTTCGGTTCCTTTATACCGTAAAAGGCTAAAAACCACTTTAAAAAATTTTTTTTTTTTTTTTTTTTTTATCGTTTATTTAAAAATGTAGTCGTAATTTTGCCGTCTTCTCCGCCTTTTTTGTATTTCGGGAAAGCCAAGGTGAACATTTGAGTGGTCCTCCGGGCAGACTTTTAGGTGTCCTGGAGGCCACCTTGTGCTCCTCTTGACCAGACATTACTTCGCATTGCATATTTGCAGCGAACTGGGACGCTGAAATTCGATGGCTGCAAGGTATGAATGACTTTTTTTAGCGCCAGTGCTGATAGCAAGTGTTATGTAGCTTTTGACGCCCAATAAGAATAAGGACTCGTACATCAAGTTCATTTCGTGTTTAGGAGGATGAGTGTTGATGCAATTACTGGCGATGGAGCGAGTGGATACAAAGTTACTCGGATCGTGGTTGACTTTAGTAAGTAATGTTTTTTTTTTTTAATTCGTATTTTACGCAGGTTATTTATTTAGCTGCCGTTTATAAGTTTGTTTGTCTTTAGTTAACTTTGTTAGAATCACTGAACTGAATACATCCGCGCTCTATGTCACCCACACGAAATGAATTGCGTAAAAATCAAACTAACAACTTTGCATTTTGAAGAACTCAATTCCCTGCAGCACACTTAGTTTATATATATATATATATATATATATATATATATATATATATATATATATATATATATATATATATATATATATATATATATATATATATATATATATACTGTATATATATATGTATATATATATATGTATATATATACTGTATATATATGTAAATGAAGACAAGAAGGCCCATGTAAAGACTTTACACGTTGCAGCCATATATTCCGAATACCATCCCCGCCCCCTCTCTCTCTCTCTCTCTCTCTCTCTCTCTCTCTCTCTCTCTCTCTCTCTCTCTCGTATCTATCTTGTGGTCGAGTAATTCTCGTGTCCGGTACTTTGCTGGCTTCGGTTCCTTTATACCGTAAAAGGCTAAAAACCACTTTAAAAAATTTTTTTTTTTTTTTTTATCGTTTATTTAAAAATGTAGTCGTAATTTTGCCGTCTTCTCCGCCTTTTGTATTTCGGGAAAGCCAAGGTGAACATTTGAGTGGTCCTCCGGGCAGATTTTTAGGTGTCCTGGAGGCCACCTTGTGCTCCTCTTGACCAGACATTACTTCGCATTGCATATTTGCAGCGAACTGGGACGCTGAAATTGATGGCTGCAAGGTATGAATGACTTTTTTTAGCGCCAGTGCTGATAGCAAGTGTTATGTAGCTTTTGACGCCCAATAAGAATAAGGACTCGTACATCAAGTTCATTTCGTGTTTAGGAGGATGAGTGTTGATGCAATTACTGGCGATGGAGCGAGTGGATACAAAGTTACTCGGATCGTGGTTGACTTTAGTAAGTAATATTTTTTTTTTTAATTCGTATTTTACGCAGGTTATTTATTTAGCTGCCGTTTATAAGTTTGTTTGTCTTTAGTTAACTTTGTTAGAATCACTGAACTGAATACATCCGCGCTCTATGTCACCCACACGAAATGAATTGCGTAAAAATCAAACTAACAACTTTGCATTTTGAAGAACTCAATTCCCAGCACACTTAGTTTTAGTTTATATATATATATATATATATATATATATATATATATATATATATATATATATATATATATATATATATATATATATATATATATATATATATACTGTATATATATATGTATATATATATATGTATATATATACTGTATATATATGTAAATGAAGACAAGAAGGCCCATGTAAAGACTTTTACACGTTGCAGCCATATATTCCGAATACCATTGCCCCCCCTCTCTCTCTCTCTCTCTCTCTCTCTCTCTCTCTCTCTCTCTCTCTCTCTGTATCTATCTTGTGGTCGAGTAATTCTCGTGTCCGGTACTTTGCTGGCTTCGGTTCCTTTATACCGTAAAAGGCTAAAAACCACTTTAAAAAATTTTTTTTTTTTTTTTTATCGTTTATTTAAAAATGTAGTCGTAATTTTGCCGTCTTCTCCGCCTTTTGTATTTCGGGAAAGCCAAGGTGAACATTTGAGTGGTCCTCCGGGCAGACTTTTAGGTGTCCTGGAGGCCACCTTGTGCTCCTCTTGACCAGACATTACTTCGCATTGCATATCTGTAGCGAATTGGGACGCTGAAATTCGATGGCTGCAAGGTATGAATGACTTTTTTTTAGCGCCCAGTGCTGATGGCAAGTGTTATGTAGCTCTTGACGCCCAATAAGAATAAGGATTCGTACATCAAGTTCATTTCGTGTTTAGGAGTATGAACGTTGATACAATTACTGGCGACGGACCGAGTGGATACAAAGTTAAGTTACTCGGAACGTGGTTGACTTTAGTAAGTAATTTTTTTTTTTTAATTCGTATTTTACGCAGGTTATTTATTTAGCTGCCGTTTATAAGTTTGTTTGTCTTTAGTTAACTTTGTTAGAATCACTGAACTGAATACATCCGCGCTCTATGTCACCCACACGAAATGAATTGCGTAAAAATCAAACTAACAACTTTGCATTTTGAAGAACTCAATTCCCTGCAGCACACTTAGTTTTATATATATATATATATATATATATATATATATATATATATATATATATATATATATATGTATATGTATATGTATATGTATATATATACATACATATATATATATATATATACACAGTGTATATACATACATACATACATACATACTGTACCGGCATCCCTTTTTTCCCTGAGAGAAGTGGCTTCAAAAAGTGTTCCACCGCCAGTAAACAAAATATATTATCCCCTTTGGTTTTTAGGTCCCATGCCTTTTTGCCTGGAATGTGCCTTAAACATACATGTAAATATATATATATATATATATATATATATATATATATATATATATATATATATATATATATATATATTGTTACGATGTGACGGTCTTGGTTGATCATGTATTATTCAATTTACGTAATTTTTACGGCCCTGCAAACCAAGATTACACGTAACCTGCCACTTGAAGCCAAAAGTTAACCTCAAAGACAGTCGTTAATTAGCCAAAAAAAGGTCGCCAGTTAAGGGTTATTAACCTTAACAAAGAATATTTGAGATGAATTTGATTTTAAACGCAACGGTTCTTCCAAACATTCGGACGCGAGGCATACAAAAGCATCGAGATTTAACCTGATTTTGCTTACCTAAATCCTAGGTATTTTACTGGAATAATGGGGTTGAAGCTAACAATAAAATAATCTGGCTTAATCTAGACTTTGTAAACACATATACCCTAAGTGGTGGCTGAAGGAAGAAAACAAAGAAAAAATGTGAAATACAGAAAAGTACTAGTCAATCGATTTAAGCTTCAACAAGAATCGGACTTACCGTGAATGTCGAGTCGCATTTGCGCAAACGAGGGGACCTCAGGAGTCGTATTCTGGCAGTCTTTCCAATTCACTAATTAAGTTAGACGTAGGAGGAAAAGTAATAAAGAATAAAGAATATCGTTCGACACGCACGCAGCGTCACCCTCGTTTAGTGACCGCTGGAATCTCTCTGCCTGACCCGACCTCGCTCTCGTTCCGCCAGAGGAGGGCTTATACACGCCGGGCAATCCGACCTTGACAAAGGCATCGTAGAATGCATAGAATAAAGCTTAAGGGCCACCATAACTAGGGGTCATTGAGCGTAAACCTCTCTGAGGCTTAGGTCCCTAATGCCCTAGCGTATTTTGTTTACAAACTTTCCAGCCTATGGGGTTAAATGCCTAAATGCTACCTATTCCTTTCTCCAACGGATGTTAAAGTTTGAACTGAAGACGCTTCTAGCGTGGGACAAAGCAATTTCCCTGTCTCAGTCAGGCTGATATTTCTATCCCTAAATGTTCGAGGGCGGACAGCGTAAATATTTATAAAAGCTCCCCCTTTAAGAGGGCCTTCACTCCCTTTTCGGGCGTGAAGGTCTATACTAACAAGCTGTTCGCCTCTCGTAGGTTACTCTCCTTCCCTGAGCAGATTAGTCCTGGTTAGCCTACCTAGCTACAGAACTACCTAACCCTAGATAGGACATGAGCTGTAATCACTACTTAACCTAATTCTAATAGTACTAGAAGGTGCTCACAGTTTTTATAGGCTACCTCCTACAATCAAGATGTGTTTTAGACCTAGCCTAGTGGTACATTCTATGATATTCCCTAGCCTAACCTATCCTAACCCGACCGTAGCACCAACATAAGAGTTAATATTCTAACTAAATTACAACATGGTTTATGTTTAATACAATTAAAATTTACTAGTTAATTCAGGAGGGTTGCCTCATATGATAAATGGGTGCCTCACTGAGGTCTTAGGCCATGCGTGTCACGAGCATCGTGGCTCGTTTCACAATAGTTGAGATTACTGAAATTAGTTAGGCTACTTACATGATTACTGCGGCTCGGTGGTAAGTGGAAAGAACAAGGCTACTAAATTGATGTACTGTACTTTAAGGTGGCCTAGGCTAGGTACAAATAAAAGGAAGAGATCACACTGGCTACCTTCTCTGGGCAAGGGGCCAGGATCACTCTTAGATGTTAGGGCACTGTGCCGAGAGGGCACTAGTGCCAGGAGGAGCTTATAGCTCGGCAACTACTGGGCTCTCTTCCGCCCCTTCTTCTTCTTCGGTTTCCTCCAAGGCCTATCAGTAGCTGGCCTAGCAGGTGATGAGAGCACCGACTCCGGGGACAGGCCAGAAGGGCTAGCGGGCGCGAAGTCAGGGGCAACTGCAAAAAGCTGCGGGGAGGACTCCCTACTCCGGCTGCTGCGACAACGGAGCAAGAGCGATCTCGACTTTGCGTCCGAGGATGCCAGTTCCTGGTCTTCCAAGGGAGGGGTACCATTTCGATCCTCCAGGGGTTCATCCTGGATTCAAATTTTGCAAAGAAGAATCTTGCAAAGAAGAAGTTTTGGTGCTGGAGGCTCTCCAGTCGCGATGATCAACTGCATGGGGAATCCTAAATCTCCCGGAGGAGGATTCACCTCATGATTTAGACCCGGCATAGGGGCCTTTTCCACTGGTAGCTCAACGTCCGTGGCGGACGGAGTCTGGCACTGCTCAGTGCTCGCAAGTGGCACTGGCAGCAGTTGAGGTCAGGCATGCCTGACAAGGGGTCCGGAGGTGCAATACCTCTCGGACGACTTGGGTTTGGCTGCGGCAGAGATTCCTGCCCCAGCAGGAGATCGTAGCCTCTCCTAGAGTTTTGTTGGGGCGTCCGCTGGGCGTTGCTTGCTTGGGCAGCCCTCCCAATTTGTGGAGTGGTCTGCCCGCTTGCACGTCCTGCAGCGGTACTGCTCCTCCTGAATCTCTCTTCGCGGAGGAGGACCTCTTGGTGGGCCAGCCCTTCGCGATTGGAGAGGGCTAGGCCTGAAATAGGTTGGGTGGTGCCCCTTCCGCGGACCACTTTGGTGGGCGGAAGGTGGAGGTTTGTCATGGTTGAGAGTTTTAGATGGGGCCTCCGTGGAGGAGGTAACGTGGCTGCGGAGTGGCGTTGGTGACGGGCTTCGCAGAGAAGATCCCGACCCAACAAGAAGGCCACTCGGGCCGAATTCCACCTACCACGCCGAGGCGGTGGGGTATCGTGCCCCAAGGTGTCATAACCTGGAGTTGGACAGTAGGAACGGTAATGGTGTGGCCCTCTATCCACTTCATTTCCCACCGGTTTCTTCGTCAACCATGGCACCGGCTGGCACTTGGGCCCTAGTGATCAGGCTAATGTCTGCCGAGTGTCTACTGTGACCGGAAGGGTCACTGGCAGGCTAGTGCTCTGAAGAGGGGCCACCGAGATGAACTGGGTTTCCAGTCTCTCGGGTAAAGGATCCGGTGCGGACCAGCAGCAGAAAATGAAGTGCTGATTAGGTTGACAAATTTGGTGGCGGGGACATGATGTGGACAGGCCGGAGATCCAGCATTGTAGTGGCTAGCAGCCCCACAGGATTTGCACGGGCCTTTTGGATGGGCTCGGTGGCCTGCAGTAACTGTTGGAGGAGAGGGCTGAGCGGATGAATCGGGAGCGGAGTTCTGGCTGGTAGGGTTAGGCTGCTTATTAGTGCCGAGTTTGTATCGGCACTCAGCTTCAGCGTGGCCCCCTTCTTGCAATAGTTGCACAGGGTCTTGCTAGGCAGTCCATTCTTCGGGTAGTGGAGTTCGAGAGGTAGGCCGGAGGGATGATTCGCTTCTGAGAGGTGCTATGCGACTGATTGAAGGTTTCCCACGAATCAGCCATGCGACAAGCTTCCATAGTGTGGAGGGCTGTTTATCGTTAAGATATACAGCAAGGGGCCCTTGCACACATTGGAAAAGGTCTTCTAGCATGGTCCGATTGAAGAGATCCTCAAACGTCGTGCAGGCCAAGGAGTCAAACCAGCGTGTACCGGACTGGGTTTTTGTGACATGCCCATTCTGTCCAAGACCAGCCGACTTCCTTGGCAAGACCTCGGAACCGTTGTCTCCATTTTTCTGGGGTTATCTCGTAGGCCTTGGTAATGACTCTACGAACTTCCGCCATGTTGCCTCTCTGGCTCTTCTCTAGTGATTTAAAGCGCTGCCTTGGCTTTTCCCTCCATATGCTTGGCTAGTATTAAGGCTCTCTCCGTCTCCGTGGTGCTGTAGTTATCGAAAAGAGCCTCGATCTCCTCCAGCCATGCTTCTGGCTCGTCCTCAGTCCACTTGGGGACTAGAGAATTGATGCTCGAAATTGAGCGTTTGATGCAGCAGGTGTAGGACTGGAGGCTTGATGGCTAGCCATAGCTTCGGCATTCTCCATTTTTGCTCTCTCAAGCTCGAGCTCCTTCTCCTTTAGGGCTAACTCAGTTTCCTTGCAGGCTAACTCATGCTGTCTCCTTCTTTCTTCTCTTTCCTCTTCATATTGCCTCTGCTCGGCTTCATACTTCCTCTGCTCGAGTCTTTCTTCCTTCTCCCGCTTGGCCAAGTCGTCCACTTGCTCCTTAACCCAGGTGGTAAGTTCAGAGCCGGGTGAGACCTGCCGCCGTCCCCAGCCCCAGGAAGGTTTTATAATGCTCTGCTGCCATGGTTCTGGTGGGGAAGGGCGTCTAACCGGGTCGACGGGCGACTTCTGGGCAGCGAGGAAGTGTCTCTTCAATGACGTGGCACCCTTTCAAAGGTGGCACTGTAGTTTCAGGTGTGCCGTGTACAGGTCACACTGGTGGCACTCAGTATCCCTAGGCACTGGTGCAGGTTAGGTTCCAGAAGAACTTTCTCTTCTGTGTTCCCTTTTGTTTTCTTTAGTGGCAACTATGGTGCCAATGTGTTCCTAGGGACCCTCTACTGGAGTCCAACTAGGCTATATGGGAGGAAAGGCACTCTACACCCCTGCAGAGTGCAACAATCGAAATGAGAGAAAGGGAAGGTAAAAGAGAGAGAGAGAGAGAGAGAGAGAGAGAGAGAGAGAGTAAGCTAGTCAAGTGATGAGTGCTGCAAATTATTGGCACTGTGGAATAAAGTGAATTTGGGTTTTTTTTCTTAAAGATCCTCGTGAGTGGCTGGTCCCAGTACCGGCCCCAGTGCTGGCCCCTTCTTTTTTTTTCAGAGGGTGAAAACTACTGTTGGCTTCGGTCTGGATAGCAGGCCTCACTCGTGACCGACAGTTTATCACTGTATTGTAATTACTCTTAACTTGTCCTCATCTATTGTGGGACAGAGGTGTTTTCTTTTAATTGGTTTAAGTATTCGAATTAATTAGCCTAGTGTCGGCCGTTCTTTCTTTGAAGAGGGTCACGTACACTTAGGTTAGGAATGCTTACTTGAATGACACGAGAGAGAGAGAGAGAGAGAGAGAGAGAGAGAGAGAGAGAGAGAGAGAGAGATTTTCAATCAGCGAATTTCTTGCTGCTTGAGAACATGTAAACAAAGATTTTATACATGCACAATGGCATGGATCTTAATAAAACGATATAGATGCGTCGTCTTGGCTTCCTTAGGGATTACTTTATTATCTTAATTTTCCGGAGCCGACGTCACAAAAGTTTATCTTAAAAATTTTAAATTTTCTTTATATGATTTTATAGTAGGTATTCGTATAGGAACTTGTTATTACTCCTAACTAAGGCCTAACTTTCCCTGCCTAAATTATCTTTTGGTTTTTTTCTAGCTAAGATATTAGGAGGTGGGTTCGCTACGAAAAGCAAAAAAAAAAAAAGAAATGCCCCCCCAGAGTGTCTCGGGCAGAGGTCACAATAACAAGGTCTTTGAGATGGCGGCCAAGGTCCCGTTAGGCCTAAATTTCAAAACAGCCTCGGCCGGCGAAGGAAACCCCAAAATGGCCGTTCTCTCACAAACAGTTCGAACAATTCTGAATACCCGCGCAGACACAGCGGAGGAATCAAAATGGCGGTTATTTTCTTTTTTGCACCAAATTCAAAACAACGAACGAAACAAATGCAGGTATCCAGATTTTACTTTAAATATACCAATCATGCATAGCGTTTTACGTTACGGATGGAAAACTAAATTACCAAACAACTTTGTGTCTTTTGTTATCGTATTCCTCACCCGGAGATTAAAAAAAAGAATGAAAAAGAGAGATGCTGGCTTGCCTGCGTAAATTTACGTTGTTGAACGGTACCTTTATTGTAAAATTACTATTTCAGTTCGTTTGCTACTTCACTGACACGGTTTTTTGAATGATTCCCGCTATATGCAAACAATAACGATCGGAATTGCCGACGCGATCACTACATTACTTTGTGTACATGAAATGGGCTCCGCTTTTCTTGGCCTTAGGATTCGTTTCTTGAACGACTTCTCTCACGGTCCGAACACGGTAAAATGCCCTTTCTTAAACGACACAAATTGTGATTCGCTCTGCTCGAGTCGCACCCTTCCTACCTACGGCTAATTCTCACTACCTGTTATTATAACTATTCTCTTTACTGCTTATTATTATGCCTCGTTCCTTGTTTGGAAGAATGAAATGGAGTTCGATATCTGACTTTTATTTTTTTATTTATTTTTTTTTTTTTTTTTGGAATTAATGTAATTTTAATTTCCTTTTCTCCAGATTCTTTCTCTAAAATGTACTTTAGATTCTATATATAGGTCGCCAATGTTACGTGTGACGGTCTTGGTTGATCATGTGTTATTCAATTTACGTAATTTTTACGGCCCTGCAAACCAAGATTACACGTAACCTGCCACTTGAAGCCAAAAGTTAACCTCAAAGACAGTCGTTAATTAGCCAAAGGTCGCCAGTTAAGGGTTATTAACCTTAACAAAGAATATTTGAGATGAATTTGATTTTAAACGCAACGTTCTTCCAAACATTCGGACGCTTGAGGCATACAAAAGCATCGAGATTTAACCTGATTTTGCTTACCCTAAATCCTAGGTATTTTACTGGAATAATGGGGTTGAAGCTAACAATAAAATAATCTGGCTTAATCTAGACTTTGTAAACACATATACCCTAAGTGGTGGCTGAAGGAAGAAAACAAAGAAAAAATGTGAAATACAGAAAAGTACTAGTCAATCGACGAAGCTTCAACAAGAATCGGACTTACCGTGAATGTCGAAGTCGCAGCAAAGCGAGGACCTCAGGAGTCGTATTCTGGCAGTCTTCCCAATTCACTAATTAAGTTAGACGTAGGAGGAAAAGTAATAAAGAATAAAGAATATCGTTCGACACGCACGCAGCGTCACCCTGGTTTAGTGACCGCTGGAATCTCTCTGCCTGACCCGACCTCGCCGTTCCCGCCAGAGGAGGGCTTATATACCCCCGGGCAATCCGACCTTGACAAAGGCATCGTCGAATGCATAGAATAAAGCTTAAGGGCCACCATAACTAGGGGTCATTGAGCGTAAACCCTCTCTGAGGCTTAGGTCCCTAATGCCCTAAGCGTATTTTGTTTACAAACTTTCCAGCCTATGGGGTTAAATGCCTAAATGCTACCTATTCCTTTCTCCAACGGATGTTAAAGTTTGAACTGAAGACGCTTCCTAGCGTGGGACAAAGCAATTTCCTGTCTCAGTCAGGCTGATATTTCTATCCCTAAATGTTCGAGGGCGGACAGCGTAAATATTTATAAAAGCTCCCCCTTTAAGAGGGCCTTCACTCCCCTTTTCGGCGTGAAGGTCTATACTAAGCAAGCTGTTCGCCTCTCGTAGGTTACTCTCCTTCCCCTGAGCAGATTAGTCCTGGTTAGCCTACCTAGCTACAGAACTACCTAACCCTAGATAGGACATGAGCTGTAATCACTACTTAACCTAATTCTAATAGTACTAGAAGGTGCTCACAGTTTTTATAGGCTACCTCCTACAATCAAGATGTGTTTTAGACCTAGCCTAGTGGTACATTCTATGATATTCCCTAGCCTAACCTATCCTAACCCGACCGTAGCACCAACATAAGAGTTAATATTCTAACTAAATTACAACATGGTTTATGTTTAATACAATTAAAATTTACTAGTTAATTCATGAGGGTTGCCTCATATGATAAATGGGTGCCTCACTGAGGTCTTAGGCCATGCGTGTCACGAGCATCGTGGCTCGTTTCACAATAGTTGAGATTACTGAAATTAGTTAGGCTACTTACATGATTACTGCGGCTCGGTGGTAAGTGGAAAGAACAAGGCTACTAAATTGATGTACTGTACTTTAAGGTGGCCTAGGCTAGGTACAAATAAAAGGAAGAGATCACACTGGCTACCTTCTCTGGGCAAGGGGCCAGGATCACTCTTAGATGTTAGGGCACTGTGCCGAGAGGGCACTAGTGCCAGGAGGAGCTTATAGCTCGGCAACTACTGGGCTCTCTTCCGCCCCTTCTTCTTCTTCTTCGGTTTCCTCCAAGGCCTATCAGTAGCTGGCCTAGCAGGTGATGAGAGCACCGACTCCGGGGACAGGCCAGAAGGGCTAGTGGCGCGAAGTCAGGGGCAACTGCAAAAGCTGCGGGAGGACTCCCTACTCCGGCTGCTGCGACAACCGAGCAAGAGCGATCTCGACTTCTGCGTCCGAGGATGCCAGTTCCTGGTCTTCCAAGGGAGGGGTACCATTTCGATCCTCCAGGGTTCATCCCTGATTCAAATTTTTGCAAAGAAGAATCTTGCAAAGAAGAAGTTTCGGGTGCTGGAGGCTCTCCAGTCGCGATGATCAACTGCATGGGGAATCCTAAATCTCCCGGAGGAGGATTCACCTCATGATTTAGACCCGGCATAGGGGCCTTTTCCACTGGTAGCTCAACGTCCGTGGCGGACGGAGTCTGGCACTGCTCAGTGCTCGCAAGTGGCACTGGCAGCAGTTGAGTGGTCAGGCATGCCTGACAAGGGGTCCGGAGGTGCAATACCTCTCGGACGACTTGGGTTTGGCTGCGGCAGAGATTCCTGCCCCAGCAGGAGATCGTAGCCTCTCCTAGAGTTTTGTTCGGGGCGTCCGCTGGGCGTTGCTTGCTTGGGCAGCCCTCCCAATTTGTGGAGTGGTCTGCCCGCTTGCACGTCCTGCAGCGGTACTGCTCCTCCTGAATCTCTCTTCGCGGGGGGGAGGACCTCTTGGTGGGCCAGCCCTTCGCGATTGGAGAGGGCTAGGCCTGAAATAGGTTGGGTGGTGCCCTTCCGCGGACCACTTTGGTGGGCGGAAGGTGGAGGTTTGTCATGGTTGAGAGTTTTAGATGGGGCCTCCGTGGAGGAGGTAACGTGGCTGCGGAGTGGCGTTGGTGACGGGCTTCCGCAGAGAAGATCCCGACCCAACAAGAAGGCCACTCCGGGCCGAATTCCACCTACCACGCCGAGGCGGTGGGGTATCGTGCCCCAAGGTGTCATAACCTGGAGTTGGACAGTAGGAACGGTAATGGTGTGGCCCTCTATCCACTTCATTTCCCACCGGGTTTCTTCGTCAACCATGGCACCGGCTGGCACTTGGGCCCTAGTGATCAGGCTAATGTCTGCCGCAGTGTCTACTGTGACCGGAAGGGTCACTGGCAGGCTAGTGCTCTGAAGAGGGGCCACCGAGATGAACTGGGTTTCCAGTCTCTCGGGGTAAAGGATCCGGTGCGGACCAGCAGCAGAAAATGAAGTGCTGATTAGGTTGACAAATTTGGTGGTGGGGACATGATGTGGACAGGCCGGAGATCCAGCATTGTAGTGGCTAGCAGCCCCACAGGATTTGCACGGGCCTTTTGGATGGGCTCGGTGGCCTGCAGTAACTGTTGGAGGAGAGGGCTGAGCGGATGAATCGGGAGCGGAGTTCTGGCTGGTAGGGTTAGGCTGCTTATTAGTGCCGAGTTTGTATCGGCACTCAGCTTCAGCGTGGCCCCCTTCTTGCAATAGTTGCACAGGGTCTTGCTAGGCAGTCCATTCTTCGGGCGAGTGGAGTTCGAGAGGTAGGCGGAGGGATGATTCGCTTCTGAGAGGTGCTATGCGACTGATTGAAGGTTTCCACGAATCAGCCATGCGACAAGCTTCCATAAGTGTGGAGGGCTGTTTATCGTTAAGATATACAGCAAGGGGCCCTGGCACACATTGGAAAAGGTCTTCTAGCATGGTCCGATTGAAGAGATCCTCAAACGTCGTGCAGGCCAAGGAGTCAAACCAGCGTGTACCGGACTGGGTTTTGTGACATGCCCATTCTGTCCAAGACCAGCCGACTTCCTTGGCAAGACCTCGGAACCGTTGTCTCCATTTTTCTGGGGTTATCTCGTAGGCCTTGGTAATGACTCTACGAACTTCCGCCATGTTGCCTCTCTGGCTCTTCTCCAGTGAGCGAAGCGCTGCCTTGGCTTTTCCTCCATATGCTTGGCTAGTATTAAGGCTCTCTCCGTCTCCGTGGTGCTGTAGTTATCGAAAAGAGCCTCGATCTCCTCCAGCCATGCTTCTGGCTCGTCCTCAGTCCACTTGGGGACTAGAGAATTGATGCTCGAAATTGGAGCGTTTGATGCAGCAGGTGTAGGACTGGAGGCTTGATGGCTAGCCATAGCTTCGGCATTCTCCATTTTGCTCTCTCAAGCTCGAGCTCCTTCTCCTTTAGGGCTAACTCAGTTTCCTTTGCAGGCTAACTCATGCTGTCTCCTTCTTTCTTCTCTTTCCTCTTCATATTGCCTCTGCTCGGCTTCATACTTCCTCTGCTCGAGTCTTTCTTCCTTCTCCCGCTTGGCCAAGTCGTCCACTTGCTCCTTAACCCAGGTGGTAAGTTCAGAGCCGGTGAGACCTGCCGCCGTCCCCAGCCCCAGGAAGGTTTTATAATGCTCTGCTGCCATGGTTCTGGTGGGGAAGGGCGTCTAACCGGGTCGACGGGCGTACTTGGGCAGCGAGGAAGTGTCTCTTCAATGACGTGGCACCCTTTCAAAAGGTGGCACTGTAGTTTGGGTGTGCCGTGTACAGGTCACACTGGTGGCACTCAGTATCCCTAGGCACTGGTGCAGGTTAGGTTCCAGAAGAACTTTCTCTTCTGTGTTCCCTTTTGTTTTCTTTAGTGGCAACTATGGTGCCAATGTGTTCCTAGGGACCCTCTACTGGAGTCCAACTAGGCTATATGGGAGGAAAGGCACTCTACACCCCCTGCAGAGTGCAACAATCGAATGAGAGAGAAAGGGAAGGTAAGAGAGAGAGAGAGAGAGAGAGAGAGAGAGAGAGAGAGAGAAGTAAGCTATTCAAGTGATGAGTGCTGCAAATTATTGGCACTGTGGAATAAAGTGAATTTGGGTTTTTTTTTTTTCTTAAAGATCCTCGTGAGTGGCTGGTCCCAGTACCGGCCCCAGTGCTGGCCCCCTTTTTTTTTCAGAGGGTGAAAACTACTGTTGGCTTCGGTCTGGATAGCAGGCCTCACTCGTGACCGACAGTTTATCACTGTATTGTAATTACTCTTAACTTGTCCTCATCTATTGTGGGACAGAGGTGTTTTCTTTTAATTGGTTTAATTGTATTCGAATTAATTAGCCTAGTGTCGGCCGTTCTTTCTTTGAAGAGGGTCACGTACACTTAGGTTAGGAATGCTTACTTGAATGACAGAGAGAGAGAGAGAGAGAGAGAGAGAGAGAGAGAGAGAGAGAGAGAGAGAGAGAGAGAGATTTTCAATCAGCGAATTTCTTGCTGCTTGAGAACATGTAAACAAAGATTTTATACATGCACAATGGCATGGATCTTAATAAAATGATATAGATGCGTCGTCTTGGCTTCCTTAGGGATTACTTTATTATCTTAATTTTCCTGGGAGCCGACGTCACAAAAGTTTATCTTAAAATTTTAAATTTTCTTTATATGATTTTATAGTAGGTATTCGTATAGGAACTTGTTATTACTCCTAACTAAGGCCTATCTTTCCTGCCTAAATTATCTTTTGTTTTTTTTTCCTAGCTAAGATATTAGGAGGTGGGTTCGCTCTGAAAAGCAAAAAAAAAAAAAAAAAAAGAAATGCCCCCCCCAGAGTGTCTCGGGCAGAGGTCACAATAACAAGGTCTTTGAGATGGCGGCCAAGGTCCCGTTAGGCCTAAATTTCAAAACAGCCTCGGCCGGCGAAGGAAACCCCAAAATGGCCGTTCTCTCACAAACAGTTCGAACAATTCTGAACAACCAGCGCAGACACAGCGGAGGAATCAAAATGGCGGTTATTTTCTTTTGCACCAAATTCAAAACAACGAACGAAACAAATGCAGGTATCCAGATTTTACTTTAAATATACCAATCATGCATAGCGTTTTACGTTACGGATGGAAAACTAAATTACCAAACAACTTTGTGTCTTTTGTTATCGTATTCCTCACCCGGAGATTAAACAAAAGAATGAAAAGAGAGATGCTGGCTTGCCTGCGTAAATTTACGTTGTTGAACGGTACCTTTATTGTAAAATTACTATTTCAGTTCGTTTGCTACTTCACTGACACGGTTTTGAATGATTCCCGCTATATGCAAACAATAACGATCGGAATTGCCGACGCGATCACTACATTACTTTGTGTACATGAAATGGGCTCCGCTTTTCTTGGCCTTAGGATTCGTTTCTTGAACGACTTCTCTCACGGTCCGAACACGGTAAAATGCCCTTTCTTAAACGACACAAATTGTGATTCGCTCTGCTCTCGAGTCGCACCCTTCCTACCTACGGCTAATTCTCACTACCTGTTATTATAACTATTCTCTTTACTGCTTATTATTATGCCTCGTTCCTTGTTTGGAAGAATGAAATGGAGTTCGATATCTGACTTTTATTTTTTTTTTATTTTTTTTTTTTTTTGGAATTAATGTAATTTTAATTTCCTTTTCTCCAGATTCTTTCTCTAAAATGTACTTTAGATTCTACGCAAGGTCGCCAATGTTACGTGTGACGGTCTTGGTTGATCATGTATTATTCAATTTACGTAATTTTTACGGCCCTGCAAACCAAGATTACACGTAACCTGCCACTTGAAGCCAAAAGTTAACCTCAAAGACAGTCGTTAATTAGCCAAAGGTCGCCAGTTAAGGGTTATTAACCTTAACAAAGAATATTTGAGATGAATTTGATTTTAAACGCAACGGTTCTTCCAAACATTCGGACGCGAGGCATACAAAAGCATCGAGATTTAACCTGATTTTGCTTACCCTAAATCCTAGGTATTTTACTGGAATAATGGGGTTGAAGCTAACAATAAAATAATCTGGCTTAATCTAGACTTTGTAAACACATATACCCTAAGTGGTGGCTGAAGGAAGAAAACAAAGAAAAAATGTGAAATACAGAAAAGTACTAGTCAATCGACGAAGCTTCAACAAGAATCGGACTTACCGTGAATGTCGAGTCGCTGCGCAAACGAGGGACCTCAGGAGTCGTATTCTGGCAGTCTTCCCAATTCACTAATTAAGTTAGACGTAGGAGGAAAAGTAATAAAGAATATCGTTCGGACACGCACGCAGCGTCACCCTCGTTTAGTGACCGCTGGAATCTCTCTGCCTGACCCGACCTCGACCCGTTCCCGCCAGAGGAGGGCTTATACCGCCCCGGGCAATCCGACCTTGACAAAGGCATCGTCGAATGCATAGAATAAAGCTTAAGGGCCACCATAACTAGGGGTCATTGAGCGTAAACCCTCTCTGAGGCTTAGGTCCCTAATGCCCTAGCGTATTTTGTTTACAAACTTTCCAGCCTATGGGGTTAAATGCCTAAATGCTACCTATTTCTTTCTCCAACGGATGTTAAAGTTTGAACTGAAGACGCTTCTAGCGTGGGACAAAGCAATTTCCCTGTCTCAGTCAGGCTGATATTTCTATCCCTAAATGTTCGAGGGCGAACAGCGTAAATATTTATAAAAAAATATATATATATATATATATATATATATATATATATATATATATATATATATATATATATATATATATAGGCTTTATTTAGACTCTTCATTGGGTGAGTCGGTAGAGCTATGGACTGTCACTCGATGGGCCAGAGTTCAATTCCCCGGCTGATGAAGAGTTAGAGGAATTTATTTCTGGTGATAGAAATTCATTTCTCGCTATAATGTGGTTCGATTCCACAATAAGCTGTAGGTCCCGTTGCTAAGTAACCAATTGGTTCTTAGCCACGTAAAATAATTCTAATCCTTCGGGCCAGTTCCTAGAGAGCTGTTAATCAGCTCAGTGGTCTGGTAAAACTAAGGTATACTTTTATATATATATATATATATATATATATATATATATATATATATATATATATATATATATATATATATATATATATATATATATATATATATATATATGTGTGTGTGTGTGTGTGTGTGTGTGTGTGTGTATAAAACACACATATACTGTATATATATACTGTATATACAGTATGTGTGTATGTGTTGCATATGTATGTCTTTGTCTGTGAATACACGTTGCACAAAGGGCTTGATGTGACCCGTTCGAGAATAAGTAGTACGGCATCATCATCGTCATTGTTTACCTGTTACCATGGTGACCGCTGTGCCAATCCCGTATCCCAAACCTTCACCACGGCAAGAGTTTAAACTTTATTCTGAACATTTCTAGCCCTGGCAATTCTGACTGCTAGTTATCTGCTACTGTTCTTGATTTGTTACTTTTAAACTGAGGAAAAGTTAAATTTATTTGACGCATTTTAGGTAACAAAAGCCGGGAGGATTCACTCAGTCACGTGCACTGTAGTTAGTGTTAGTACACTGAATAACTTGGTGTTCAGTCTGACAATCGATGTGGTGCACTTTATAATATTTTCTTTTTATTATTATTAATTTTTACGCTGTGGCGGGAAGAGCAGTAGGCCTGCTCGATTATTTTGTCACACTTCGTCGCCTAATTATTTTAAGTGTACGTATTTCGTTGGTAAGAGTTTTGCATATAAATATTTTTACTCATCTCTGGACTTACTAGTGTCTGTGAGAGGAGGAGGAGGAGGAGGAGGAGGAGGAGGAGGAGGAGGAGGAGGAGGAGGAGGAGGAGGAGGAGGAGGAGGAGGAGGGGGGGGAGAGGAGGAGGAGGAGGAAGAGGAGGACTGGTGGGGCTGGGGTTGTATTCGTTGTCATCCATAGATACACAACAAGTTTATTCATTAAAAAAAGGAAAGAGTAAAAAACAAGCATACAAAAAACAAAGACCCAACTAACGCGCCATCGGTTCCGTATAGTGGGCCCGATGGCCATGCCATGACACCGTGTGCAAGGGTCGTTAGCAGCGGTTGTTAGCTCGTTAAATCGTTACGCCACGAAAGGGGGTTTTTGCAACAAACAGCATTATGATACACTCCCACCCTTCTTTCTCCCCGCGACCCATGCCTCCTTTTTATCATCGCCTCCCTTCTCTTACCATTCAGGTGGATTCGAACCCCCTTCTGCGAAGAAGAAGAAGGAGAAGTAGAAGAATCTGTGGTGTTGGTAGGTGAAGGATGGAGAGGGCGAGGGGGGAGGGGTAGGGTGTTACCCGGGCATAGAGCCACCGCGTTTCTTCCAACTCGCTCAAATGGAAAAATAACGAGATGAAGGCCCCGCCATGCTATGATCCTTGACGTACAAGGTGGACCCTTGTCCAGGACGAGATTGATAGTGAATGAGGTTGCCCAAGTGAACAGATAGATGATAAAGAGTAATAAAAACTCTTGGTGAATGCAAACCATATAACAACAGCAGTAGCAATAACGATGGCGGTGATGATTAAAGTGTGTAACGTTCTTTTTCGAGAACCGAAAGAAAAAGGAGGAGAGATCGAGAAAGATACATTTCGCGACGTTTTTTCCAGTAGAGTAATTCCTCAGAATGTACTGCAGAGCGAAAGGGAATGTAGTTTTATTGCGTTCTAGAACATTGTAGTCAAAATTTTTTCGGCACAAGATGTACGAACGATTTTGACGTGAAATTATAGCAGTTGGAAACTTATTTTAAGTGTGAAGCAATTTAGGTGATATTAACATGTATGATACACATCCATCCATTGTTGGATGTTGAGTTACCCCGTACACTTCTGCGTAGTTCTGCATTGGCGGGGTGGGTATAGCTGTTGGCTAGCACGCTATTGGCCCAGCGTTCGACTCTCTGACCGGCCATTGAAGAGTTAGAGGAATTTATTTCTGTTGATAGAAATTAATTTCTCGTCATAATGTGGTTCGGATTCCACAAAAAGCTGTAGGTCCCGTTGCTGGGTAACCAGTTGGTTCTTAGCCACGTAAAATAAATCTAATCCTTCGGGCCAGCCCTAGGAGAGCTGTTAATCAGCTTAGTGGTCTGGTTAAACTAAGGTATACTTAACTTAATTCTAATTTCAGAGCGTAGTCATTCATTAAGTTTTCGCATGCAGTAATGAATAGTTAAAATTGCTTCTCTGGTTTCTTTCCCATTATCTTCTTATCTTAATCCATTGTGGCAGAATTCCCTTTGTGTAATAGCTTCCTTTGCTTTCAGAAACAGAAAGCCTAATTGCCTCTGATTACATTGATGAAATGATGCTCCGTGTAATTTCATAGAGTTTTCTTGATAGAGTTGTATTTTACTTTTTCATAAGAAAGTATGACATGTTTATGTACATCTGTCCGGTATTTATTCCTTTTTTTGGCGGGTTCACATTTTATATATTTTTAATCAGTCTCCAACTATGGCTCTGTTAGACCATCATAATTTTCACTCTGATGTCTGGGATTTTGTAAATTTTCGGTGAATGCATGTTAATGCTTCATATGAAACCAGCGAAACTTAACATTTTGAATTTGTTATATTTTTACCAGTTAATGAAAATTATTTTTAAAAAATGTGTAGCTGTTAAGTGGTCATCAAAAGCACAGATGGGCTGATTAGTTTTTTCGTTTTGTTTTACTGCTGCCATTATTTTTCTGCCTCAACAAGAGAACCTTCCAGAAGGTGATGTTGTTTCATTGGTAGTCTACTATCATTAAAAGGTGTTGAAAAATGAGTTAAACACTCGCGATACAGATGAAAAAATAACTAGTTTTAGAATGTCATATGTGTTATTCCTTTTCATAGAGAAACAGAGGCAGGCATTGCTGGCCATATTATATACATTCCACAGGGTATTTTGGGACCAGGGTCAATAAAGGAGTCCTCTCTTTACCTTGTTGGTGATGACGAACAAGGCCGAACGTGCACAGCAAGATCGAAGAAGTTGGTGGCGATAAATGATCAAGGAACTCTTGGAAGGAGTGACAACATAGATTAGTTCGACGGATTTTAAGTGAATCTGCAATGAAGGCAAGATCTGGGGACAGACGAGTCTCAAGACCTCTGTCTGATTCAACTGTCAAGAAGAATGGGTCAAAACAGAATCCAAAGATACAAGGGCGGATGTCTCACATAAACCTGATATTTGGTGTTGGTCTCTTTGCATTTTGGTTGTTATGTTGGGGAAACTTAAACTGGTTAAACAATCCAGGCATAATTTGCTATTGTAAGGAGAGAGAGAGAGAGAGAGAGAGAGAGAGAGAGAGAGAGAGAGAGAGAGAGAGAGAATGATAATATCGTCGGTAGGGTATACCTGTAGGTGACAAAGGATGACAGAATAAATTAAATAACAAACATTTCACAATCTTTTAAGATTTCATCATATCCAACATCGGTTTAAATCTTATTGATCAAGTGACATTATATACATTGTACTTACAGTCACCTGGTGGGTGGTTTTGAAAGTTAATTCGATGAGAGATTTTAATTCAAATCCAAGTGGTAGGGCTCTTGTCTGATGTATTGAATGTGTATTATTTCACAGTGTAGGAAATTGAGAGAGAGAGAGAGAGAGAGAGAGAGAGAGAGAGAGAGAGAGAGAGAGAGAGAGAGAGAGACCCAAAGTGGAGTAAGAGACGGCGTGATTTGGAGCTTGTCTGTCGTGTGATGCTGGTGACCTTCACAGCCGGAGATAATGATCTCAGAGGTATCCCCCTTTAGTCAAATACTAATGTCCCCCCTCCCCTTGCGGTTACATTTGAATCATAACAGACGCTGGACTTTTTTTCAGTTAATTTTGATGAGTGTGTTGCTGTGCGTTTTGTGAGGTATTGTACTACATGGTATATGTTTGCAAGGATGTGAGATATTCGTACTTATCTCTCCTTGTCACAGTCTTCCTGGGGACAGCGGAAACGACGGCGTACGCGGCAACACACACATACATATGCATACACACATATATACATATACATATTTGCATGTGTATATAATATATACTCGTACTCACAAACACATATATTTGTGTTTATGTGTATTTGTATTTGTTTACATATACATGTACACGTTTATGTATTCATAAGTAGTTACCCTGAAAAGTGCATGTAACATTGTGTGTGTGTGTACCTGATTAATGTGTTTGTTAATATATTCCTACCTCTGTATACTTAAATTTGTTGTAAGTTGCAATATTATGATTGCTTTCGGAAGTAGCCGATCATCACCAGACAAATTCTCTCTCTCTCTCTCTCTCTCTCTCTCTCTCTCTCTCTCTCTCTCTCTCTCTCTCTCTCAAACAGGATGTTGGAAATGGCTTGCAGGGCGGGTTATGTCGGTGAATCACCGTCTTTCACTGGAAACCGGAATGCGTCCGAGGAATGCATAACTGTAATTACAAGCCACTGGTGCGTAATGCAAACCAGTGATTGGCGATTTGATTCTTTTAATGAAATGGTAGTGACAAGAGAGAGGAAGTTTGCTGTGTAAAGTTGCCATGTTTGCTCAGTATTGTTGATCGTTTCAAGGGAACGATAACTCAAGAATGACGGAGTGTTTTTGACACTGTTTTATATTGCAGGCTTGAAAGGTGTGTGTGTGTGTGTGTGTGTCTGTGTGTGTTTATTAAGGTATCAGATTACAAAGAAAATAAAGATAAAATGATAATATAGCTAAGGTATTGGTCGTTTTGGATTGATGAAATATTTTCTAGGTGTCTGTCCGTAACGGTTTGAATACAGTACCTATTCAGTCAGCGGATGCTGACGAAGTTTCATGACTTAGGTTTGATTATTATTTATTGAGTGTCAGTGACATCCCTAAAAACGCCAGGGTTGAAAAGATGTTTTATTTTGAAAAGGTGTTTCATTTTTCATTTGTTATGTCCATTATGAACAGATTGTGGCTCGCCGTTCCTTTGCAGATTAGGCGTCGTTTCATCGAGACTTTTTGCCCGTTGCGATGTTTTTTATGGGTGTTGATTGTGTTGAATATTTTTCAAGAGAATTTAAAAATAAAAAAATGGATGTATGTATTTTGGTGGATATTTGAAACGTTTAATTTGTACGCTTGTATACTGTGGACAAAAATTGTTACATTGTTTTGATCGCGAGATTATTCCTATTTTTAGTGGGGTGGGGTTTAGCCGTGTAGGTGATTATTTAAGTCAAATTTTGAAGTTTAAAAATTTGTTGGCAACCATTTGCACCGCTAAGATTTAGGAACATGTTGTGATTTAACCAGGAAAAAACATTTTCCAATCAAGGTATTACAACCCTTATTATCCCCCCCGGAAAGAAATTCTTTAAATTTTTTCAAAGTCACAGGAGATCAGCTGTTTGGAAATGCAGTAACTCCTCCACTGAAAAAGGCTACTGTCGTGCGACATAATCAGGGAAGCGAGAACTTTAGTAAACGGAAAAAAATCCCGGGAAAGAATATTTCTGCGCAATTAACCCCCAGGCATTTTTGGAATGTCACGATTGGCAATTTCCGCTCTCTCTCTCTCTCTCTCTCTCTCTCTCTCTCTCTCTCTCTCTCTCTCTCTCTCTCTCTCTCTCTCTCTCTCTCCCCAGGATGCTACACGAGAAATGTCTGTCGTCTGACTAACGCCCAGGTAATCATGTCAGCTAATAAGAGCCATCTGTCGTGTCGGTAATATCTTCCCAGGAAATGTTGCGGCTTCATTGTGAAAGGGGTTCGGCCTTAAGTAATATCACCAAGCTCTGAAAGGCCAATTAATTGTTTTGTTATAAAGTGAATTCTAAATATATAAATTCTAGGTTTTTTTGGAACTACGTTGGAATAAGATTAATAGACTTCATGGCAGCGATATTGCATTTTTATACAGCTGGTATTCTTGTTTTTCTTGTAATGTAGATATTTTATGTTTATTGGACACGCGTGTTCATTTGTATTAGCCTTCTTAATATGGTTACTCTAATCAACCTCGAAAGGTTCGTAATTCTCAAATACGTAAAACCAGAAGGTTAACGAAGAATTGAGCGAACAGCAGCTCATTAATACTCCAAAATATTTATTCAGGTGAACGCGGTTCTGTCACACACAAATTCCTTTCGAGATCACACGAACTCTTGATTTAACAGTCAGCAGTGTTTACCGCTTCGAGCTGTGATAGAATTGCGAAGTGGTTCCAACATTTCTCTTCGTCTGCAGTGTTTACCGGTGTTCGGGTTCAGTATGCGGTGGGACTGGGTATGGTAAGTAGGCTGCCTAGGAATGATCGCATTGTTTTTTGTCCTTGTGGGTTTAATTTCGAAATGCATTTGTTATTTATCAGTTACAGACCTGTTAATTAATCTGAGGTTGATTTGTTTTCGAGAGCTTTGAAAGTTTCAATGTTTTTTTTTTTCTATTTGGTTCTGCCCGTTTATTTTCGTTGATGTTCATTTCAGTGTTTGTAGTTGTATTCAAGTGCATTGCATTCACTGGGAGATTCATATTCTTCGAAACACTGCTTTTATTTTAATGCTATATATGAGTTGTTGCAACGAGAAGAGAAAATGTACAGTTTTAGCCAAAGAATGAACAATTTTGCTGTTGTGAAACACAACCTTCGGAGAATTTGTAGCGTTTCGAGCGACTTTTGTGGGAACAGGGATTCGTAGGTGTATTGTTCCAAAGTTACTCGAGGGCAATACGTCACCTGGGATTTAGAGATATTGTACTTTTCGAAAGACTTTCCAGTCGCTGACTGCGTCGTTACAATGCCGTTCTTAGCATTTTGCGTTATGTTTGCAGGCGAAGGTCAGCGACCCGCTCTTGTAAGGTTGATGTATGGGGTTATAGGTCATCGTCTAGTGGCATGGAGGGAGGGGACCTAAGGTACGCGCAGGTTAAGGGTTGTTGATAAGATAGGGGCAAGGGGGGTTGGTTCGAGGGTCAAAGGTCAGAGTTTGTCAAGACCGCCGATAGATAGATAGATAGATAGATACCTGGGTTTGGTTGGGTGGAACTTGGAGAGGGGTCCACCCTGTGAGCTGGAAGTAGTAGATTCCCAATGAAGAGTTTGTGCATCTAAGGTGGTGGTTATCATTTTTCGCTAGCAGAGGTAAATTGTCTGTTGTATTTTTAATTGAGTTTTTTATGAGTTTCCATTTTATTTTTACTTTCTTATATACAAGTTATTGGTTTGGATTTTTTGAACTTTTTAAATTTTTTGTAAATAAACCAATGGTGTAAAATTTTTAAATTTTTGTTAAATAAACCAATGGTGTAAAATTTATAATTTTTCTTTTATCTTTTTTTATACAAAAAATAAAAATGATTCTGTATCTCGTATTTTAGTTTATAATCAGCTGCGTGCAGTTGTATTAGCATTTGCAGAAAATGTGCATTTAAAAACGTAGGAGTTATTTTTCTGTCATCTGTGAGCGTTCTCTTTGTTAAGCTTTCTTGCTTAAATTTCTTACTGGTCCTTCCACTGTAAACGATTTTCGCTAGTTTTGTCATACTGTTATGTGATGTCGTACGTTTGCCCTTGAAATTGTCCTTTAGGAAATTAGGGGGCAACGTAACACAGAGACGGTATGGCATTAAAGAGTATTAAGTTCAGCCAAGACTTAACTTGATAATACTAGAAATTCTGAATATATTTACTATTAAACCTGGCCATGTTCTTTTGCTTTGTCTCTTTCATAATTTCCGTCGGCCTTTGTCTCTCATCTTCGTTTTCGGAGTTTCAGCTTAATCATCCCGAGAGGGGATGGGCTGAACATAGTGTTCCTGACCTCCACCCAGATGACGTCACGCTGTTCCCATTCCTTTTCGTGAGAGTCAAGGTCGCATTGCCTATTGTCAAATGTCTCGCTGTTGCTGTTCGTTTTGTCGTTACCAAGTTCTGACTTATGCCATCCCATTTGATGTCGGTTGGTGTATGTGTTTTTTTAATTGATTTCTTTTTCAGTGGACAGGATTATATTGAGAGTTTGTTTGGCATGTGGGTGTCGGGGAAGGGGCTGGTATTTGATCGATTGATTTTTTTATATACATAATGGTATCTGGTGGCAATAGTATCGATGGTCATTGATGGCGGTATCATCCTTTAGTTACGCAATTGAAATTTTTAAGCTTTAATACCCCTTAAGAAAATTTGAACAATAGGTATTGCGTTAAATCTTCCAAGTCTATTATTATTATTATTATTATTATTATTATTATTATTATTATTATTATTATTATTATTATTCGAAATGGAATGCAACATATGGCTTGCCTTGGCATTAATCGCGTAGATACAATTAAGCTTAAAAATTGATGACTGTCATTAAATCTTTGGTATTTCAAGTTGCAACCATGTCTTTCCTCATGAAATACCACCGTCGGGGTAATGGGCTAAGATTATGAGTCATTTAATTAGTCCTGTACACACAGCATTATGTTGGTTTATTTACGGCTGGTTTCTCTGTGAGGTTTGGTGAGATGTAGCCGATGTTCTGGTGATGTTATGTGATGTATTTGGAGTGTCTGTGTTTAATATACCGTACGATGATTCATTTGGAAAAATGGTTTATTGCAAGATCAGTTAAGGAAGTGACTTTCCCTTGCATGTTTGTCCATATTTTTATCGTGATAAATTTGACACCCTATAATTTGATTTGGTTTTTTGCCAACTCGTTTCGTCGTTATTGCTACCCTTTATTGTTAAAAATGGTCTTGTCTGTGTTGCAGTGTTGCTATTTATTTTTTCTCTTATTCGTCCATTTCCAAATTTAATAGTGTTATTAAGTCCATAATTTTACTAATCGCTCGTCTCTTGAACTACTGAAAACAATTTTCGTTTTCCTGCCGATAGGCTGCTTACCCTCTGTCATTGTTTCTCGTCATTAGACATTTAGCTAATGTGAAACGAGGGCATTAGACATTTAGCTAATGTGAAACGAGGGCAGAAAATCCCCTGATAATGGCAGTTTCAGATCCCGTGCGGCAGAATACTTAACCTCTATGAAACAAGGAGAGACAATCTAACTGGATTTTCAGTTTCCCTGTCAACAGATATTTTTGCTTAGGTGGTTTCCCTGTCAACAGAAATCTTTGCTTAGGTGGTTTCCCTGTCAACTGAAATTTTTGCTTAGGTGGTTTCCCTATCAACAGAAATTTTTGCTTAAGTGGTTTCCCTGTCAACAGAAATTTTTGCTTAGGTGGTTTCCCTGTCAACAGAAATTTTTGCTTAGGTGGTTTCCCTGTCAACAGAAATTTTTGTCTAGGTGGTTTCCAAGTCAGCAGAAATTTTTGCTCAGATGAAACATGAAGAAATAACTGCTAATTCAGTTTCTTAGTGAATAGATATTTAGCTTTTGTAAAACAAGGTGGGAAGAGTCATTTGAAAACTGCATTTCGCTTTTGTTGTTAATAGACTTTAACGTTTCTGTGAAACGGTAAGGAAATCCCTCCGAAAATTGCAATTTCAGATGTCTTTTCAATAGTTTTTTTGCCTCTGTGGAACAAGGAGAGAAAATGCCTTCGAAAATAGCACTACTATTTGCACAGTCAGTGGTTTGTTTAGCTTTTTGAAGCAAGGAGCGAAAATCGCTCAGAAAGCTACAATTTATGTGATAAAAAAATGAGGACCCCCCCCCATACTTATTTTTTGTTTTCGCGACTTATGAGATTTAACCGAATCGAATTCGAGTAGCATCATTTATAAAAGGTTTCAACTCGGAATTTCGCTCGGGATTGTTTTTCCACGTTGACATTTTTATTATGAAAGATTAGTAGATTTTGGTGATAAGACGAACCTTATTGTCATACCCCAAAAATTGAATATATTGTAGATTTTGATGTTTGCGAACTTCTGCCTTTAAATGTATGTAAAAAATTATTTTTCATTTGTTGAATGAAACTGATTGTTTATGAATATTATACACTGATGTTAGGTAGTGAAATTCGTATCGTTATCTCAGATTGTTATTACTATTAGGCTACCGTTTAACGTCCTTATCATAATACGTAATATTGGCCGCACGTTGTGCTAAGTAGTCCAGTCTTTTCGTGTGTGAGCATTTTTAAGAGTAACAGTATTAAATCTTTACGCTTAAATATTCCCGATACATTAACATTTTAAAATGTAATATTATAAGGCTCGTCTCCGGTTAAATGTGGTGTTAAACAGCAGTTTTGTGCAAAATGACTAATATTTCTCTTGTTCTAACTTTATGAATATTTCCACAGCTGTTGACGTTGGCATTATTATGTTTTCAAAACTTGAATCCCCTGTTCCTCCTCTTGAGGCATCAACAATTCCTGGAACATGCTATGACGTCGTGGAGTATGAGGAACTGGTTCGTGTGACGTCATTTACCCGTTTTCGTTTGGCGTGGTCACGTTTTCCGGGGCCACTATTTTATCATTCTGCTTCCTCAGATGATTAATTGACACCATTCTGCGTATTAAATCAATGGTTATTTTAATATGAAGCGCCTTTTGCGAAATCAGATGAGTTTTATCGTGCAGAGGAAGCTTTAATGCACCGCAAACGCTTGGGCCTTCGGGAGATTATTGAACTTATTATATAGTGGAAAATGTAGTACGTGGTCTGAGAGAAAGGCAAACTTTGGTGGATAAAATGAAGGAAGTAGTGGCATAATGTACCCCTCATTACAGTGTTGTTATATTGAAATAGTGATTTGATGGCATTATGGTAGTTATCGGTAATGTTTCAGGTGTTGATAATGTAGAACAGCTTGCTCCTGCGAAATTTGGAAGATGTATCCCGTAGACTTTATCGTGGCAATCTGAAATTCTCTCTCTCTCTCTCTCTCTCTCTCTCTCTCTCTCTCTCTCTCTCTCTCTCTCTCTCTCTCTCTCTCTCTCTCCAGGATCGAAATGTTATTCTGTCCCATTTTTTATTACAGTGTCTGACATGTGGCACCTACTTTCACTAGATGTTAAACATCATATTTGAAAGGTAAGCATAGCATTAAATGAGACCAGGCTTTTTATACTACTGGCCATATCTACTACTCTAACGAAGGTCATAATTAAAAGCCGATCAACAACATCAAAGCCAGTTACAGTAACTTCCAGTGACCAGTCCAAAACATGATCGACTCAAATTCGAAGTCTTGACAAAGTGATTTAAAGTTTATCTATCGCGAGCCTAAACGCACGAAATTTGTCTTGCTATTGTTGTATTCAGAATGCGTTTTATATTGTTTTCAGGCCTGATTAGAAAAGATCTTTTTCAGAAGTTCCCGTTGATTTCCGTTTTCTGTTCAGTTTTCCCTATATCTAGTAGGGTACTCTCCACCAGTATTAACTACATTCCTTTGTGTACAGGGCACCGTCGTGTGGAAATATTTTCTTATATTTTAACATTGTATGTGTGAGTCGCAACAGCGATGGATGTTTATAAAGGTAGTTTTAGCCGTTAAAAGAGAGAGGGAGACAGAGAGAGAGAATTATGTCTCGTGGGAGTTCGGAAATAACGATTTTGGATGTAATGACTAAGTACTGGGAGAAGCTGTAACGTATATGGGTATACGAGTAATTATATGGCAATTAGAAACACACGCAACCTAGCGCGCGAAACAAACACAGACACACATACATATGCATGTGCATAAACACACACACAGACTATATATATACATTTATATATATATATATATATATATATATATATATATATATATATATATATATATATATATTCACTCACACACACACATACATATCAAACGTTCGTGAGTTTGATGAGAGAGAAGTTGAAAGCTGTTTATATGAGTGTGACAGGTTGGATCAGAATGTTCTAAGACTGTTTCGTCATGTGGAAAGAGTCGGGGATTTCAGGCTGATAAAAAGAATGCATAATTAGGAAGTGCTGGAAGTGAGAAGAGGGCGAACACCTAGAAATTGCTGGATGGATATTATGGATAGAGGTTAATGGTGCAGTGGCAGTGTTAGTAAGGGAGTCTGGCTTGATGCTATTGAACCTTCAGAACCTTCAGTACAAGAGGGTTCATCACCGTTTCTTTAGTTAATGCTATGAATGTGGCAATGACTATATATATATATATATATATATATATATATATATATATATATATATATATATATATATGTGTGTGTGTGTGTGTGTGTGTGTGTGTGTGTGTGTGTGTGTGTGTGTGTGTGTGTGTGTTTGCATTTGGGAAAAAGGTAGCTGTCAGTGTTGAGTGTAAGTCTTCCCTTTTGTTTCCTGGATTTTAATTGTTAAGCAATATGTAATTTTTTGACGGTCAAAATACTAAGAACAATTTACTGGTTTCCCTCAAGTATTGGATTTTTTGGAAAAGAATCGTTGCAGATTTACTCAAAATTGCAACTTTGTATCTATTTTGATGGGTGAGCTTTCTTGTATTCCAGTATTATGATCGTTTTAAGCTTTCAAGAAAGGGAACATTACAGTTGAGAAGATAATGTTTTAGTTTTTTTTTTGTTCTGTTTTTGCTGCTGCTTTCTGTTTTTCTTCCCATGTACACATTCTAGATAATTGGAATAAACGCAGCAATTTTAACTCTTTCTGTCTTTCCGTTATAAACCTTCGCTGGATCTTTATTGAGACACATATTGTTAGTCGCTGGCAGGGTGGCCTTTTAAGAGCAAGACAAGAAGTGCGCTGCACTACAGAAGTTAACATGAACCTTTATGATTTTGCCAGTCCACTCGTAGGGCATTCATTTATAATACTTTGTTAATTTGATTATTCTCATATTTCATGGAAGAGTTAGAGTTACAAAAGATTTCCATTACGTCTCTTTAGTACTTCATGAATACCCCAAAAATTTAGACCAGTCACCCTTCACCACTGGGCGCGTACATTAGTAATACCATTTGATAGTCGTTTGAACCAAGGGTCATAAGGTCAGAAAGACGAAGAAAGAGATCAAGTCCCTTTCTCTTCCATGCTTTCCCTATACTGTACCTCCTCTCTCTCTCTCTCTCTCTCTCTCTCTCTCTCTCTCTCTCTCTCTCTCTCTCTCTCTCCCCACGGGAATTTGCTTCAAAAATTAAAATTCTCTCTCCACGGAAATTTGCTTCAAGAAGTAAAATTCTTTTGCTCTGCTTATGGATGAAATTATTTCTCTCTCTCTCTCTCTCTCTCTCTCTCTCTCTCTCTCTCTCTCTCTCTCTCCTCACCTCACCTCACCACTCCATCACCCTTGCATGATTTCTTTCTGTGTCATCCCTCTTCATTTTAACATTTAACTCGTGCCATTTTCCTCACAGCCCCCGTAACCCCTTTCCCAGCCCTTTCTCTCAGCCCCACCTTCCTGTCCTCCCCTTCCACCGCCTCCACTTTAGACTTCCCATGTTGATATGTCAGTATCCTCGGGAGCGTGAAATTTCCCATTAATTTTCCTCGTGTGGTGAGAGAGGAGACAGTACGGCCATCTGTCCTTTCGTTGCTGCAGCAGCCTCCCTCTGCATGATTGCAACAATGAGGTCCTCTGGGTGAATACATACATACGTGTGTTTGTTGCTGCGTTCTTTTTTTTCTGTTCTTTTCTTCTCATGCATATATTCTTGATGCTTGGATTAACTGCTGCGATGAACTCTTCTCTCAATTTGTTTATTAATATTATTTTGGTTCCTGATTTTTTTCGTTTTTGTGTGTGTGTGTAGTCTTGGTACTTGGAACTATTTTTGAACTTTTGCTTCTGATTTTTCTCTGTGCGACTTATTTTTCAAACTTGAGGGAAACGTTTTGCTAAAATATGAATCTTATGTGTAATTTGATGTTTAAAAATGCCTTTATTATCATTATTATTGTGTAATAAGTAACTTAAAAAGAAAATCACACAGAGCTTCTTAGAGTTAAACTAGTCCCCATTTCTGAAAATTCTTTCTTGGCCATGTTAATGTATTTTGACAGGGAAGAAGAAGAGCTCGGGTTTCTTTCTTCAGGATTACTACTACTACTACTACTACTACTACTACTACTACTACTACTACTACTACTACTATTGTACCCGAGTTTCTTCTGTCCCTTTAAATAACTCTTAACTTCATTCAAGTACTCTATTAACCCAATTTAGACAGCCATTTTTTGTACACTTATATGACAGATGTGCATGTAAAATTTGAACGGAGGAACACACACACACACACACACACACACTGGTACATGACAATGAGGAGCGCAGTGTGGAAGGTCAGGCGCCACAGCCGCTGTGCGAACTCACAGATCAAACGCATTGCAAAGCAGATACACGTTCGGCAAACGTGGCTTCCTCGCTGACCAAAGAGGGAAAACATACAAGTGCATGTACCTATTGAAAACAAGGTCAGATGTAAAATAAACCGAATTCCCAGTAAAATAGTGATGATGATTATGATAGAAACAGTGACGATGATCATTTTATTTTCTGGATTGACATTACGGATTTATAAAAAGGGTTTGGTTGGATTTAAGAAGCTCTCAGATGTGTGTTAGTCAATAAACGTGTTATTTTTCCTGTTAATAATAATAATAATAATAATAATAATAATAATAATTAAGAAATACTCAAAGTAGCACGAGTCTTGAAATGGAGAAGCAAATCCACAGTTATGTATATGTCCATATATTTTTAAAGATAAATCTGCACAGAAACCTTTCGGGAATCTGTTCGATTCCCCTTTTCAATCTCAAAGGGGAGTCGAACAGTTTCCCGAAAGCTTTTTGTACACATTTATCTTTAGATATATTTATATATACGTAACTGTGGATTTGATAATAATAATAATAATAATAATAATAATAATAATAATAATAATAATAATAATGATAACAACATTTTCTCGGTAGTGAAATTGCGGTTCGTCTGTTGAGTTTGAGAATTACGACTGTTGATTTTGGAATGAATTTTTTTGCGGAGCGTCTGTGAATTAAGAAAAGAATATAAGAGATTAAGCTAAATTTTCATGTTAATATGCTAAACTTATAAGTTGAAGAGGCACGTAGATAATTTGGAAGGAATTGGTAGTATCAGAAATGTCTCTGGTATTCATGCAATATGCTGTAGCAACGCTGTTTGTGTAGTGTAAAAATGGTTCTGAAGTGCGGCTTTTTTTAAGGAGCTGGTGTAACCTACCCGTAAAAGAGGATGAAGGAGCTATGGCTTCAGTATTCTTTATTTTTTAACATCTCCCTTTTTTGGGAAACGACTTTTGGTAATAATAATAATAATAATAATAATAATAATAATAATAATAATAATAATAATATCATCAAAGGCACGAACACATTCCAAATGTTTTTAAGTATTTTTATTTTTCTTACATTTGCACATTTGCACGCTGACTGGCATTCGTTATGTTTGCATGTGTATCCTTTAAAGAAGACTCTTCGTAATTTATATCCCCCTGGTCTTGAAATTCCTCCAACCTTCATAAATTTCCCTCCCCCCCTTGATAAATCTCCCCCTACTTTAGTGTATATAAGTTTCCCTCCTTTTGATCGAAAGGTTGGCGCCTGATGTCCATGGGCCGTATGGAAATTGCCTAATGGTGTGGAAAGGTGTGTGTGTGTGTGCGCGCGCGCAAGATAGCTTGTGTTTTGTATGCGCGTCCTGGCCTCTTGAGTTTGTGTGTTTGTGTGTGCGCGTGCGAGGCTTTTTATTAGTAAAATCAATTCTGTCATTACTTAGAATTCTTTTCCTTTGGTCGGGTACAAAGAATCGTAAATTATAGATATTTCCATTAAGTCTCTCTCTCTCTCTCTCTCTCTCTCTCTCTCTCTCTCTCTCTCTCTCTCTCTCTCTCAATCGTGCAGCGGCCCGCTTAGGTCTTCATTGTTCATTAATCGAAGCGAGTCATTGTATGGGCGGAAATTGACGAATCGCTGGTCATCAGTTGATTTGCTGAGCTGGCACTCAGCGTGGAATATCCTAAAAGGAACCTTATTGAAACATAGCGCAGAAGCGGTTATTGTTTCGTCGTCGTAATAAAATATGTAAGTGAAAATAAGACACTTTCAGTAGAACTTTAGGTCTTAACCGTTGCTGCATTAAAGTCTAAAGTTATTTTCTCCTTTTGTTGTGCTTGCTTAACGACAATAACGTCTAATGATGTTATGTCCTTGGATTACGTATTGTCTGTGGAGCTAGGGCGTGATTTTTTTTACAAGCACAATATGCCAAGCTGGCTCGGAATCTGGTCCTTTTGTGGCAGTGCAGTAAGGGACGAGATCTCTTGAGTCTGTTTGCGCGCGGAAGGGATTTCAGCTTCAGCCTTTTCACCGGTGGTGGGGTTGAACCCTGAGAAATAAATAAGCATGGTATTTTCACGTTTGTTGATTTAGAAAAAGTTCTTAGGGAAGAATGTGATTGGGCTGTAGGTTTGATTTCTGTTTCGTAATCTTATGCTTTGGTCCTGGTCATTTACGTAACATTTGGAATGTAATTTATCATTACATGTATGTATGTGAATATACACATACATACGCAAAGTGCGTTTGCACATATATCATTGTCATAGAAAGTAAAATTCGAAGTTGGGATTAAGTGTTTTTTGGTAAAGCATATTGGCTTTTAATACCATTCTATTTTTCTTCATTTGAAAGAGCCTCTGATTTGGCCCCTAAAATATCTACCGCTAACCATCTACCGCCAGTTGCATTCGCAGAAGTACTCGTCTTTTGCTATCTTCTCCGTTGCCTGGGCCATTGGATGCAGGGGAATGGTTAATTTAGAACTAACAGAGGAAGCGTTGATCCCTTGCATGATCCATTGTCGGTCAAATGGAATCGCGTTGCTAATCAAGCTGTCCGTATTATGATACGCCCTTGCAATCACTCCTGCTCGGTGCTATATGACTCAGGGCCATCCCTTCACCCAGCCAGTTGCCCTCCCTCTCAATCCCTCCCCCCAATCTCTCTCTCTCTCTCTCTCTCTCTCTCTGTGGGTGAGCGAGTGACGTACGGCCGAGTGTGTTTCTTTGTTTTTAATCCGGTAAAATGTATTTCAAATAATTTTTATTACAAACATGCTGTTTTTTAGGCATAATTGTGACCCTATGGCGTCAGTGACAAGAAGCTTGTAAATGTCTCTTGCGTTTTGCATCAGATCACATTACACGAAGTTGCCTTCGGACGGCAGTCCGTTGTTTTTCCGCTTTGCTCTTGTGCGCGCTCTCACTCCTACAATGAAATGCGGTATAAATAATTAATAGCTTCAAGCGGTCCCCAGGACTCAGGACAATGGGGAAAGGGTTCAAAAATGGGGAAGCTACAGGCGCCCATAGAATCAACTATGACGAGAAAGAAAATGATCATATTACGCGAAAGCGGTACGTATGAGAAGTCTGTGTATTTGGAGAATAATTCTCTCTCGTTTTAATTGGAGAGAGAGAGAGAGAGAGAGAGAGAGAGAGAGAGAGAGAGAGAGAGAGAGAGAGAGAGAGAGAGAGAGAGTTAAATTAAACCAGTTGGGATCATTAATATTGCCGGAAAGATTAATTTTTGACTGTTGAAGAATTATGCAAATGAGATGGCTCGTTTTAATTAGTTGCTCTGTTTCCTTAGGATTACTATACTCTCTCAAATATATATATATATATATATATATATATATATATATATATATATATATATATATAATTTTTGACTCACGTTGGGATCGAACCCACGTGATTGTGTGTTGATGATTTCTATATATATATATATATATATATATATATATATATATATATATATATATATATATATATATATATATATATATAATCAGAAAGCTACAAACGTCCTTTAATATCCAATTCACTCTACCTCGGAAATAATATATTTTCATATATGTTACCGAAGGGGAATTTTTAGTTGATAATAAGTCCACCGTCCGTGGGTCGAACCAGCGACGGACGAGGAATCAGGACTACAGTGACACACTAACGCTTTCGGCCACAAGAGAGGTATAAGTGAATAACATCTCCCATCATCTCACCCGTCGAACTCAGGTGTTTTGCGTTTGGAGACGATATCCACCCACCTCTGCCATGTTGCCGTGTAGTGCGTTTGTCGCACGTAGCCATATTATGACTATTTATCACATCACCGTGATTCATATACAATCAGAAAGCTACAAACGTCCTTTAATATCCAATTCACTCTACCTCGGAAATAATACATTTTCATATATGTTACCGAAGGGGAATTTTTAGTTGATAATAAGTCCACCGTCCGTGAGGTCGAACCAGCGACGGACGAGGAATCAGGACTACAGTGACACACTAACGCTTTCGGCCACAAGAGAGGTATAAGTGAATAACATCTCCCATCATCTCACCCGTCGAACTCAGGTGTTTTGCGTTTGGAGACGATATCCACCCACCTCTGCCATGTTGACCGTGTAGTGCGCTTTGTCGCACGAGCCATATTATGACTATTTATCACATCACCGTGATTCATATACAATCAGAAAGCTACAAACGTCCTTTAATATCCAATTCACTTACCTCGGAAATAATATATTTTCATATATGTTACCGAAGGGGAATTTTTAGTTGATAATAAGTCCACCGTCCCGTGGTCGAACCAGCGACGGACGCAGGAATCAGGACTACAGTGACACACTAACGCTTTTCGGCCACAAGAGAGGTATAAGTGAATAACATCTCCCATCATCTCACCCGTCGAACTCCAGGTGTTTTGCGTTTGGAGACGATATCCACCCACCTCTGCCATGTTGACCGTGTAGGGCGTTTTGTCGCACGTAGCCATATTATGACTATTTATCACATCACCGTGATTCATATACAATCAGAAAGCTACAAACGTCCTTTAATATCCAATTCACTCTACCTCGGAAATAATATATTTTCATATATGTTACCAAGGGGAATTTTTAGTTGATAATAAGTCCACCGTCCCGTGGGGTCGAACCAGCGACGGACGAGGAATCAGGACTACAGTGACACACTAACGCTTTGGCCACAAGAGAGGTATAAGTGAATAACATCTCCCATCATCTCACCCGTCGAACTCAGGTGTTTTGCGTTTGGAGGCGATATCCACCTCTGCCATGTTGCCGTGTAGTCGTTTGTCGCGCGTAGCCATATTATGACTATTTATCACATCACCGTGATTCATTGCACAATCAAGCTACAAACGTCCTTTAATATCAATTCACTCTACCTCCCGGAAATAATATATTTTCATATATTGCTGAGGGAATTTTAGTTGATAATAAGTCCACCGTCCCGTGGTCGAACCAGCGGCGGACGAGAATCAGGACTACAGTGGCCTTTTCGCGCTTTCGGCCGTACAAGAGAGGTATAAGTGAATAACATCTCCATCATCTCACCCGTCGAACTCAGGTGTTTTGCGTTTGGAGACGATATCCACCCACCTCTGCCATGTTGACCGTGTAGTGCGTTTATGCGCGTAGCCATAATATGACTATTTATCATCACCGTGATTCATATACAATCAGAAAGCGTTAGTGTGTCACTGTAGTCCCCGATTCCTCGTCCGTCGCTGGTTGACCCCACGGACGGTGGACTTATTATCAACTAAAATTCCTTCGGTAACATATGTGAAAATATATTATTTCGAGGTAGAGTGAATTGATATTAAAGGACGTTTGTAGCTTTCTGATTGTATATGAATCACGGTGATGTGATAAATAGTCATAATATGGCTACGCAAGACAAAACGCACTACACGGTCAACATGGCAGAGGTGGGTGGATATCGTCTCCAAACGCAAAACACCTGAGTTCGACGGGTGAGATGATGGGAGATGTTATTCACTTATACCTCTCTTGTGGCCGAAAGCGTTAGTGTGTCACTGTAGTCCTGATTCCTCGTCCGTCGCTGGTTCGACCACCGGACGGTGGACTTATTATCAACTAAAATTCCTTCGGTAACATATATGAAAATATATTATTTCCGAGGTAGAGTGAATTGATATTAAAGGACGTTTGTAGCTTTTGATTGTATATGAATCACGGTGATGTGATAAATAGTCATATATATATATATATATATATATATATATATATATATATATATATATATATATATATATATATATATATATATATATATATATATATATATATATATTGCAACAGGGGATGCCCTTTCCAAGTGAACTCACCTGTCGAGAACCTTGTTTTTCCAAGAACTTGAAGTAAAATAACTTGATCTCACTGCTGACATTAACAGTCAGTCGTGGAGGAATTGCTTCTTCTCTAAATCTCTAGTTATTATTCCCTTGGCAGCCTTTTTTTTTTCCTTCCCTAAGCTTGTGACTGCTTAAGCCCTTTTCCAGGTTACTAAGCTGCCCTTTGAGATAATCCCCGCTCGTGCGATAGCAGAAGTGAAAGTTGGATGGACCACATGGCGCACAAGCAACACATGAAGTCAAAGCCCTTACCACGTGGTCAACATAACTACCCACGAGGTCAAAGGTAGTGTGCCAAAAGCCATATGTGTTGTGATAGAAAACTGGCAACACCTTGGAAGGTGGGGAAATTAATCCAGCAGAAGGCACAAAAGGGCCGCACCATTTGTGCTCGAGAGAGACACACCCAGACGCAGATCTGACACACACTGCCCCTTGACTTCCACTCCTTTAGAGCCTGTTCCCCCCACGTGGCGGCTGCCTATCCAGTCCAGTATCTTTACAGTGCCAATTTCCAAAATAATCCCCCTCCCCATTGTTGGTACATCTACGAGGACTCATCTCCCTGGAATAAGGTAAAGTTCCAGGAATCTGTGGTTCACCAGTCACGTAGCTCTTTTTCTTGTGCTAATCATTTTCCGTTTTCCAAACGCAGTTCTCCTATAGACCTGACTTTAATATTAACTTATGTTCATAAATGATTTTAACAGTGCTTTATAGCCAAGGAATCTTGGTGCCATCAGCGCAACCTCAAACCCTTATTTACGCTAATTCCGCCAAGTAATCATATGCATTCTCCATCGCAGATGGAGTTTTCTCGCTGTGGATCCTTTGCATCCATTGTGCTTCATTGCCACGGTCAACCCACTGCAATTTAATCCTTGGTGCCAGTGAACTGGAATTCCCAGCACCTTTAGCTATCACCTTTCTATCAAAATTTTTTGCTCTGGGAGGACCCCATTTACCTGTCTTAATTATTCCCATCTTCTGATTTTGTTATTGTAAATATATGTGGTTTTAGTTAACCTAAGAGTTTATCTCAATTTCCCCTCTCTAGTAAGGCCCTCAGCTCATTACCTTTTCTTCTTATGTTCTACTAGTCCAGGAATTTTAGTCAGGTCATTGTCATCCCTTGTGGTAAGTTACTTCCCCCTAGATTAGACCATAAAAGTGGCGACCATTGTTCAAGGTTATGTACCTGCAACTTTGCAGATCCCAGCAACTAGCCTTGCTAAGCTGGATACAAATTGAGAAACAAATCTTTCAGCGTAAATCCCTTTAAAAAAGCACGTACAATCAAATGGAGGTACTGTGTAAGTTTTTTGTTATTTTTATATTATTGCGATCATAAATTGTGACTGGAATTTTTTTTATTTCTCTAGGAATGTAAATATCCGCATGCATGCTAACCGAGTAATCTCATAGTGAGAAAGAGAGTTGCCATTTCGGCACACGAGATTTTGCCGCTACCGCATGTTAGCCTTGCATGACCTAAATTGCTAGGTTTTAGCCAAGAAGTGAAGTGTTTAACAAAAGTGATAAAAGGGAAAAGTGCATTTGTTGCCCTCCTCCTCCAACTGCTCTGGACAATTTGCTGCCCATTATTTTAGCTAGGACACACAGCATCCAGCAACTCAAACTGGTACGAGCAGCGATTCCGCTTCGCTCATCTTTCTTGCACACATAATGGCATGTCCATTCTTTGAAATTTGCATTTACAAAACTCATTCATTTTTGGCCACATGACCCATTTTGCATGTACAAGAGTCGTCTCCTTTTAACTCTTCATAAGTTAGCGTGTGTGAGCAATTTTTCGCTCCCATAAGCTGAGGGGCGAGGGGAGCGCCCCCAAAACTGTTTGCCCTGTATCATAAATCTTTGTGCGAGACTTCTCTCAGACACCTACGTGGTCGGCACACGTGCCTAGCTACTGTCCACAACATTCCCTTGCGCCCTCTTAACGTAAAGTAAAATTCACCTACTAGTATGATCACCTGTTTTCGTCAGGCCAAACTTTTCATGTAACATAAGGTTCTTTGCACATGTGATCACTGCAAATAAACATCCCATTGCAAGATAGCTTTAAGGAACATATTTGGCGTATCACTCATTGTAAGTTCCCATTGACACGAGCATCATTTTTGTACTTAAAACAACCCAGGTTGTTTTGCATAAGCGTCTACCACTATGTGCCCACTCCACGTGTCTCTCACCTAAACAAACTCCACCAAGGTTTACACTAACCACTTAACAGACTTCCGTGTTAAAATCTTAAAAATCCTGTGCTCAATTGTACGGAATGAGCCCGCACCTAGAGTGCCACAAACCTTTCTTTAGAACACTCCAGAACTCGTTCCCCGTAACGAACCCACAAAAATCTCACACTAGATTCTCCAGAATGAGCTAGCCACGCACTACAAAGTGCCCCAGTCCATTCTCTTGAACACAACCGTAAAACCCCATGCTCGATTCCCCGGAATGAGCCATGCCCTACAAAGTGCCACCAACCGTTCTCCTGAATGAAACCTAAATTCCTCACACGCAATTCCCCAGAACGAGCCATGCACTGCAAAGTGCCACCCACTGTTCTCCTGAATGAAACCTAAAAACCTCATGCTCGATTCCCCGGAGCGAGCTACACACTACAAAGTGCCACCAACCATCCTCCTGAACGACACCTTAAATTCTCATGCTCAGTTCCCTGGAACGAGCTCAGCACTACAAAGTGCCACTGTCCATTTTGTTGAATAAACCAGAAACTGTTCTCTCAGACGAAACCTTAAATTCTCACGCTTGACTCCCCAGAAAGAATCCTGCACTACAGATTGCCACTAGCCGTTCTCTAAAGTCTCGAACAAACCGGAAACCGCTCACTCGAACGAAACCTTAAATTCTCACGCTCAGTTCCCCGGAATGAACCCTGCACTACAAAGTGGCACTAGCCATTCTCTTGAACAAACCAGAAACCGTTCTCTGAAGGAAAATCTTAAATTCTCATGCTCAATTCCTCGGAATGAGCCCGCACCAAGAGTGCCACAACCCATTCTACAGAACAAACCCCTAATCTTTGCACTCGATTCCCCCCAGAACAAGCCCCGCACTACCTAGTGCCACCATACATTCTTTCGAACACCCCATAAACTGTCCACGGGCCAAACCTCCAACTTTTGCTCTCGATTCTCTGGAATGAGCCCGCACACCCTTGCCACTCCCTGTTCGTCTGAACGAAACTGAACCATTCCCTGGAACAGAGCCTCTGTGAACCGTGATCTACCTGCACCTTCAGTGCCACTCCAAGTACGCGCCATCTGCAACTTGACCTTTGGTTATCCCTGATCAGCACCGTATGTGCCCAATTGGCCTAACTGCACTCTGCCCATGACAGAATGCCATTTCCCCTCTGCGACATTGCTTGCCCTGCTAACACCTCTCCTACAAATCCCCCTTTTCCCCTTTCTCCAACTGCCTAACACTCCAGCATCATGCAGGCCATTAACTACAAAGCTTTCATGGAGGTTGGAAAGGGGCTGGGATTCAAGGGAGACCCCTTGGCTTCCTGGGTCCAAGCTGCTGCAAAGAAGGAGAGACTGGAGAGAGAAGCCAAGGAGGAGAAGGAAAGGAGAAAGAAAGAGAAAAGAGCAAACTAGAGAGAGCCCATGAACTCACCCTCACCCATGAACTCACCCTCACCCAACATAGGGCTGGTAACCCCATTCCTACCTCTCTCCAGTCCACTCTCAACAGCATAAGCTCACTTATACCCAGATGGAATGACACCGAACCCAAGGCCTGGCTCGACCACACAGAAGGGGTCTTCTCAGCCTACGTGCCCACTCCTGCAAAAGTTTCCTTGATCCGAGGAAAGCACATGTATGGAAAGGGTACAGTCACCTTCCTCTCCCTTACCCTGGACAAACAAAAGAACCTCGAGGATGTCCGAAAGGCCATCATCAAAGCCTACGAAATTACCCCCGAGCACTTGAGATTGTGTTGGTGAGGCCAGCCCAAAGAAGTAGGTCAAACCTGGACCGAATGGGCATACCACAAGTCCTGGGCTGTCAAGTGCTGGCTAGAAGCCCTAGACATCAACACCTTCGAAGCCCTGCTCGATCGCATACAGCTTGAAGACTTCTATTACTAAGCCCCCAGTGCTCTTGCCACACACCTCTGCTAGAAAGGACCCAAGACATTCGCTGAGTGCTGCCACTTGACAGAGGATTGGGGCACTTACCATTCTTTCACCAGCTCCTTGGGACGAAAGATCAATCCCCCTTCTCATACTTCCGGGCCACATCAGCCCAAGAATCGGCACCCTCCAAAAAACCTGTGTGTGGCCATTGCAAAAAGATCGGGCATCTAACCAAACAGTGCCGCATGAAGGCCGACCCCATCCAAAAGGCACCACCAATTCCCAAAACGGGACCACACCCAACTGCGCCACTCCTGGCTCTTGGGTGAACAACAACCGGCCTGCTCCCTCCATGCGGGCCAGTGCCCAGAAAAGACTGTAGCAAAGAAACTTGCAAGGACTGTTGTAACATTAAGTCATAAGATATAAATTCATGGAATACCTTTTCCTCCTAATTTTCTATACACACTGCTTTAGTTTAATCACAAAACTTACTCAAGTCATTAACTTCCAGCAGTGATTCCATTCTGTGATAATGTAATCGTTAACACTGATGTGACATAACTTGCAGTTATTTTACCGAAGAAATACTAATTTTAAGTCAATTAATGCAACAAAGGGTTAATAACAGAGAAGAATTCATGAAAGTCAATTTGCCTTGCTTGTAGACATGCTCACCCAATTTAAGGTGTGGTATGTCAACTTGTTGGGGGAGTTGCAATGAGGGATACCCTTCCCAAGTCAACTCGCCTTTCAAGAAACTACAGTAAAATCATTTATCTTGCTGCTGGCACTAACAGTCAGTTGTGGAGGATTGCTTCTTCTCTAAAGCTCTTATTATTATTCCCTTGGCGGCCTTTTATTCCCTTCCCCAAACTTGTGACTGCGTTAAGCCTTTTTCCAGGTCACTAAGCCGCCCTTGGAGACAATACCCCACTTGTCCGATGGCCACAGGCACTACTTAGAGGCAACCCAGAGCCAGCGCTGTGGGAGGCACTGATCGACAGCGATTAGGGAAAATACAGAAGTGAAAGCCGGATGAACCACATGGCACCCAGGCCAGCCATGAGGTCATAGCACCTGCCACGCAGTCAAGGAGCTACCCATGAGGTCAGGGTAGCATGCCAAAAAACCATATGTCCCGTGACAGAAAACGGGCATACCTGGAGAATGGGAAGATTAATCAAGCAGAAGGCATAAATAGGCCTGCATGGCCCACGCTCGGGTGTGACACACACACACAACAATGGCAATAACAGTCACTGCCTCCTGACTGCCGCTCCCTCCCTCTTTGCCAGTATCTTTTCCAGTGCCAATTTCCCAATTCCCCCATTGATACATCTATGAAGACTCATCTCTCGAGAATAAGGTAAAGTGCCAGGAAGCTGAGGTTTAACAGCCACATAGTTCTTTTTCTTTTTCTAAACGTTTTTCTTTTCCAAGCGCAATTCTCATCTAGACTTGATTTTGTTATTCACTTGTGTCGTAAGTGATTCAACCGTGTTTTATAAGTGAGGATCCATAGCACCCACAGCTCAACCTCAAACTCTTAATTGTGCTAATTCACCAAGTAATCGTATGCATTCTCCATTGCAGGACGGAGTTCTGTCATTATGGACCCTCTGCTTCGATTGTGCCCTTGAAGTGGAATCCCATGCACCTCATTTAACATTTTTTTCTTCATATTTTGTGCTCTGGCAGGACCCCTTTTACCTGTCTTAACTCTCCCTATCTTGTAATTGTTTCATTTTAAATATATGTGTTTTGAGTTAACCTAAGAGTTTATCTCCAAAACCCCTCTCCAGTTAGGCCTTCAGCTTATTTTTCTCTTATGTTCTGTCAGTCCAGGTACTTAGATTAGCATTCTCCTTGTGGAAAGTTTACTCTCCCTAGACTCAGAACATATATATATATATATATATATATATATATATATATATATATATATATATATATATATATATTATATTGTATTATATATATATATATATGTGTGTGTGTGTGCACATGTCACTGGAATGATGGTATAGTATAAAATTTCAGAAAAGCTAAGTATAAAGGTAATTTTTTGTATATCAGGTATTTTCCGCAATAGTTTGCATATTAACTACTTAGCGAACCCTGTATATGTATTCTTCCCTGACCTTTAGCGCTCTTACTGGTCTCATTTACCCCATAATGTGGACTAGCTAATTTTTGTATAACATAACACCAGGTTCATTTAGCAGGATTATTAGGAAACTAATAAAAGTATTTTTAGGATTTTTATTTTTTTCAAAAATACAAGAACCAGACTCACTATTCATTTACTTATACGGTTTCCGGACACCATTTAATAAATTTTGGTTTGGATTCGAGTCTGAATCTGAATCCGAGATTTTGTTGTTGCTTCATTCGTTGGTACTATCACATGTGTATTTGAAAGAAAATAGCAGCTGAAAATTTGGTAACGATTTTCATAGCATCTTAGTTCATCCAATACCACAGTGGTCCCGTGGCGCTCGCAGGAAAAGGTGAAAGGAAAGATCGTAGACATTGAGTTTTCGTCATTATTTCAAGACCTGATCACAGTAACAGAAAAGAGAAACAGTACAATCTTGTAAAATTACATTCGTCTGGTATCAACTATCCAATTGCTAGAATTTACAAATTAGGTAATATATCAAACAGCCCACTGTTACTATGTTGTCTTACGAGGGAAAAGGTTTTTTTTAACTGTTGGTTCTTCAAATATCTCATTTTTCCAGGACTGAGGTTCTTATTAATTTTATCAATAAAACATGATTCTATTATTAGTCTTTCCTTTCACCTTTTCATGCGCGCGCTTATTTTAGCGTTTTAGTGTTTGTAAAAGAAAATATAAATGACGCAGAATGTTTAGGTAAATAAGTTTCACAGGTGATGGTTTGCAGCCTCCTGTTTTCTATTTACAAATATTTATGTCCTTAGATTTCATTTTGAGTGCGGTCGTTGGTTCAACAATTTCATTGCCGTGGCCGTGTTAGAAATATTTTGATTGCATCTCCAATTTTGGTGCTTAAATAAGCTTTTAGTTTTCTGTAAAAGAAAACTATTGAGATATCTTTGTCTGTCCGTCCTCAGATCTTAAAAACTACTGAGGCTCGGGGGCTGCAAATTGGTATGTTGATCATCCACCCTCCAATCATCAAACATACCAAATTGAAGCTCTCTAGCCTCAGTAGTTTTTATTTTATTTTAAGGTTAAAGTTAGCCATGATCGTGCGTCTGGCAGCGGTATAGGTACCGGGAACACACGCTACCACCGGACCGTGGCTGAAAGTTTCATGGGCCGCAGGTGAGAGTTTCACACGGCATTGTACGCTGTACAGAAAACTCGATTGCTCCGACGAAACTTCGGCGAACTTTTTACTTATTTTTTGTTAACGCCATAGAAGCTGTGACTCTGTCTGTATCAGACAGTGGCTCAGTAGATTTGAATCTACCATTTATTAACGTAAACTCTCTCTCTCTCTCTCTCTCTCTCTCTCTCTCTCTCTCTCTCTCTCTCTCTCTCTCTCCCCCACTGCTACGTCCATACCTAAATGACCACTTCAGAATGTATTGATGAAATGCAACAGTTGATTATATTGTAGCCCTACATTTGAAGCGCAGCTGCCATTGGTCCAGAGTTTCAATGGTACTTAATTAGCGAGACATTTGGAGTATCGGCCCCTTTAACGGTATCGAGGGGAGGGTTTTACGATTTCAGGTTGGGATGGAACCACCGTAAGTTTGGGATCAAGAGGGAAGTTTTAACGCGCCATATATATATATATATATATATATATATATATATATATATATATATATATATATATATATATGTGTATATATATATATGTGTGTGTGTATGTATGTGTATGTATGTATGTATGTATATGTGGCTGCGTGTGTGTTTACCATTTTTTTTAAAAGAGTAGGATTGAAAATATGATTTTAAAGATAAATATACTGCTATAATAATCTCGCTTACCATTAGAGCAAAATAATTTTGTTTTTAGTCCGAATAGACTTTTCATTACCATATCAGTTACACCAAAACAGAAAAATGAAGTTTAGCAGAGATGCACCCATAATATCAAGATGCAAGACATTGCACTTCAAAAGTATCAGTGCCTTATTTGTAGCATTCCAGTTTTCAGTGTTGGTAAGATGGTGAGATAGTGTCTCCCTATTGTATCCAAGTTTTGTCTTTTCTCCTTGTGTAGATAGGCCCCATTTTTTTTTTCTCCCCATTACTCTCGTATCCTTCCAGCGTGGTAAAGATACTGGTATTAAATTTTTGGGGCTGTTAATATTTTGTCGGGGATTAATTAGAAAATTATATCTTACATTTTCGTCTCATGCTGATCATTTTTACAAATAGAGGTCGATCCTTTGTTGTGTCATTCTAGAATTCTCGTAGTCAGATTTTCATCACTTCATGGCGTAGTTGTCATGTGGCATTTCTTCTTCATTTAGATGATAATTTAAGAATGGCGACAAACCGGTAAAACAGCTTCTGCATTTTACAATTCAGGAATAAATAGGAGTGTCAACTTGAAGATGTAAGATTAGTAACAAGTACAGGAAACAGAGATTCAACAAACGCATTTAAATGTTAAATTTTATGGCATATATAGTTTCTCTCAAGAAATCTTTTCATCTAGAGGGATGTAAGATCAGGAAAATGTTTCAAGGGTAATTTTTTTATCAGGTTGTAAATTAAGTTTTTGGTTATCCAAACCGCAGGGATGTAATTATAAATACGGTCATGTACTGGTACAGTGCCGTTATCGTAATTAAACGACAACAACAATTTTGTTAATCGCAGAGAACGTTCATTGTAGTTTTTTTTCTCATGTTTTAAGTCTCCGGGCATCGGTATTTTGTTAGTGCAGTGTTTTTTGGATAAAACTCGATCAGCGTAATATTCTGCTTCTTGCGTCCCTTCATATTCACTGTTCGATTTGACTTTTACATCGCAATTCAGATGTCTGATTTGGACACTGCGTAGGTTGTCCAGTTACTCCTGTTTATCGCAACTAATTGTTTTTTCTTTTATCCTAACTGGCTTTGCAGGAGTAGTAATCAGCCAAGTTCTTTATTTATTATGATTTCCTTCTTATCGCGCACATTTCTCTCCCGTACCATTGAATTGGAACTTTGGAAAGCCAGTCGTCGAGTCTTCCGTAAGCTGTTTATCATTTTTGTATGATATCGATTACCTGCATCATTGTGCGTCGTCCAGGGACAGTTGATTAGCGCGCAGTTGCAGGAGAGTGGATTGCCTTTTATAGTACTGACAAAGGAATTATGCTTTTGAGCAGCCGGTTTTCCTGGGCCCTGCATTGGCTGGGAGAGGAGCCATGACTGGTGCTAGTCGTATGCGTCCGCGGTAGCAGTGAAATGTCCTAATGGCGTCTTCAGTGGATGTGGAACTATATCCGCAGGGTATCCAAGCTGGAGTTGAAGCACATATTATGTGATTTTGGAGGGGGCGGGTGGGCGTTGGGCGGGCGTGTCTGATAAATCAGCGGCATTGCATTGTTCTTTTTATGGCGTGTGTAAAAGCTACTGCCTTCTGGCCTAGCGACAGATGATTTGAGAACCCCCTGCTTCGTTTTCTATTGTTTCCCCCATTTTCTATTGTTTCAGATTTGTGCCTCTTTTTGAGGGGTGACCATAAGGAAAAAACTTAATCGTAAATATCACGGTACTTAACAACGAAATCAGCAAGCGATGTATGACCGTTTAGAAAAAAAGAAAGGTTATCGATGAGTCGATCTATATTTGCCATGTGTGTGTGTGACCGCTGAATGATGGTTTAAATCGATATTATTCGTTAAAGGCGGAGCGAAAGCTTTGCAAAATCCTCATCTCTCACGGAATGTGGTCAGTCGAGAGGGGAGAGAGCGCAAGAGAATTAGACATCTTTTTAATTCAAGCAATAGCAATTCGGACAAGGGTAATATTATTATTATTATTATTATTATTATTATTATTATTATTATTATTATTATTATGGGTAAAAGTGCAGAGGAGTTGTGCACGCTACTTCCGCGGTTCGCGGCCAGTTCAGTAGCAGACCGACGACGACTTACTATGACCGGCAAACATCCTAACCTAATTTAGGTAACATAGGGTAACATTATATCGTGCATAGCAGAACGACGTGTGAGCAGCTGCTATTCTGTACTGTGAACGTTATAGTAGGAAAAGTTGAAAATGGTTTCAGTTGCAAAATAGCGATGATAGAGAGACACGTTGATCAGTAGCGACATCATACTAATGTAGTATTTTAGTGTTACGGGTAAATTAATCGTTTTCTCTCTGTGTATCTATGGGGGCAGAGAATTATGAGATGAAATGGTTATGAGTTTTAAGGAAAAAGAATAAAATAAAAGGTTTTAAAAGTTTCTAGAATTGTACCTCATCGTTGTTATCATCCATTTTAAGTGTTTAGCAAAATCCTAGTATAGGAATTTAATGAAAATTGTAATAAGACGTGTTTTTGGATAACGATGTGGGGATGATCATGAGTCCAAGACCGAGTCTGTTTTTATTCTATTTGAATTTTGGGATAAAGGACAAAGGAAACCCTACCATGGGACAACAAACAAATGAATACATATTGTTGATCTTTGTCCATACTGCTTTTTAAGGTTGAGAATCGATAATGTCATGCGACCCCTAATTCATGACTGGGTAGCAGATGATTGTACATTGTGTGATGTCTTGTTTGTACTATTTCACAATGCATGATGTGGCGGTGAATACGGATGAAAGAGGGCATTGCATGACCATGCGATGGGACGCGATTTACATTCATACTGGTGCTGGGGCGCGCTCACATACATACATACATACATACATACATACATACATACATACATACACATATATATATGTATATATACATATACAGTATATGTATATATACATATATGTATATGTATATATATACATATATGTATATGTATTATATATTTTTATATTATATATATATATATATATATATATATATATATATATATATATATATATATATATATTTAAAACATACATACATACATCAGGGACAACTCAGCAAATTGGTATGGAAGATGAAATCTAAAACAGCATGGTTTTTTCTATTCTCAGTTACATTGGAAGTTTTAAGTAAATTAAAGGTGCCATGTCGTTTTTTTATTAGGCAAATTATGCATATCAGTAAATCATCCTAACTTTTAAACCCCCTCTTGTTTTTCGTAAGTACTGTAATTTATTAGGTCTGGGTAGGCACTCGGCGTTATATCCTCAGGTAGTGGATTATGTGTGCCTGCATAATTATTTATACCAAAGCAAAGATCTGCATTACAATGGTAGGTCAGTGTTTAATTTTTGGTGTAAATCCTGATACAATATTACAGTGTATAGTCGATGGTTGTGGTGCTGGAGAATAAACCTTTGAGAATACTTATTAATTTTACGTGGGACCAAGATGACTCAAATTTAACGCCACGTCAAACCGTAGGTTTGGCAGCAGTTGGTGATGTTGTAATATTCTCAGAATGGAAATTTCGTACATGAGAAGGGGTTATTGTTTAGATCAGAATGTATCCATTGGATACCAAAAGGACAGAACCAATTCTGGAGACGAAGGAAAGCAGGATGATGACTGTTCAAGTGGTTGTCACGAAAGTGGCTTCAGGTGGCACAAGAAAGAGATTGCGGCCTCAAGTTTATGGAAGCCTTGAGTGCCGTTGGACAAATGATGAAGATATATTTAGGTGCTTAAAATAATTTCAGATGATAGTGTTCGAGGTCTAACTTTTTAACTTTTTTTTTTTTTATTTCAGGTAACGGTGGATGGTTCACGAAGGGAATATGGGGGGGAGCCAAGAGCACAGGGGATTAAATTCTACAATAAGGTACTGTAGTAGAATGGATTACTTGGCAGTTTTCTATCATCCACCCTAGAGCTGCCATGATAACTAAATAAACTTTCTACTCTGTAAATTTCTTCATGGTGTACCTCGACATCGACTGGGCTTCACTAATCAGGGATTCATTCTTACCTAACTGAAACTATGGTGCTACGTCCTTTTTTATTGAATTTGTGATTGTTGAACGTAGACGAGTAAATAAATACGTTTTAGGTAGGTAAAGACTAAGGATGGAAAAACGTTGAGGATGGAAAAAAACGTTGCATTGTTGGTTTTATGGAAAAGGAAAACCTGATATAGAGTTTGAAAATATTTGTAATAATTTGTAAAAAGAGAAACATCTTTTACAATAAATTACAAACTTCACCTAAAATATTGACAGTTTCACATGTAAACAGTTGATTTTGATGGTTATTAACAAACCATTGACTGTTAAAGTAAAATCATGGGAAGATAATTGCTGTTCAGAGACCCACAAAATTTAGTAAAAGACATACGATGAAAATATATGGCATTTGCTTCAAATTTTGAAAGTGTTTAGTTCCAACTGTCAGTACGTATTCACCTAATTCCTCTTGCTTATTTTGGTAAATGAAGGAGATTGGGCAACCTGTAAGAAAAACAATCTGAAGATGTACTAACAAATATTTACCATGTACAAAGCCTATATGTAATGCCCGAAAATATAATCATGGTTGTATATCATCTAATTTTTTTACCTTTTTTATGTTAAAGAAATTATATTTAAATTGTAATTTTTCTCTCTCGTCTTCCTCCCTTTTTTTTTTTTTACATTCGTGTTTGGGCTGCGTTAGGTTTCTGGTCCCGTCTGCAATCAATTAGGGAATTGCCTAAGGACGAATATGGTGCCGTCTGCCGTTAAAACATTATAGTGCGCGTCCGTTGAAATTGTGGTTTGGGTGAATCACTCGGTGCGTGAGTGAGTTCGTGTGAGTGCATGTGTATGTATGTATGTGTGCGTGTGTTTGTGCTTGCATGCGGCAGCCGCTGTATGTGGGTGTGTGTGTGTGTGTAGCCACATTTAATTTCCCTTCTCAACGGTAGATGTTCCCTCGCTGACCGCAACTTTCCTTCCACCCCTCCGACCCCCGTCACACACAACAACCCCCCGCGATACTTCTTTAACTTATTGCATTTCGAGTGTGATGATGATGTGCCCTAATTTCCTCACTTCATTCATTGGCTGCACGGTCTGCTGGTCGCTTTGTTTATCGCTTGCAATGTTTGTTGTTGTGTTTGCAGCTTTCGTTAGATGATCACGCTTTTCATGACAGATGGTCACATTTGATCAGTGAATGAAGGTTTGGCACGAGACGACCTCCCGTATGATGATCTGCTTCGCTTTTGAATGATTATCCCTTTCGGCATAAACCTTCCATTTATGGTCCTTTCATTGGTAAGAGCTCTGGTGTCATCAGTTCCGCTTGTTCAAAGGCCCGTTCGTTCCGCCTACTTTTGTAGAGGCCACTGAGGGAAACTGACCCCCGGCTGGACGACGGCAAGCGTGGACTCTAGAGAAGTTACGTTTAATGCAACTCCGAAGGGACATTCATTCTGCTGACTTGTGTAGGGACCGGTGGGCGTCTTCCTGTTGCGCGCACAAAATAATTATGGTTACGCATTGAGAGGCTGCAACCACATCTTCTAATGCCGGAGCTGTCAGCCCTTTGCAGCGTTTATCACACTTAACTTGGAAAATTACTAAAACAAATCTCGAAGTCTCATTTGAAAGACAAATATTTATGCTCAGGGTTTTATTTTTCAATGCTGACCTTAAGAACATCATTGTTTTTCTAATGTAATTGTTTTGTGGCGTTGTGTGAATTTTGGCATTTTAGTATATACATTGATATCAAAGGAGTTGACTTTTTATTTGAAGGCCCGTTGGGGCATATCACTAATCGTTAATCTTTGCGTTTGGAATCATATGTCGATCATCATTCAAGATTGTACAGATATATTTTATAAACCCAGTTTCTTGCTAACAGGTTATAAGTGTACGAGTCTTAACGATACTTCAATGTTAATGAGTGAGAACTGAGTGCGCCTTACAGGACAGTTTTACAAGGTTTTCGGAGCCATATTTTACGTCTTTATCCGTTACATGGAAGCCGAATCTTGTAATACCTATATCATATTAATTTTTGGTTGTAAACTTTCAAAATAGTGCTGTTGTCCATTACACGAAACAGAAGGTCTTTGCGATATGTTTTACATAAAAATAAGCATTTGAAATGTGTAAAGCAGCATCAAGAACAAATCACTGTTTTTTTTTTTTTTTTTTTATGAATCGCAGTGATTTCGCGTAAGTTACAAGCTAAAACTTAAAAGTACCAGATTTGGATTTAACAAATTTTTATAACATGAAAACTTCGGCAATTTTTTAATCGACTTTGTATTTTATATACGCTATCAAAATAAACTGCTGAAGTTGCTTAACAGTGAAAATTGAAATCTGTGCTTATCGCTCTTTATAGAACAACCATATCGGTCATACACAATGGTGAAGACGGGAGAATGTAAGCTATGATTTCTGTAACCGTAATTACATGTTTGTGGGGCTAGTTTCTTCACAGTAATTGTACTTGGTTGACTGATTTAATGTAGTCGAAGTCAAAGCTGTCGACTCGCACATAAATTCAAGCGTTCAACCTAAAGGTAGACTCGGTCTTGAATCAGAGTCGGAGACTACTAAATAGAACTCGGTCTTTGTGTCCAGTGGTGTGGCAGTTTCTGAAACGACCTTCACCTCGGAAAGTTTAGGTGTACGTTTTTTGGGGAAGAGGACTGCAAGAAGTTTAGCTGTTTTTATTAAATACTAGTGGGGTTTTAGCGCATAATTTTTCACTCATAAATTCCTTTTCCATGTTTAATCTAAGTCATCCTACGACAAATGGGTTGAAGTGCTTAAAAAGGACTTATAACATTAAATTTTAAACTATCGAGAATCCTGAGTACTTAAGCTCGCCGTTAGATAATTATGCTATAAAGTCATTAAATCAGCTCAGTGTACCATGATGGACAGCTTGTAACGAGTTTTTAAGTGTATGGCAAAATCCTAAACGCTGGGAAATTTATTGCGTTATTACGCGAGTTGTGGGCCGTGAAGTGTGCGGCTTTGTCCTTGGTCAGCTGGCTCCATCAGCTTCTGTACACCGTTTTCTGTGGATGCACGTTTTCTTTTTCAAGTTCGTTTTCTTTTGTGGCCATCTCGGACATACATCTGTTGTATGCTTTTCAGTGTGTTTTGGATATAAGATCATAGCAAATCAAGCGTGATGTTCTTCATTAATTTATTTACTGCTTTGGATATAAGTTCATAGCAAATCTTGCTTGATGTCCTTCATTAATTTATATACGCAATCATCATTTGAAGTACGGTATCCTGAAGAGTGTAGAGGGAAATGCCGCCAGTTTGCCTCACTCGGTGTACTGTAGGCAGGCATTACTTATACGGTTCTTTGTGGTCCTTTCGGTCCCTAACTGCAACACCTTTCATTCCTTTTACTGCACCTCCGTTCGTTTTCTCTTTCCTCCATCTTACCTTCTACCTTCTCTTAGCAGTTGATTCATAGTGCAGCTGCGAGGTTTTCCTCCTGTTACACCTTTCAAACCTTTTACTGTCAATTTCCGTTTCAGTGCTGAATGACCTCGCAGTTCCCAGTACTTGGCCTTTGGCCTAAATTTGATATTCCGATTTCCTTGATATTCATTTGAAATATTTTCCAGTAGCATATATATTTAGTGTGGATTATATATGTTAATGCTAATATGTATCAATTTTTTCATTGTAATATGATTGATTTTTTAAGAAAATAAAATAATATCTCTTGTATTGTATAGAGCAAGGGTTAAGTTTTCGTCTTATCTGCCATGGCTGAATCTTCGTTTCCGGTAAAACGAGAATTTGGTGAGGTTGGTGTTATTATTACAATGAATGTACGCTGGTTCTTATGGAATATTATACATTATATGGATGATAGACTAACTGGCAAGCTTTCATAGGAGATTGTGCGTATACCACGAGTAGGGGGGAAAAAAAGGGGGCCATCCCATCAATACAGATAAGATTGTGATTATTTGTCAGGAGATGTATTATCCAACTTTCCTGTCAAACATGGTTCAGGTTAGAAAACATGAAACCGGTAACTGTACTGTGTCATTCAAGAAGATGATTTCGTCTTCTTCGGTTGGAATCTCTCTCTCTCTCTCTCTCTCTCTCTCTCTCTCTCTCTCTCTCTCTCTCTCTCAGGTCTTTCAGGTGGTAGTCTTTCAGGGCGTCCCCTCCGGTGTCATCCTTCTTACTGGCCATGAGTCACGCACCATGTTTGGGACAACGCGAAACTGTTGTGACAGCTTGTGCCGTAGACGTTATGAACGTTACGTAGTCGTTTGGCTTGAAATTGGTCCCTCACTTGTATTAAGTGAGGGCTTGTTTTACAATTTTATTTTCTTTTATTTCTTATAGAGGTTTATGACATTGTTGTTCTTTATATAGGTACATTGGCTGTTTTATTTGCTCATATATATATATATATATATATATATATATATATATATATATATATATATATATATATATATATATATATTATGTATATGTATATATATTACATTTTGGTTTTGCATATATGCGTATACACATTTATCTCTGTGTATAAGATCTTTAATAAAGCCATTGCATTCATGAGTGATTTTAACCATTGAAAGAATTCCGGGCTAAATGAGTTATTCGGTTTATGGATTATTCTGATCGGATAGTTACATTAAAGTCAGCTTCCTTCCCTCCCCCACCATCTATGGAATTCCTGCATTTCTGCCCTCTGCTGTCGTTCTCTCCGGGCCTTATAACCTCCTTCCTGTCAGGGGATGAGATTGGGCTCTTTTTATGGTTGGGTGGGGGTGGGGGACGGTTCGGGTCTCTTGGTTTCCCATTCTGAAGGTTGTCTGTTAAATAAAAAGACAAATTATCAACGTTTTCCTTTTGCTTTTATTTCACAATGTGTATCTTTGTCTTTGTTGGATCCTTATTTTAAGTTTTACCCTCATTTCTTTTCAAAAGTTATGGGATGAGAACTGACAATATCATTTATATATATATATATATATATATATATATATATATATATATATATATATATATATATGCGTGTGTTTGTACGTAATTTCCACAGTTATGGTGTTTGACTGTGGTCTTTTGTTTTGATGTAAATAACGCCCTTCAAATTATGTTTTGAAATTTACTGATTTTTAAAGACACTACTGTTTTTATGTGTTTGATGTTGTAGAGATATTATTATTATTATTATTATTATTATTATTATTATTATTATTATTATTATTGCTACGTGTAATGAAGGTTAGCCTGCTCAACATTCTTCAGTGGGTGGCTGTATGTTGTAACCCTTTTCACATGGCCCCCTTCACACCACAATAGTGTTTGTTGCAAGTGTTGCCACATCCAACGTATGGTGCAGGTAGAAGCACGGTTATCAAAAGAACACTAAACTATTATTTCTCTTAAGTGTTTGGAGTGGATGGGGGAAAGTGCTATTGTGGGACGAGAGTTTCGCGATAGGGTAGTGATGGATCCCCCTCTAAGGACGTTGATGATGATGATGGTGGTGGCGCTACCTACACTCACGTGTGTACGCGTTTTAGTGGGATAGTGTTTTTGAAGGTTTTCATTTGATGGTTTTTCTTTCATTCTTAAGTTCCGTTCATTTTTTAGCCTTTTTTTATGTTTCAGTGTTAATGGTTCCAGATTCAGTCATTTTAATTATAAATCGTTTTTCGGGTGTGTCTGTACTTTCGCATCTGTACACATGTATGGTTTTATTCGTATTTTTTTTCAGAGGGAACAAAACAAACGTACACATTCCACTGCACAGTAGATTTTTGTTACTGATGGGGCGCCGCTGAAGTTACCTTTGGCCACTGCGACAAAATCTGTTAACTGACCCACCTTCAGTGGTGACAGAATCGTAGCACGAACTCTCGCTTCATAAGATCGGCGCAAACTCCCACCGAAAGGTAGAGAGAAAATGTTGATGCCACTAAAAGAAGGGAAACCAGTAGGTGTAGTTATCAGTTTGAAATGGAATATACAGAAAAAGTTAAAATAATAATGTAGCATTAAGGGGTGATCAACAGGAGTGACAATTTAGTTCTTAATTCATTTTGATTATAATAGTACTTATATTTACTTCACGTCACTGAAAGTGATATCCATACATATGTTTTGGTTTGGACCAATATTGTGATTAATTGAAAAACATATTAACACTAGTTTTGGGAAAAGGTCGTTGCGCTCTAACCTGGTTAGAAAAGGAGAGAGAGAGAGAGAGAGAGAGAGAGAGAGAGAGAGAGAGAGCTATTCCTTCTGTTAACTACCAGATCGCATACATGCCCTTCCATGGATTGGGTTGAGGATTTCTCTTTCAGAACACCCCTCCCCCCTATCCTCCTTCTGTTAACTACCAGATCAGATTAGAAAGAGACATGTCTGAAGACTTCCATGGATTAGGTTGATGCCCCAATCTTTTGTCCAGTTTTCTTTCAGAACACCCCTCCCCATCCTCCCCTTCCTCCTTGAATGTAAAATAACACGGTTCAGATGTAGGACGCGGTTGTCTCCATACATAACAGGTCTTCCTCAGATTAGAAAGAGACTAGTTAAGGGTGTCTGAAGAGTCTTGAGGAAACATTTGGGGGCCATTGAAAAGACTTGCGGAGAACACCGGGAGCCTTTACACTTCTAGCACCATGTACAAAGGGGAATATATCTATGTATATAAAATTGGATGATGTGTGTGTGAAGTCATTTGAAACGATATTGAGCCAACCAGAATCTGACCTACTATCCGGAAAAGAATATTTGTCCAGTTATTCGCCAAGTATAACGCATGCAGAGTTTTATGAACGACAGATATTAGTGTCTAATCCATAGTTTTCGAGGTTGCTAAGATGAACAGTGACACTCAGATGCCCTTTAACGACAGTCCTGAGATAAATTTCTCCTGATGCCATCCAGTAGGAATGGTGGGTGATAAGGAGTGAAATATAAAATGTCAAAATGTTGCATTGTAATTGAAGCGAAAAAGGGGTCCATTTTGTTTATTTTTTGCCGGGTTGCAGATTATATATATATATATATACATATACATATATACATACATTAAAATTACATACATACATACATACATACATACATACATACATATATATGTGTGTGTGTGTGATTTGATCCTTGAATGAAAAATGGTTGAAAACTTTTTAGACAGTTCAGACTTAGGACGCGGTTGTCTTAACTGGTTGACTTAGAGTGGTGTACACCAACGGAGTAGGCTCATCTCTTATCTCTTATACTCACTGCACCATT